>NW_006283826.1:1184031-1198512 GCF_000327345.1 Myotis davidii
GCCTCCCCTATCCCCCAGTGTCTTATGTCCATTGGTTATGCTTATATGCATGCATACAAGTCCTTTGGTTGATATCTTACCCCCCTACCTCCTGCCCCCCAACCCTCCCCGGCCTTCCCGCTGCAGTTTGACAATCTGTTTGAGGCAGCTCTGCCTCTGTATCTATTATTGTTCAAAAGTTTATAATGGTCTCAATTATCCATGAATGTCCACTCCTATTTCTAATAATCAAAATTTCATGACCTCTTCCCCTGTCAAAATATTCTGATTCCCATCACTCACACCACCATCAGCACCCATCCCAACAGTATTGCCATCTTTCTTCCCAACCTTTTTTCTCCACTCCTCCATTCTCTTACAAATCTTTCTCAACTTGAGAAAAATCTTACTCCCATTACCTCAAGTATTTTCTTAAAATAGGCAAGTTACAAACCCTAATTTTTGGTTTTACTTTTAGACTATCCCCTCCCTTTCTGCCCCCAGCTCCCATATATGTTTAATCTTAAAACTGAGTTTTGCAGGGCTTAATTTAACAGAAAGAATCCAGGCTCAGTGAATACTTTCATATATATACACACCTGTGATCAAAATGTAAGGCTTCTACTAACTAACTCATACATGTTGTCAACTGTTCTCCTTGTTTTACATACACAAGAATGTAAATGCCATAAAAACCAAGAACATCTGTTTGGCATTTGATTCCTCCCCTATGATATATATAATTGCTCACCAAGTCCTGTTAGCCTCCAAAATATTACTTGAGTCCACTTCTTTCTCTCCATTCCTACTAGCCCTGCATATTGCTCACATCTAAACTACTCCAGGAGCTTCTCTGCTATTACAATCCACACTCCACAGAACCCATATGAGTTTTCTCTCTTAATCATAAATCTGATGGCATCATTCTCCTCCTTAAAACCCTTCAGGCATTCCCCTATACATATTTCTACAGCCAATTTACAATAGATAGCACATATATACATACAGAATAAACTTCCAGCTCTTTGTCGTCCAATCTAACCTCAAACATCACCTTTCAGTCTTGTCTCCAATCTACTGAAGACTAGGCACTAAATAAAAGGTAAGTAAATTTTTTTAAAAAGAGAATGACTTTCCAGGATGTCTAGAAATGTTGTAGTATGACTTATTAATGTATTTTTATGTAGTTACTTATGTAATTGACAAATTTATGGATCCTAACCATACAATATTATCACCAAATTAAAACTTTAACAAAATAGCTAAACCAAGTTCTATCCACATACTGTAATGTATTAAAACTGGATTGAGCTGTTTAAAATATTTCTCTTTTCAATTCCAATACTAAAATGTAAGGTAGATCACAAGGAATCTAAGTCAGCAGTTTTTTTCTAAAACGAGTGTTAGTTAACATGTATCACCAAATTTGTCAGTTTTCTCGAAATGTTAGTCAGTTCTCTGGGTTCTTAAAAGTGCATCACACCTATTATATGAGAAAGTCCGGCAACAAAATCAAAGTTACATTCGAAAATAAGTGCCTACGTAGGTGAGGTTTTCCATCTAGAATATTCCTTGAGTTTATCATATAAACTACCAAAACAAGCTATTTATCTTAACAGAATCATTAGAAAAATTTCCTAAAAACAAGTAAAAATTCTTTTTCAAATAAAATTTGTAAATGTTACTGAAGAAGCCAGTTTACTAGCTTACATATATCAAATTATAAGTCCTCATGAGAATCATTCCACTGTTTAATTAAATGTTATAGGATCTTGCCGACAGCCTCAAGAATAGCACCATCTGTCTGAGTTTAAAAGCTCAGTTTCACCAGGATACTACCAAACAGCAACAAAAACATCACTCTCATAGATATCTCTTTCAACTAATTTATAGACAACTAATTAATTTAGTCTACTTGGGATCACAACAATTGAGTCAATCCACGCAGATGATAACTCTGTATGTAAACCAATACACTTTGCGAAATGCTTTTAATAACTTAAACTTCAGTTAAGACCTTGTATTTAAGAAGACAAATATTTATGATCTTCAGTAGCTAACATGTAGATTTATGCTCTGGTATAAATTCTAAATGTTAAACTGCTCAAGTGTTATATAAATCTCTAAAATTAAAAGGGGCCTGTTATTATTTACTAGTAGAATAAACATGTAAGTAAATTTTCCTAAAACATCTATAGGTATAGAATTATATTACCAAACTTTTGATAGGACTTCAACTCCCTTTTTTAAAATATGAGAAATACTTTTAAAAGAAAAAATTATACAATCACCCATGTAATCTGCAGAATATAGAAACAAAGGTGACTGAGGAAAATGCCATTATATTCCTGAATTCAAAAATAGAAAATACTTGCCACTGCAACTCGTAATCTGAACAACTAATACCTAGGCATGCTTTCTGTAGGTAAAACATCCTCTGCATCTCCCCTAACATTGATTATTAAGGCAGACCACAATAAAGTCAAACCCTAAATATATGAGTGCTATTGTCCTAACCTTCAACTGTGGGAGAAATTGCTGAAAGAACATGAATGGGATAGATACCAGATAGTTTACTGGGCTTCTCAAATGAGTAAAAAGCAACATTAAGTAGGCAAAGGTAAGAACTTTGGTCTCACAGACCAAACTTTATGTAAAAACTTAAAATGTTCTCAACCGGATATTTTTTTATTTATCCCAATGCTTTTTCCCCCCCGCAACCAGAGGGGAAGGGAGCGGGAGAGAGAGAGAGAAACATCAATGATGAGAGAGAAGCATTAGTGGGATGCCTCCTGCATGCCCACACTGGGGATTGAGCCCACAACCCAGGCATGTGCCCTGACCAGGAATCGAACCGTGACCTCCTGGTTCATAGGTCAAAGCTCAACCACTGAGCCGTTCCAGCTGGGCCCCAAGACTTTTCACCAAAAAAGGGCATGAGGATATCTTACGTTTGCTAGACTTATAATTTCACTGCCCCCTTATAATTTGCCTGGATCTCCAGAAAGCAAAAATTCCACTCCCGTTTAATTTGTCCCAATCTCTAGTCTTACCAATTAATGGACCACTAAATCCATCTCCATTGAAACTGTATGAAAACAAAGTAACCTGTAGTTGACTACAACCAGGACCAGAGAGGCAGCTGTAACAAGCAGGCAAGAATTCTTGGTACACATCTACAATGTATGTATGCCAATATATCCAAAAGTAGAGTTCTCCTCAGGGTTTTTGCTTCTCATATGTAAGACCCCCATCAGAAGGTACTAAATTGCTGACTTAGGCAACAATTTAGAGTAAAAAAATGGAACTAAGATAATATATTTACAAAGACATGACATGACACTGTCCAAAGAAGCATCCTTTAAAATGAGATTTCTGGGGTGGTGACTAAAAGCAATTCCAAAGGGAAAGGATAAAAAAATATTATGAACAATGGCCTTGGTATTTGATCCATTTCAAGGGGGCTTACTTTGAAAAATACTTCTCATTTGGGCAATTTTGTGTCATTTTTTGTTATAACCAGCTCAAAATCAGTTTTATAACTTAAAAGTGTATAACATGTGGCCAACTTAAAATGACCATTAAAAGAAAACGAAGATGTTTAAGTGCAAAAGCACATCAACTAAAATGTGAAATTTTTAGCTAAAAGTATTTTTAAATGTTTATTCTGGCTCAAACTCAGTATCTTTAATCTTTGCCTTTAAAAAGCACTCAGACTACAACTGAGATTGTCCCCACTTCCTTCATACTTATTCAGTTCTTACATCCTCTAATCTTTTATTTTTAAAGGGTTATCTTACTTTTTCACTGCTAACCCCATCACCTTGATACCATCTCCAGCCAAACCTGTTTAAGCAACAACTTTTCTTGTATCTTCCATCTTTCTATCTGTCTCTCCACCACTGATACTCATAAGCCCACAAACACAAATGAGGTTCTAGTCTGCTAAAAATTTTCCTTCAATCTACTTTCCAATCTTTAACCCTCCACTCCCCCCTCTCCCACGTCCCTGCTTGCTTCACAATCAACATTCTTCAACTGAAAAGTACTATTCATTTGTTCCACAATCCACTATGATCTAGATTTCACCCTCAAAAGTCAAATGTAACAACTTCAACTAAGTACCAAGCTGTCCAAATAGCAAACTTCCTCATATTTCACTTGTTACTTCTCCCATTCAATGTCCATCACAACTGCCTTTGAAAAATCATGATTATTCTCTTTATTTGGCAGAGAAACAAATTTAAATTGCCTATTTAAAGCACATATAACATACACAATCATGGCTTAAATGCCTAGACTTCATGAGAAGTACTCCTGGATCAAAATTTAGTTTGTTTTAAATGCACAAAATTTTTAAAATGATGGGTTACACCGTTCAACAATTCTAATTTGTCTGTGTAAGAGAGTAAACCTAGAAAGGCTTTTTAAACACATTATTAAATGTAATAGCATTTAACACACTTCTTTTTCCTCAACTCATGTCTCATAATAGTTTCTATATCATCTTGGATTATCTCCCACTTTGAATTTCATATCCCATCTGCTCATTTAAGATTCACGTCTGTCCAGTTTCTTGAATATTTGTCACTTTAGTCATTAGCATTTTGGATAATACAGCACTGGTTTGTTTTTTTTTAGTTCAGAACTGAATTATTTTAGAAAACTGATGATTTTAAATTTTAACATCACCATTTCTCAACCTAAATTGGCCTGTCCCTGCTTCAAATTTTCCACCTAACAAAAGTTATATTTCAATAAGTTTGTGTACTATTTTTTAAAAGGAAACTAAGACCATAAATTAAAAGTGCTCTCCTACATACCACTTCTGTACATGTTCTCAAGGATAGACTCAGAGTTGTCAACTGAGCTTCCAATAATGCCCTTTCCAGTCCTCTCTAGCAAGCCACATCCATCCATTCCTTCAAGATTCCTTAAAACTCCCCTTCTGAGTTTTTCTGGCTACAAGGTACTATACTATCTGTCCATGTTGCTTTTTCTCCCTCTGCACTTACAATATAGCATCTCAGAAGTTAAACAGGTCTTTTTTCCATATAAGACCCTTAGCCCCTTTGTAAGATTAAGACCATTTTAACCATTTCTGATGTATGTGCATTATTTGAAAATGAATTATATAACCTAAGTTTCTCAAACTTAACAAAAAAATTAACATTTCTAAATACTAGTTTATTCGCTACCCCATCCAATCTCAAGTCCCACCACCATTTCCTTTTTTATTTCACTGGTGTTCAGAAGTCCTCATTTACCACACAAAATTGGAGGTAGAAAGCTTGTCTCTAGTATAAGTAAAGAAGAAAAGGTAAGAAAAGAGCTAAAGGGCAAAGAAATACAAAATCTTTTCCTGATGACATCATAGGACCTGTCACTATTCTCAGCATTTTTTTTTATTTTTCCAAAATTTTATGAGTTTATTTGAGCAAAACTGATGACATGCCTGGAAGCAAGATCTTGAATGCTCCTATATAATATTAATTTAAGGCATATACCAACAAGTTCTGGTTATATATTTACTCCCTAAAGCAACCCACTAAAAATTTTTTAATGATACAGCTTAAGGTCTGGTAAAGAAATTATTGAAAGCAAATATTGAAGCCAACAGAATGCAGGAAAGGAGGAAAAAGGAATAAGAAAAAAATGGGACAAATAAAATAAGTGGTAATATAGTAGGATTTAAACTCAACTACCAACATTTTAATAAAATACCAATCAGCAAAGAAGCAGCAATAGATTCCTGCAGGAAAGGGAAAATCTGCCTCAATCCTTACTCCAAGAACTGCTGCACTTCGCACCAGGGCCATCCTTGCCTCAACACTCTTCAAGCTTCTCTTTCAAATAGCAATCCTCTCCCAGGCCTAGGGGAGGGCTGAGCCTGGGCAGCCCTCACTCCCAATGCCTGACGCCAAAAAAGGTTTTAGGAGTGCCTGCTCTGACTGCCAGCACTGCACAGTCAGAGGAAAGGTACTTCCCTAACATCCTAAACAGGAAAAATAAAGGTAAGTTTGATCCCATAAAAAAATGCTGCCATAAATAGCATCTGAGTTCTCTAACACAAGTATTTAAGTACCATACACTGTAAATAGGCTAACCATCATTTGGAGCAATAGAAGAGTAGGTTTTTATGTGAAAACCAACTTACAAACTAACTTGTTCTAATACTTTATAATGCTAAAGACCACCTCCATGTAAAATTTTACATCTCTAGATAAAAACTTAGGGTACTATTCCTATTCAACAGGACTAAGAGAAAACCTACAGATTTGTAGAGTTGTTTGAAGGGGGGCCCTTTTCTTCCTTCAATAAGGTCTAAACAATATTTTTAGATGTTGCGACATTACTAAATGAAAAACAGAAATTAGCCCGTAGTTAAGGATACATACTTTGTTCAAAACATAGTAAGGTTTGAATACACACACACACACACACACACACACATATACACACACATATATATATATATATATTACATTTTATAAATAACCTATAATTTTTGGCTGACTTTGTTTTTGTGGTTGTTCTATCATATGTAAAAACAACAACAACATAGTAAGGGTTGTTACATGTATGTCAGGCTAAAAAGGGACTTAGTCTTTAAGAAGAAAAATATTTATTAAGTACTATTTCTGACATTCACTGAGACAAATCTTAAAATGTTAATAAAACAGCTATTTAAAGTTCAAAGAGCACTCCAGAGCTGCCAAGGAATTAATAGCTTAAACTACCAAATAAGAGTCACAGTTCAGTTTCCAATCTCAGCCAGTCATAGCTCAGAGTTGGTAGAGCAAAATCACTCAGCATATTAAAGATACCACGCAACTATGAATCATATACAAATGAAAAGTTGTAACATCTAAAGATGAATTTCAAGTTTTTCTTCTCAATCACTGCTTATTTATGAGGACAAACACAAGAACAATTTAATATTCTGCTTACCCCCAAAAAAGAACAAATACAGCTTAACTACTATATTTAACACAAGTAATTTTGTCACTCCAACTTCCTGGTAAACTGCCTAAGGCTACTCTAAGCTTTAGTTGTAATTTGCTAGAAGTTTCTTCCTATTAAAGAACATTATCAAGTCTTCCAAAGTACTTTCCTTAAAAGGTACTCAAAGTGATTTTTCACACTTCCTGTCTTCCATATTTCTGTCAAGTTTACAGAAGGAGAAACTGAGGCAAAAAATAAAAATAAAAACATTATGTGAACAACCTGATCTAATAGTCACTCATAGAAAAATTGAATGCCATTCAACTTTCCTTATTACCAGTTCACTGCCCATATTACTGGGCTCATGGACAATAATCTTGTAACTGAAGGTTGAGGAAAAGCCCTCCCTCTTATACAGCTTTAAAATATGGAAATGAAGGAATTTTGGATCAAGACCCAAACAAAATCTCCAACAGGCTCCAATATCTATAGGTTGCCTAACATATAGAAAATCTAAATACTAACTGAATTCCTATTCCTTTGAGGTATGATAAGCATACCTCATCTCTTGATCAGCTGGATTCTCTTTAATAAATATTTTCTAGAACTCATCTAAAATATTACCAAGCCACAGTACATAAGTCCTAGGTAATATATATTCAGAACAAAGCTAAACATCTAAATAAGTTCAAAGAAAAATAATTATGATCAGGACCTAAATGGGCAATGAAAACTCCCTTAGGGAGTAAGATGAAGAAAAAAAAATAGTTGTCTAGCAATTAATTAATTTAACAAACAGTTAATGAGCACCTAACTATGAAGAGAATGCAAAGATGATTTAGACTGGGTCACTGCCCTACAGAAGCTCATCTACTTATCAGAGGCATATAGAAGGAGATACACATAAGGAGCAAGAGTGACTAGTTCTACCTGTGGGAGTCAGGGAAAGCTTCTCTGAGGAAGTGATATTTGACCTACTTTTAAGATGAGCAGGATTGTGCCAGGCATATACACATGTTAAAAAACAAACCTATGAGGTGGTTCCTGAATTAGATACATTAGATAATGTATGTTTCCCTTATCTCTCTCTAGGACATTAAAATGCAATCATGAGAATTGCCAACACAAAATGGTTTTACACACCAATTATACTCTTTTGAATACTTTACTTATTAGCTCTCAAATTAAGCCCAGATGGATTTAATCACCTTTGCTATTTAATGAAATGAAATAATGTGACACTATGTGAGGAAGCTTCATGTGTCTTATGTAAAAAATACTTCCTCGGGAATTATCAATGTTCTTTGGGGCCAAAAAAAAAAAAAGGTCACACCCTTTTAGATGATCAGTCTTTGAAATTTTCACTCAACATTATAAAATTCCTGTTCACAATTAATTATATTTTATTTTAAACAAATTATTACCTCAAATTTAACTTTAATATCAAATGTCTTAAATGGCCCTGGCCGGTTTTGCTCAGTGGACAGAGCATGTACTGGTCAAGGGCATGTACCTCAGTTACAGGCCTGGCCCTGGTCGAGGAGGGTGCAGGAGGCAACCAGTGGATGTGAAAATCAACGGGAAAGTGTCTTCTGGTAAAGATTTAAAAAAAGTCTTAAATGTAACCAATTAATGCAATAATTTAATACAAATTAAGACTTATTACAGTAAAAAGGTCTAGAAAAGATTGAGAAAAAGCTATTTACCTGCAAATATACCTAATTTGCTTTATCTCCCCCTTTTCATTTTTAAGTTAACACTGCAAAGTTAAACTACACAAAATAAAGACACAAATGAAATTTCAATATAATCAACTCAGGAGGTTCCGTTAACAATAATGGAATTTCGCTGTACTAGAAAAAGTACAAAATGTAGAGAGCTGTCAGCCAGGGCTCTGTGCTGTTTCACAGTAGTAGAAATACAGTTTTAATAAGATTCTACCACCATTCACCTAGAATGAGAAAATAAACATTCATAAATACACATAATAAACCAGAGTGTGGAAATGCCAATGGCAAAACATTTTCCTTTGAACACAACTGATTCTCCTAAATCTTATCCAGAAAGGAGAGGAAAAAAGTCATCTTTCTCCTTTTTTCAAACTGAAACCTAAATGTACTCTGAAAGTTATATTATTAGCTTGAAAAAAGGAAAATAACTTTACTCGAACAAAAATAACTAAAACATGCTAACATAAATGCGAGTAAACCAGGAGTTCCTATAAGAGAAGACTACTATAGCCAATTTATGAGGATAGAATCTATTCCATACTACAGATGATTTTAAAAAATCAAATAACAAAACAACATAGTGGAGTAGAATTGTCTCTGAAATAAACACCAATCACAACATTTTTACAGAAGTTAAAGCTATGTTTATATCAACTAATGCAAATATAGAAAACTATGCTGATGTACAGTGACTTTATACTAAACAAAAATTGGGCAAGCATACATATTTTATTCATGCAAATGAGTTGAATTTACAATTCCTCATTTATGTTAATATTTACCCAGATTAATGGAAAATCATCTCCCCTAGGTTATGAAGTGAATTCCCCCAACAGAACAAAGCTGACACCTTCAAATCTTTTGAATAAACAATGAAAGGACATACTATAAAAGGAAATATCTGAACAGGATTAGAAAGAAGTTAAATGATTCAAGAGAGTAAAAAAAAGCCCTAAATTCCAAGAACACATTACAAATATTGATTCTTTAATTTCAAAACTCTAAGCAAGTTCTATGAAGCAAACATGCATGTGTGTGAATTCTTTTTGAAACTATTCCCCACAACACATTTTGAGACTATCCAGTTAACTCACTTTACAATGCATTAAATGTAATTTCTCAAAGTAGTAAAGTAAAATGACAAAATTGAAATTCTGGTAGCTAACACTACACAACACATAGTTTGGAAAGCAGATTGGCACACAGTGCATTTTAAACAAATCACACTAATAGCAATGTTGCAGAAATCATTGTTCTCCACTTCTAACAAATGGTTGCAATGCACAGTTCAGTAATTATAAAACCTAATATTCAACTATATTACTATTTCTCATAAACTTTGTCTAATCTCCCTCACTGGCTAGCATCTGTGAAAAAAAAATGTATCGTCCACTTTAAGGAAGAAAAAAGCGCACCCTCTATTACTAGTTTAAAGAGGAGAACATTGTTATTGTCTTCTATCAAAAATAACTCAAATCATTTGAAAAATATATCCAGTCTATCTTTGAATCAAACTTGGACAGTTGAATTAACTGTTCCAGAAACAAAAATCCAAATCAATAACCTTATTACTATTTACATTGAGTTTCATCTTAATTTTAAATAACTTGACAAATAGAACTATAGAATGTACTTATCTTCTGCAAATGGTTATCATAATTTATTGCATATAGTACAAACTAGTGACAGTGTATCTTTTTACTAATCTCAAGAATAGAGGAGATCTCTGAAAATGTTTGATGAATACAATTAACTCACAATTAAGGAGGCTAAATCAGCCAGTGAACAAAAAAGATGAATCAATTTTTCCATAAGTAATTAATATAATCCACACTATACCTTAATGTTACTCAAAGAAATGCCTGAAGAGATTTTTTTCCCTAATAAATACCTAATACAATCATGAAAAATATAACCAAAACAATCCAAAGAAAATGCTAAGTTATCTAAGCACCTGGCAAAAACTCAATAAACACTAATTGTCCTAAAGGCACCCCCCACCATCACCACCTTTATTCTCACAAAGAACAGACCCAACCTAACTTCCTCTCAATGAGCACTTCAAGCAATAACACAGCAACATATCGTATAGCATAGAAATTTTGAGTACATTATTTTCTCTTAAAATTATGAACCCATCACACGTACAAATGGCTCTTTAAAATGGTCCAGTAAACTGCTACACTATGCCTTAAATTGCTGTCTATTATGTACTTAAAAATATTTACTAGCAATTGGAGGTTATATTGCAACTATTATTACTGTGTGGCAATTATTGCTATTAAAAATATATAAATACTGTAACACCATGTACTACTAACAACAAAAGGCTAAGCAAAAAACACACATTAGCAAGTTATAAACATTTCCATTAAAGAAAATGAACCATCATGGGGGGAGAAAAGATGCTTTAAATGTAAATACTAAAATAGGAAATTGGGATGAAAAAAAATACCCTGTGTTTTTATTTTGGCACTTGAGAAGATTAGAGAAATCATTCCCTTTTCCTCATTTTCAATTGACAGTCCTCCCCATTTGGTTCTAACTCAAAAGAATAGATCTCAAAGTTTACAACTATGTTCTCTTTCTGCAAAAAAATAAATCTCTTAAGGAAAACAGTAAAAAGGTCACCAACAACTTAAAATATAGAATTAATGATCCTTGATAGGAATTAATTACTAATGTGTTTATGTGCGTTTCAATTCAAGGAGGAAGAATTTGATATCACCCAATTACCCCATAGTCAGGGAGATTCTAAGCAAATAAAACATGAATGTAGAATATACATACCTAAGAATTAGACTGCCTCATGTCAAAGAGTATATACTTAAATCTAGTTAAAGGACACAAAATTGCTTTTCTCCATATCATCTCAATAGAGAAACATAACTAAAGAAACAAAACTAAAGATATATCTATATCTGGAAATTATGTGTCTTCCCACAAGGGTGGCTTGACTATCATAGGGTGCACTATTGCTACACTTTCCAAAAAGACAGATTTAACACACTTAACTGAATTATAACTGAGTGTCTATATAACAAGTCTCCCAGAAATGTGATGGACAGCATGAGAAAACAGTTTTGAGTCACAAAGGCACAGCCATGCATGTATTAATGCAGTAGCTACAAATCTCACAACAGTAGGAATAAGAAACACATACAATGACCCATATCATGTATACACAATGGCATTTTCACATTAGAAAACGGGGGCAGGGGTTCACAGAGAATTTAGGAAAATTGATACCACAGAAACTGATGCAGTAGAAAAATCAGAAAGCAAAATAAGTAAAGGACTAACAAAAATCTTAAAGCACCTGACTGCAAAATCAATGTTTGCTAAACCATAATGAACAACTCAAGGAAATAGAAAGTGGGTGGGTGATTAGTATGGTAGACTTTTAATCTCTGGTTTTTATTTCAATTCACATTAATATGAATGTCTAGTTAAATTCTCTATAAACAATACTTTGTTCAAAAAGCTTCAGGCCAAAAAGAAAAATACATGCTATTAATAAGTACATAGAGTTCTTACAATGCATGCTTTATTTTGTCCAGGTGATGATTTTATCCTTTTAGAATTAATTATTCTATACGACGTACTTTAGGCAACACATTTTTTATATTCCAGGTTGTTGCTGTATGTAATTTTCAAGAAAAATTTATACTTATCAGCAGCTTCCTAACAGACTAGTATTTTTTAAATTAGCATCTTATTCACTCCACATACAAGAAAATGTAGATACTTTAGTCTTTTCAAAAAATTCACCCCATGCAGTCCTGCAGTTCTGCATTTCCAAGTTGCTACCTAAAGAGTAATTCTGTTTTTTAAAAAGAAAAAGAAAAATCAATTCCTGGTTTAAAGAGGTTCAGGAGAGGAATACCCAAAGCACAAACCTTTAGTTGGTCATAAAGCAAGGAATCCTTCTCCCACAAAACTGTTTCTTCAAAAGAATCTCAAGCATCTTATCTCTATAACATTATAATCTTCATTTAAGGTTTAAAAAGAGAGATAAAAAATGACATATCCTAAAGAATGGCTACACACATAATATACTTTCATTCATCTACAAAACCGACCGTATATAAATCAATCACATATACAGGAGCCATTACCAGTCAGCATGATATATGGTAATTTGGAGGATCTCTCTTCACTAATATTGGTCTGCTTGGTTATTTTAATTACCTGTTAAAGTGTCAATGTGGTCACCAGACGCCAAACAAAAACCATTTTAAATACCACTTAATCAATACATTTGCTAATCTATGAAAGTCCCAGAACCTGACTGATACTAAATGATAGACTGAGAGGGAGAAAAGAGGAAGCAAAATACGTTTTATTCCCATATATCAAAAGATTAAGGGAAAACCATCACAGCACTAAGAGAAAGAATCACAAGTTATAATTGAATTTTAAGATTAAATGTTTTAATAAAAATGTTGGGGGGGAAAACTGACCTGATCTCACTATAATGAAAGCAAGGATACTGTGTCACTCAGTCTTTGTAGATAAAAATCGCATGTTTTGATTTATCTGAATAATGAAACATATTTAATAAAATAACACATTTGAAAAGTTGGCAAGAATTTGTATTTCTCCACTAGCCTCAAAGAAAAAAAAGCATCCATGCTACCTATAATTAAATGTAGCTAATTACAATTTGAACACTAAATTATTTATCCAGTGCAAACAAGGATTAAGAAGTAACAATGTTTTTATCTACAGCAGAGGTTACAAAAAAACAATTTCCAAAATGCATGCTGTCCAAAAGGCAGTCCCCCCCAAAAAGGGTACACAACTTAAAATAAGTTGTTTTTTTAAGGCTAAATTAAACAAACCGTTTCAGCCAATTTTCCAATTATATTCTACGCTGGAAACATAATTGCCTTACATCTGTTTACAAATCTTTGCTCAATATTTAAACAAATTCGTAGTGTCTCGGGCACATAACTATACATACAGTAACTCATGCACAAAGCGCATGTTTAAAGACCACGCACTGCAATTATTAGCCTAAACGCCAGGTTTAACAACGTGAATGTTTTCAGAGCGAGGTAATACGACCCAATAAAAAGCAAAGATGGCATTTACCACCAAATGTCACTGCCACCGCCGGGGAAGAGTTGCTGGAGCCCCATACATGTTTAATTTCGGTGAACCCAGATGCCATCGTCGGGTGCCAGGCTTCCAGGAGAACAACTGACACCCTAACTGCTTCAAGATTAAGGCAGGCGATTCAAATCCGAAGGAAAAGTTGTCAATTATCAGAGAGAGCGAGCGAGCGCGAGAGAGGCGAAGGCAGATAAAAGCGATGTTATCAAACCGCCCAGCTTGTTGCTGTTGTGTGTGTGTGTGGATTCCTTGTTAGGGTAGAGGAAACAGTTTTTAGAAGACACAGGAGGAGAGAAAGAAGGGAAAAGCGTTCTCCACCTTCCGTCGGCTCCGGGTAATGGCTTTACGGCTCTCCGGCGTAGTAAGCCCCGGGAGGCGGGCGGCTGTCCATGTTTACAACCGCGGGAGCTTCGGGTGCGAGAGTCCTTTACTGACACAATCGCATTCAATCAACTGTTTTCGGGCGAAATTGCAGGTGTCATTATGGGAATTTTTTTAAAAATTCAAAAGGCGGGCGGCCAGGCAGCCGATACGGGCAAATGCCACGCCGAGCTCCGCGCTCACAAACGATTTTTAAAGAGCCCGATAAACACTGGACGGGATCCAGGGCGAGGGAGAGACGATCCAAAAGGGGGAGAATCGGCGAGAGGCGAACGGCGGGGAGAGGCGAGGGAGGGGCGAAGTCCCGGCGGCGGGAGGAGAAAGTTGG
>NW_006283826.1:1199758-1212660 GCF_000327345.1 Myotis davidii
GAGGTCGCACTACGTGGACCGCGCTTTGCAGATGAGAAAACTGAAGCACAAAGAGATGAAGCCACTCGCGGAGAATCGCGCGCGGGGAGGAGGCGGCGGACTCCGAACCCCCGCACAGTGAAGCCTCGCTGGCCCTTGCACTGGGTTTTATCAGCCTCGCCCAGCGATGTTTATGGTGAGCGCTTACTGGGTGCGAGGCACCGTGCGCTGAAGGCAGACATGCACGCCCTGACCCCACAGTGTGCATGCATGCACGCATTCATTCATTCACCGCATCAATCCTTCCCGAGCTCCTGCTCTGTGCCAGAATGTGCTGTCACCGCCAGGCACTGTACCAAGGCCGTGTTGGGAGCAGACCCTCCTTCCTTCTTGGCTCCATTCATTCAATAACAAACATTTCCTGCGAGCATAAAGGTCTGGGAGTCCAGGGGAGTGCCGGTCTGAAGAGGCTCTCCCAGCACTCAGGGCTTTTGCTCCCTGCAAAGGTGGAGAGGACAGGACAACTTCATCAACAAGCCCCCAAACACGGAAGAGCCAGCTGTTTTAGGTGGGTTGGACCCAAAAGAGAGGAGAGTAGAAAACAGGAAAAAGATGGAGTGTAACAAAAGAAAAGTCTTACCCCTGTTAGTGGAGCTTTGGCTACAGATAACTGCTAAAGCAAAACGCATGAGCAGTTTGTTATATGTATTATCATCATGGCCGATACTATGTTACAGCCCGCTGACACTGTTATAACGAATATCCATACATTATTTCACATAACCTTCAGAACAACCACATAAAAAAAGATACTGTTACTGTGCTTAGACTATAATACCTCGAGTCTCAGAAGTGCAGTGGCATCTCCAAGCTCAAACCGGGTCTAGCTAGCTCCGAAGCCCACGCCTGAACCCAGAAAGTCCCATGAGCAGGTGCCTGTAGTTGGCGTGGACAACTCTGGTTATGTTACCTTGACCCATGCAATAGTCCCTCCTTATCTGCAGCTTCACTTTCTGTGGTTTCAGTTACCCGCGGTCAACCACAATCCAAAACTATTAAATGGAAAAATTCCAAAAATAAACAATTCAACAGTTTTTTTATTTATTTGTTTATTTTTGTTAATTCTCACCCAAGGATATTTTCCCATGGATGTTTAGGGAGAGGGGAAGAGAGAGGGAAAGACAGAGAGAAACATTGTTGTGAGAGAAACACATGGATTGGTTGCCTCCTGCATGAACCCCTAGGAGGGCCCAGGCCCGGAAAGACCCTGCAACCAAGGTACGCGTGGAATCGAACCCGGTACCCTTTGGTCCTCAAGCCGACGCTCTATCTATCCACTGAGCCAAACCGACAACAACTCAGGAGTTTAAAATTGCACACTGCACCAATCTTTTGTAGTATGATGAAATCTCTTGTCCCCCATTCTGTCCTGCCCCCTACAGGAATCATCCCATTGTCCATAGTGTCCACGCTGTAGACTTGGTTATCAACCCCATTATCAGAGAGAGAGAGACCACATTCACATAACTTGAATTACAGCATATTATAGTTGCTCAAAATTATTAGTTACTATTGTTAATGTCTTACTGTGCCTGATTTCTAAATTAAACTTTATCCTAAGTATGTTTAGGAAAAACATAGTATCTAGGGTTCAATACTACCTGTGATTGCAGGCATCCACTGGGGGGTCTTGGAATGTATCCCCAGTGGATAGGGGTGAGGGGGAATACTGTTGCCTAATTCCCTGAGCCTCATTTCCTACTCTGTGAAAACAGGGATCCCAAATTGCTGACCCACTGACCCCAATGTTGTACCTTTCTATTAAGAGATGGTATTGGTGACTGTGTTTAGAAAAAAAAAAAAGCCAAAGCACTTTATCAACATGCATGGTGTTGTACTTAGGCCTGAACAATGAGATGGTGTGTTAGTCCATCATATCTAGGTGTATTGACATCCCTGGAGGGCCTTCATCCTACACGAAAAGTCTCCCAGAGCAACCTAATAGAAAAATGAGCAAAGGACCTGGACAGTTCAGAGAACAGAAAAGACATGTGGCTTTTAAGTATATTAAAAGACACTCGGTGCCACTCATTGCTACGGACTGAATGTGTGTGTCCCCCTAAAATCCGTATGTTGAGCCCAGAATTCCCAGTGTGGCCCTAGCTGGTTGCTCAGTGGTTAGAGCACCAGCCCACAGATGGAAAGGTCTTGGGTTCAATTCCAGTCAAGGGCACGTACCTCTACCTCAGTGGTGGACTCCATTCCCATCCCCAGCCCCAGTTGGGGCATGTGCAAGAGACAATGAATCAATGTGTCTCTCTCACCTGGATGTTCCTCTGTCTCTCCCCCTCCCTTCCGATCTCTCTGAAAATCAATGGGGGAAAAAATACCCTGGAATGAGGATTAGCATAATCCCGTGTGATGGTATTTGGAGATAGGGCCTTTGCTGGTAATCAATCAGGTCATGAGGGTGGAGCCCTCATGATGAGATTAGTGCCCTTATAAGAAGAGACAAGAGAGGTTGCTTTCTCTCACCCCTCAAGCAAAGACAAAACCAGGAAGAGGGCCCTTACCAGGAACCAAGTCAGTCAGCCCCTTGGTCTTGGGTTTCCCAGCCTCCAGAACTGTGAGGAATACATGTCTGTTGTTTAAGCCACCCAGTCTATGGTCATTCGTTATAGCAGCCCAAGAACACTAAGATTCTCATCATACGAAAAACAGACGCCAAAACTATAATAAGTATCGGCAATATTCTAAAAGCTTCGACAAATGTGGAGGGAAGCAGAACTCTTACGCAGCCAGTGGAAATATAAATTAATACCACCGCTTTGGGTGTCAATTTGGAGAATATAAAAATTTATAATGCACATACCCCATGCCTCAGCAATTGTACTTGTAGAGATGTATAAAGCCAAAGCACTTTATCAACATGCACTTTCTCAACAACACTAATAACTAATAATAATATATAATAATAACTAATAACTAATAATTTTGAGCAACTCCACAAATACTTGTACAGATGTAGAAAGACCTGTAGTGCAAGGGCATGAACTATAGCCCTGTTTGCAGGGCACACACACTGGAGGCAGCCTACATGTTCATCATTTGGGGAGTAGTTAACAATCAGATTTAATCCCATGTAACCATTAAAAATAATGAGCTAGCACTGTGTGTACCAAGTAATATAGGATAATCTCAGAAATAGATTATTAATTGAGAAATCCCTGGAAGTTAAGGAGACTCTAGAAACATCAATCGCCTCCACAGACAGGAGTTAGGGTGGGGAGAGGAATTATTTTCTTCTCTCTCTTTTTCTCTCTCTCTCTTTTAATGTTTTTCTTGATTTTTAGAGAGAGAGGAAGCAAGAGGGACAAAGAAACAGAAACATCAATGAGAGAGGAACATCATTGATCGGCTCCTCGTGCACACCCCACACAGGGAACCAAGCCTGCAACCCAGGCACGTGCCCCAACCGGGAATCGAACCAGCAAACTCCTGGTTCCTGAGTCAACGCTCAACCACTATCCCACACGGGCCAAAGCTATTTGTCACTATACTGTCCCCTTCCTCCCTCCCTCCCTCTCTTCCTTCCTTCCTTCCTTCCTTCCTTCCTTCCTTCCTTCCTTCCTTCCTTCCTCCCTCTTTTCCTGCCTCCCTCCTTTCCTTTCTTACCAAATGTGTATATTATGTAATGAGTTATGAACAACACAAATCAATACAATTGAAAACAAAATAATCAAATGGCACCATAAAATTAAATTGAACAGCAAATAAACAACACAAGACAAACAAATAACCCTCATCTGCTGTCAAGCCAAGGTCCCCAGTAGAAGAGAAAGGGCCAGAGTGCGCCATGCGATGGCCCTGGCCCGTGAGCACAGACTGAGCCCCGGGGAACAGCCCGTTATCTTAGCCGAGCCTCCACCTCTGTGGGCCTCAGTTTCCTCCTGTGTGAAAAGGGCAGCCGGGCCACCTTCAGTCATTTCTAGCAACGAAACTCATTGACTCTGCACAGTTGAGATGACTGATAACGATCCACAGGGTTCTTACTCAACAGAGAAAGCAAAGAGAGTTGATGGGAGGCCTCAGGAGATAAGATGAAAGGCAAACAAAACAAAAACCATCAACCGACTACCAGGAAACAGCAAGGCCCCAGGACAGCGGATCCGGGTCCCTGTGGCGGGGGCCCTGAGAGGCAGCCTCATGCCTTCGTGTCCCCCCTTCGTCTGAATGCCTCCTGCTCACACCGGAAGCTCTGCACAAGCCTCAGATCTCGCTCTGAGAGTGACAGGTCAGTTCCCTTTCACAGTCCCCACATGTAATGGCAGAGAGAAATGGAAGCAAAAAATAGGACCAGAGGGGAACCACCGGAAGCCGGCACAGCTGCAGGGTGGGCGCGGACTGCGGGAGTTGAGAGTGTGGCTTCAGAGTGAGACACACCTGGGTCCCGACCCCTGCTCGGTCCCCCACCAGCTGTGCAGGCTTGCGGAGGCCACTTAAACCCAGCCCCCCTCCCCCCATGCCTTCCTGTGCAGTGACCTCCCAGAGCCAGAGCATGGGGAAAGCTCTTAGCTCAGAGCCCGGCCCCAGAGGCAGCGATCAAGATGTTAAAACCCTCACCGTCATCTGCCCATCCTTGTACAACAGAAAACAGCACCCAGTCACATCCCCTGGAGGTTTGTCCCCTTTGCCCTAAGCTTGCCTGAATTTCTTTCTCTTATTTCTTTTTTCTCTTCTTTTGCAAATAACTAAAGTAACAAGATGCTAGTGGCAGCAAGTCAAACAATATACCAAGAAAATACCAAGAAATATAGGAAGATACCAAGAAGAAGGGGGTTTGCTTCTCTGGCCCACTGACATCACTGAAGTTAACAAATTGTTGTGGATCCTTACTTTCCTTCCCCGATTACACAATTCAAACACATTTCTAAGGGAAGTTTTTTAAAAAATATATTTTATTGATTTTTTTACAGAGAGGAAGGGAAAGGGATAGAAAGTCAGAAACATCGATGAGAGAGAAACATCGACCAGCTGCCTCCTGCACACCCCCCTCTGGGGATGTGCCTGAAACCAAGGTACATGCCCTTGACCGGAATCGAACCTGGGACCTTTCAGTCCGAAGGCCGACGCTCTACCCACTGAGCCAACCCGGTTATGGCTCTAAGGGACGTTTTTAAACATTTTATGAAAATGGGATCATGTAACATTATTTTGCAATCTGATTTTTTTTCACTTACCAGTTTATCACAAAATACCTACCAATAGGCCTATAGATCCAGATCAAACTCTTTCTTTTATTCATTGTATGTTTTATAGAATACCTGTGCCATAATTTATCCAATTATTCCCTTATTCCTGAACATTTGGGTGGTTTCTAGTATTTTTCTCCTCTACATGAGGGTGCAGTCAATATCCTTATCCATATATCCTTACATCCTGACACTTTTATTTCTGTAAAATAAAGGCCCCCCCGCAATAGGATTGCTTTTTTATTGTTAATAAATGTGTGTTTTTATTGTGAATAAACACAGCCAGAAGACTGTCCCCAAAGATTGTAGCAATTTGCACTGCCTCAAGCAACATGGGACACTGTCCACTTCCTCCCCACCATGCCAGCATTTGGATGTTGCCAAATCTTTTGCAATTTGTTGCCAGCCTGACAGTGAAAAACGATATACCCTTTTCATTTGAATTTGCTTTCCCCAAATTCTAGGGAGGAAGCTCTTTGCTCCCATGTTCTGCCACCTGCATTTCTTCCTGTGTTGCTCGATTCCCAAATCGGCAGCTGAGAAAGACAGAGAGCTAAAGGCAGTTTCAATGACACCCGTGTGGGGCTTGGCACGGTGACCAACTCCGACTGGTCTTCGGTCGCTCTCACCTGGTGTGTGGACAAGGCAATTCATTCCCTTATCCAGTGGTTCTCAACCTTCCTAATGCTGCGACCCTTTAATACAGTTCCTCATGTTGTGGTGACCCCCAACCATAAAATTATTTTCGTTGCTACTTCATAACTGTCATGTTGCTACTGTTATGAATCGTCATGTAAATATCCGATATGCAGGATGTATTTTCATTGTTACAAATTGAACATAATTAAAGCATAGTGATTAATCACAAAGACAATATGTAATTATAGATGTGTTTTCCGATGGTCTTAGGCGACCCCTGAGAAACGGTCATTCGACCCCCAAAGGGGTCGCGACCCACAGGTTGAGAACCGCTGCCCTAACCCCATAGTGATTATTCAGGGTGCTTCTGGGCGGCTGGCCTTTTCTTTTCGTTTCTTCGTTTTCTTAATTCAATTTTTAAAGTGATGTTTTAAGTTCCTTCTGAGAGCATGGTCTCATCCCAAACAAGCTGCACTGCCTTGGGCAAGCACAGCGTTGCTCATAACCACCACGGATTTCCTAACTGCTCCACCCTCTCCCCTGAGAAGGGGCCCAGGATGAAGTAAAAACAATAGCATCGCTGCTGGCTTGGGGCATGGCGTGAAGTCTGGGCAAGGGCAGGAGTTTCCGAGTTGAACAAAAACCTGGTTCAAATCCCAACTCTGCCACTTGCCCTCCTGACCTCTTGGGGCTGTGGTTTAACCTCTCTCGGCGGTGGCTCAGTTTCCTGAAGCAGGGACACCTTTGCAGCTGCCTCCCAGAGCTATCAGGAGGGTTTCCTGACTTACTGCACACAAAGCACTCAGCACCCCGCCCGAGACTTCATAGGTGTTCAATAAATGTCAGCTACTCTTGTTAACACCAGAACTCTTTTTATAAAACCTAGGAGGAGCCTGAACTCCAAGAAACACCATCGAAGAGATAATTTAAGCAATAGAGTTGCCAAAAATGCCAATGAGCTGAAGCTAACTGCATCCAGCGGCATTTTACCTCTACCTCTCGCACACATAAAAAGGGCTCTCTTGCTTCTGGTCATGTCGAATGTAGAATAAATTTAGCAGCCCATGCTGAAATGCTTTCAAATAACCAATAATAAAGAAGTATGTGACCGATGTCCCCTGATATTTTTCTGTGACTACACTGCTGCTCGACCCAAGACAGGTGACTGTATTCATAACTTTTCAGCCGCCACTAAGTTTACGTATTGTAGGCTGTGCGAATGGCAGGTGGTGAAATGTATCGCATGAAATGAAATTCTGTTTCCTCTGGGTGGACACACACACACACACACACACACACACACTGAAACCTGACCGACCTCAATATTCAGAGCGCTGGCCTTTGGACTGAAGGGTCCCAGGTTTGATGCCAGTCGAGGGCACATGCTTCGGTTGCAGTCTTGATCCCTGGCCCTATTCAGGGCACGTGGGGGAGGCATTCAATCGATGTGTCTCTCTCACATCGATGTTTTTCTCTCTCTCTCTCTGTCTCTTCCCTCCCTTCCACTCTCTCTAAAAAAATAATCAATGGAGCCCTAACTGATTTGGCTCAGTAGATAGAGCATCGGCCTGGTGACTGAAGGGTCCCAGGTTCAATTCTGGTCAAGGGTATGTACCTTGGTTGTGGGCACATCCCAAGTAGGTAGTGTGCAGGAGGCAGTTGATCAATGTTTCTCTCTCATCGATGTTTCTAACTCTCTATCCCTGCCCCTTCCTGTCTGTAAAAAATCAATAAAATCTATTTTTAAAAAATAATAATCAATGGAAAAATATACTTGGGCGAGGATTTAAAAAGGAAGAAGAAGAGAGTGTGGATTCTCTAACTTCCTCTCCAGGGGTGTGCAAGCGTGAATTCCATGCTCATGGAAGAAACAGCCTCCTCAGGTGGCCGAGGGCCAGGCTGTTCTCTGGGAGGGGGATGCCAACTTCTCTGGCAATCCTGCCAACACACCTCGCCCTTTCTGGTTGGTGCTACAGGCCAGACTCAAGCGTCCAGGGGTTTTGTAAAAAAAAAAGACAAATGCCTTTTCACCAGTGGCCTAAATCAGGGACTTGAGCCGAGTCTGGAGAGGTGAGAAGCAGAGGATCCAGCTACCTACCTCGGTGATACGGCTGTTTGAGAAGTGACATCCAGGGCCTGGCATGGTAGACAAAGGCTGCCACCCCCAAGGATGGTACCTAGGCCCTCCAAGCTGTCTGGCACTTTAAATTAGAAGTCTGCGAGGTCACCTTCCTGCTCCCACGCACAGGCGTCCTGTCTCCTGCTGGCTGGATCCCCGCCCAGCCCCAGACCTTGCCCTGTGCAACAGATCATGTTATTTAAAAGCGACCCGCCCTAGCCGGTTTGGCTCCGTGGATAGAGCGTCGGCCTGAGGACTGAAGGGTCCAGGGTTTGATTCCGCACAAGGGCACACGCCTGGGTTGCGAGCTCGATCCCCGGTGTGGGGCGTGCAGGAGGCAGCCCCTCAATGGTTCTCTCTCATCATTGATGTTTCTATCTCTCTCTACCATCCCTCTCCCTTCTTCTCTGAAATCAATGAAAATATATTTAAAAATAAAAGAAAAGCAACCCTTTGGAAAGAGCATCATCCTTACTCAGGAAACTATTTGGAGGCAATAAAACACACCACCTGTGAAATCTGAGTCACCCCTCTGTCTTCATTTGCCCCCGTGCCAGGTTCACTGGGCGCTTCCAGGCCGGTCAGCTGGGTTATGCGTTCTCAGCAAAGGTGCGGCAAGCAACCCATCTCTGCTGCCTCAGTCTCAGTTTTACCGTTTTGAAAATGGGCTGCCAACCTCCACGGCTGCCGGTGAGTTACAATCAATTGGTGTTTCAAATTGCAGACACGATTTCTCAATTTCCAAATGTGCTGACTGCCATCGTCGATCGTGGATGGAAATGGAGTCGCTCGCATTGCCGTCGGTACAGATCGCTTCCCCGAGGAAATAAATTACATTTCGTTCTCTCGGTATTGTTTACTTCATAGTCTCTTGATCTTACTTTGCTGACTTCTTGTTGTAGATTTTTTCGGTAGCTTGGTTCCCACTTAATCACAACAGCTTCTGTAAATGTTAGCAAGTTGTGTTATGGGGATTGGCCACCAGCATGTTCGCCGCGGTTACAGAACACAGAAGCCCTTCTTCCTTCTACCAAAAGGCCTCCGTAAATATTCCCCTCACTTTAAGACAATAATAGACCCTGAAAGTGATTTCCAAACAGCCGGCTTTACTCCGCGTTAACCATGCAATAACTCAAAGCACATTGCGTGTTGTTCTTTACTTGTGGTTTTATGGAGAGGTCACTGTGTACGTAGCATGCGCACCCCCACCAGCCTTCTTGTTATAATCTAATCAGTCACTTCTCAACATCCCAGCAGAAAGAAGCGTTCTTCCCCCACCTCCTAGCAGAGCTGTGTGGTGTAACCCGCAGGAGGCCGGCTAGGACATGCCCCCAACCACACCCCCAGTCACACCTCCCCGCATTGTACCATCTTTTCAGGAGGGGGGCTGTTTTCCGAGTGAGCTTATGAAGCTCATTCTATGCCGGCATTTAACTGTTCCAACTCTCTGATGAGATTGGTCCTGTCCCAGCTCCCATTTTACAGATGAGACAACTGAGGTCACCCAGCTTGGAAGGACAAGGCAGGATTTGAACCTGGGCCAGGCCTGCCTCCTGTACTAAGATGATGCAAGAGAGTACCCTCTCCCGCATGCGCTTCGGACATCCTCTGCCCCTTGTTCTGAGCCCCACACATGTCCCGCGGGTGCCTGGAGCAATACAGCTCTGCCGCTGACCAGCCATCTACTCTTGCATAAGCAGCCTCACCCCTCTGAACCTCAGTCTTCTCATCCATAATGTGGGCATAATTATACCGGCCTCACCAGGAGGTCGGTAATAGTAACAACAAGCATGGGCATATTTATCCAGCTCTTCCTATGTGTCAGGCACAGGGCCAGGTACTTTACACCATGACTTTATTTAATCCTCCCAGCAAGCTTACGAGGGAGGTACTATTATTGCCCCATTTTGCAGATGGGGAAAATGAAGGACAAAATGGAAATACCCAAAATATGCTACCACCCCGCCCCCGAGCCTAAGCCACTGGCCTCTTATTGCTCTCACTCTTTCTGCCCCAGCCCAGCCCCACTATGTTCTCCTTCCCACACTCCAGTCTGAGGACTCCTATTCCAACCTCAGTCAGAACATGTCATGCCTCCTCTCTAAAACCTTCCATGGCTCCCATCTCATTCAAAGGAGAAGCCAAACACTTCGCCTCGGCCTGCAGGGCCCTGTGTGACCTGCCTCTCTGCTGCCTTGCCAGTGTCCCCATGTACACTCTGCTGCAGGCCCATGACCTCACTGAGGCTCTGCTCACATGCCCACGCTCGGGGCCCTGGCCCTTGCAGAGCCTTCTCGCACTCGGATCGGATGTCCGCAGGTTGGAAAGGCCCTCTCAGACCACTGACCTCAGACGTCATGCCCCGTCCCTCCCTCTCGCACCCTCACTCTGTTCAGTTTCCTCTTAGCATCTAAAGTCACCGGACAGATACTTGTTTTTATATATTGTTGCCTGGCTTCTCTCCCTCTATCTATATATATAAAAGCCTAAGTGACCATTTGACCGGTAACTATGATGTGCGCTGACCACCAGGGGGCAGACGCTCAATGCACAGGCATGGAAACATGGAACAGACTGATGAATCTCAGAGGGAAGCCGGGAGGGGGAGGGCAGGAAGAGATTAACCAAAGATCTTATATGCATACTAGAGGCCCGGTGCACAAATTCGTGGCCTGCAGAGATTGAGCCGAAACTGGCCTGGTGCACTGATTCTTGCACCAGTGGGGTCCCTCGGCCTGGCCTGTGGGGATCGGGCCAAAACCAGCAGTCCAACATCCCCCAAGGGGTCCCAGATTGCAAGAGGGCACAGGCCAGGCCTAGGGACCCCACAAGTGCACGAATCCATGCACTGGGCTGCTAGTTAGAATATAAGCCCCATGAGGACAGGGTGTTTGGTTATTTTCTCAATGTGTCCACTACTGTATCTCCAGTGCCTAGAACAGTGCTGGAGTTTAACAGAGTTTTTGTTAAATGGAGGAATTACAAAATAACACTAAGGTGTTAAGTCCCTGGTCAGTGCCTGGCCAAGAGCAAATGTCAATAAAGCCTGGCTGCTATTATCAGAGGCCTTCAACCACCTTGGCCACAGGTGGCTCCTCTTATCAGGAGGACAAGGGTCAGTCAGCTCTGAGTCTCACTCCACCTCCACCCAGAAAAATCGGTCCTGTGGGAGGGACCTGGAGGGACAGTCCCCGCCCCCCCTACCCCCCCAGCAGCAGCCTAGAGGGGACAGCAACATTCCCCCTGGCCTGGAGAGAGGAAGTGGTCCCAAGTCAAAGAGGAAGGGTTTCTGGGCTTCTAGAAGGATCTGCAAAGTCACTGTGCATCGTCAACAGCGTGAGTGGACAAATGCCTTCCGGAGCCAGAATTGGGGTCAAATTGTATAGTCTGAGCATCTCACGGGAGTGCCACACCCTCACAGCAGCCAGGCCAGCACCGAGGATTCAATTCCGTATCATTCAATTCCCCCCCTAATATGGAAAGTAATACATGTCCTGTAAAGTATTGAAACATCAAAGAAATGCGGCATCAGCAAAGGAAACACCCCTTTCCCCCACCCAAGATAATTTACTGCTAATTTGGCATACTGTATATTCATTGGGAAATGTTTTCCTAAGCAGACGTACTCTACCATTTATTCTTGTTCTTATTGTTTAAAAAAATGGAATTATACCATATATGGCTTTTGTACCTCCTTCTTTTCCCTTAATTGGGTTATTGAGGTATAAATTACACAGAGTAAAATTCACTGGTTTTAGTGTAGAGTTCTGTGAGTTATGACAAAACATGTACTTGTATAAGCATCACCACAATAAAGGTTTAGTACAGTCCCATCACCCTCCCAAATTCCCTGGTGCCCCTTGTAATCAACCTCTTCCTTCACCCCTAGCTCATGGCAACGACTAATCTGTTCTCTGTCACTATGCTTTTACTTTTCCAGAAAGTCCTTTGAAATAAATACACAGAAGCACAGGGTACACAGCCCTTCGTTTCTGGCTTCCTTCACTCAGCGTAAAGTATGGGGAGCTCTTCCGTATGGAGACAGGAATCAGTGGTCCATTCTTTTTTGGTGCTGTATAATATTCCACTGCATGGATGTACCACAGTTTGTTTACCCATTCACCAGTGGAAGGACATTTGGGTTATTTCCAGCGTGGAGGCAATTACAAATAAACCCACTAGAAGTGTTCGCATACATGGTTTGTTGTGAATGTGAGTTTTCGTTTCTCTTGGGTAAAGACCCAGGAGTGGCATTTCTGGGTCATATGGTAACTTGATAAGAAACTGTCGAACTGTTTTTCCAAAATGGCTTTTCCATGCATCTTGCTTTTTAAAATAAACACTCAAGCCCTGGTCGACGTGTTTCAGTTGGTTGGAGCCTTCTCTCCTGAACCAAAGGGCCATGGGTTCGAATCCCAGTTGGGGCACATACCCAGGTTGTGGGTTTGATCCCGACTGGAGCATGTACAGAAGGCAACTGATCAATATTTCTCTCTCTCTCTCAGATCAATGAAAACATATCCAAAGTGGAGGAGACCCCGCTCAGGGAGATGGCCTAGCTCACTACAAGCCTTCCCTGCACTGAGTAGGACCAATCGGGATAAGTGCTAAATCCACAGCTGGGGCCAGGTCAGCAGGTCTGGTGCCTCTCCGATTTTTAAATTTCATACATGAATACAATCTCCAGAAAGAATGGTGGAAACTGCCACGGGGCTGCCAACTCCATGTTTTGCTAAGAAAGGACCAAAATAAGAAGAAAGACTAAGACAAATCCGCTATCTACAAAGCACAGTACCTCGTGTGGTCTTATTAATAAAAGGACATTTCACTTCATGGAAAAAAGTGGAAGGCAAAGTCTGAGAATAAAATCAATCTAATGGGAACACATCTGGACTTGTTTTTTTGGTTTCACC
>NW_006283826.1:1212719-1216160 GCF_000327345.1 Myotis davidii
CGGGATGGCTTTGGATGGGGACCTGGTGAGGACCAGCCTGCCTGCGGAGATGACCCTGCGAGGGCTCCACATGAGAACAACAGAAGGGAGTTGGGAAAAGATGAAACTGAACCGGGGAGGTGGGGGAGGAAATGAAAGTGTTACAATTAGGTAATTGGGCCGAGTTCTTCAGTATGTAGCTGTATCCTCCCCACTGCGCACGGAGTTCCTCTCCACATCAAAGACCGCTGCACGCCTAGAGAATTGAGACCGATGTTTATGGAGTGCTTTGAAGATGCGAAATACTGTTTAAATGCTAAGTATTATTATTAGTATTATCATCATCACCTTAAATGTTAAATACCTTTTGGGGGGGGTGGGAATTTTTAATGTGTTTGTAATTCTTTTTTTAAAATATATATTTGTATTGATTTCAGAGAGGAAGGAAAAGGCAGAGAGAGATAGAAACATCAATGATGAGAGAGAATTACTGATCACCTGCCTCCTCCACGCCTCCTACTGGGGATGGAGTCCACAACCCGGGTATGTGCCCTTGATGGGGAATAGAACCATGACCTCTTGGTTCATAGGTCAAAGCTCAACCACTAAGCCATGCCAGCCTGCCGGGAAAATTTGCAATTCTTTTTTTTTTAACATGCCCTTGACCGGAATCGAACCCAGGACCTTTCAGTCCACAGGCCGACGCTCTATCCACTGAGCCAAACCGGTTTCGGCAAAATTTGCAATTCTTATGTAACAACTAGAGGCCCAGTGCACGAAATTTGTGCACTGGAGCGGGAGGGCAGTCCCTTTGCCCAGCCTGCACTCTCTCCAATCTGGGACCCCTCGGGGGATGTCCGACTGCCAGTTTAGGCCTCTCACAACCAGAGACTACTGGCTCCCAACCGTTCGCCTGCCTGCCTGCCTGATTGCCCCTAACTGCTTCTGCCTGCCAGCCTGATCACCCCAACCACTCCCCTGCCAGCCCAATCACCCCCCACTGCCCTCTCCTGCTGGCCCGATCATCCCCAACTGCCCTCCCCGGCAGCCCTGGTCACCCCCAACTGCCCTCCCTTGCAGGCCTGGTCGCCCCCAACTGCCCTCCCCTGTCGGCCATCTTGTGACTGTGGGTGCCACCATCTTTGAGGGCATGTCAGTCAATTAGCATATTCCTTCCTTATTGGCTGTATGTGCCGCCATCTTTGAGGGGGGGCAGTCAATTAGCATATTCTGTCCTTATTGGTTGTAGGCAAAGGGTCAATTAGCATATTCCCTCTTTACTAGATAGGATAGAAGTGAACCTGTGGGCACAATGGCCCCTGGATTCTGGCTGGGGTGAGGCAAGAAGCTTAACATCCCAGGGTAAACTCAGAATCCCACACCAAATCAACCACTCTGTCCCAGTAAATTGTGTTTTCTGGGAAGATGAACACTGTCAATCCGCTGCTGTCAGTTTATGTAAGAACATGTCTCAAGATCTAATTGAAATACGGTATCTTTCCAGGCAGAGTTGATAGAGTTATCACGTTACAGATTTTATTTGACTCCGCATCTCAATTCATTCCTTTGTATAGTTTCCAGATTTCTTCATAAAACAGAAATTAGACACAGTCTTGACATTAGAATTTCACGAAGAAGCAATCAAATCCAAATTACTTTGAAGAAGGAAAGGACTATAAAAGTGACTAAACAAAAATGAAAGAAACAAAGATTCCGGCGGGCCCTAGTTCCTGAATTAATTTTCTTATTTGGTCTTTGGGATAAATCCAACCTAATTTAGAAGGCTGCCAGATAGAAAATACAAGGAAAAATGTTTGCATATGTGGCTACTAAGAGCTTAAAGACAAATATTGTAAAGTTTGAAAGTTCTGTTGACTTTTCATCGTTTTTTTTTTTGTTGTTGGCATAGAACTTAGACAATGAACTTGACTCGCCAATATCCCTTTCCTGTGTTCACCGTGTACTAATAGATTTTTTTTTTTTTTTTAGCATCGGTGGGGAATTTTTTAAATTAAAAAAGCATCAGAGCTTAAATGAATCGCCCAACGTAAAACTTGGATCCAAAATGGAACATGATCATCAGGCCTTTGCAATTTCCTATGGAAACCAAAGCCCAAACTGTGTTTTAAAAATGATTCAAGTAATGAGATTCACAAGAGGTCTCGAGTTACTAAGTGGCCTTGAGCCTCTTTTGAATCCAAAGTAAAGGGAAATCTCATTAATTTGAACTGTGCTAATAGTGGAATTTGTTATAATTCAACCTGGCCTAAGATTACCTCTCGTCTACCTGTGAAGCAAAGTTTACCACCGTCATGGTGTAAAGATTGTGTGAGGCATGTTCCACGTCTCCCAAAGAATAAACTGTGTGAAGGCTCTTAGCACCTCACGCTTACCCAAATAAATTCCTGCCAAACCCAGATGAGTTTTAAATGTTGATTAGAGCAGACAGGAAGTAGTGCTACTTGGGAGCCCTTTCTTTGTCAAATTCTCCTCTGTTCTCAAAAGAAAGAAAGGTTCATTTTGTTTAAGGATTCTAAACAGTCCCTTTAATGCAGACGGATCTCTTAACCTGCCTTTCATGCCAATTGTCATGAATGAATGAGGTTTTATTGAAGCAGCGGCGGAGATCTGTAATTACAACCACTAACAAAGGAAGAAACTCGAAATAATGTGTGTGTTTTTCCATGACACATATGCGTCAGGCCGTGTGCGCAGCACTTTCTGGTTTCTTTATACTGAGCCTGGAAACCAATAGGTTCTCAGTGGACGGTCTCATTTAAATATTAAGCTGTATCCTTCCAGCTAAAGGGGGACATTATCATCTACTGGCCTTGTTGGCATGCATGGACAGATGGAGGAAAATATACGTAAAGAAATAGACAATAGCTGCTAGTTGGATGGATGGATAAATATGGATGGATGGATGGATGGATGGATGGAAAAAGTACACACACACCCGCACAAAGAAAAGAAAAAAGTGCACAAAGCAAAGACACAGGGAGAGGTGGCACTTGGACATACTACCCAGATGTTGGTGAAAGGTTTTCTCTCCATCCAATCAAACACTGTGAACCAGGAGGTCACGGTTTGATTCCCAGTCAGGGCATATGCCTGGGTTGCAGGCTCTGTTCCCAGTGTGGGGCTTATAGGAGGCAGCTGATCAATGATTCTCTCTTGCCCTAGCCGGTTTGGCTCAATGGATAGAACGTTGGTCGGGCTTGCAGACCAAAGGGTCCCCGGTTTGATTCTGGTCAAGGGTAAGTACCTTGGTTGCAGGCTCCTCCCTAGTCCGGGCCCTGGTCAGGACTCATGCAGGAGGCAACCAATCGAGGTGTTTCTCTAACATCAATGTTTCTCTCTTTCTCTCTCTCTTCCACTCTCCCTAAAAATCAATGGAAAAATATCCTCAATTGAGGATTAACAATAAATAAATAAATTTAAGAGAATGATTCTCTCTCGTCA
>NW_006283826.1:1216783-1223828 GCF_000327345.1 Myotis davidii
GCCAAAAAAAAAAAAAAAGAAAGAAAAGAAAAGAAAAAAGAACCCAGGCTACAGTTGGGAGAAAGTAAGGAGAAGCATTTGCCAAAGTAGCTGCTGTGATGAGGGAGACTTAAAATCTTAAATATATATTAGAGGCCCAGTGCACGAATTTGTACACAGAGGTGGGGACTTCAGCCCAGCATGCACCCTCTCACAGTCCGGGACCCCTCAGGGGATGACCCCTCGCTCCTTACCACCCGCCTGCTTGCTGCTCCTTAGCGCTGCCATGGAGGCGGGAGAGGCTCCCGCCATGGCCACTGAGTTTGCCAGCAGTGAGCCCAGATTCTGGCTGAGCAGCGCTCCCCCTCTGGGAGCGCACTGACCATCACAGGGCAGCTCCAGCATTGAGTGTCTGCCGCCTGGTGGTCAGTATACATCATAGCAACCGGTCGTTCCGCTGTTCGGTCGATTTGCATATTATGGTTTTATTATATAGGATAATTTATTTCAGAGAAGGAGCAAGAGATAGAAACATCAATGATGAGAATCACTGATGGGCTGCCTCCCGCACACCTCCCCACTGGGGATGGAGCCCAACCTGGGGCACATGCCCTGACTGGGAATCGCACCATGATCTCCTGGTTCATAGATCGACGCTCAACCACCACTGAGCCACACAGGCCAGCTAGGCTAGAGATTTCTTAGAGAGAGGTCAATTAAGATGTCAATTCCCCAATGCTCTGGACATCGGGACTGGTGATTCTTTGGAATGTGACACCATGTTGAGACAGGCCACAAAACAGCCAGTTGTAGTTTGACACCACATGGAATGGCCTCATTCTTTTGACTGGCTGTGTAGTGTTCCTCTGTGGGGGTGTCCTGAACTTTATGTAATTCTTTCCTTATAGGCAGATGTGTTATAAGTGCTTTTGCTATATGACTGATATAGAGAGGGAGTTAGAGAGATGGCTGGATGGAAGGAAGGCAGGCAGAAGGGAAGAGAAGGAGGGAGGGAGGAAGGGAGGGAGGAAGGAAGGAAGGAAGGAAAAATGAATGAACCAATTGTGGTATATCTGTATAGTAGAATGCCATTCAGCAATACAAAGCAATGAAGTATTGACACACACAACATGAGTAAATGTAAAATTAATATGCTGAGTGGAAGAAGCCAGGCTTCTGCACATTTCCATTCATATGAAATTCAAGACAGAAAGCAGATGGGCTGTTGCCTGGGTCCTGGGATTTGGGACAGGAAGGAAGGAGGACAAAGGGGGACGAGCAAACTTTCAGGAGAGACAGTAGATTCATGATCTTGCTTGTGGTGATAGTTTCGCGGGTGTATGTGTATGTCAAAGGTTATGAAATTGTACAGTTTAACTAGGTGCTGATGATTGTATGTCAATTATAGCTTAATAAAGCCATAGTGTAGATGATGATTATAGACAGACAGTTGGAGGGGTCATTTTAAAGTGAACAGGGGAAAGGTTTCCAGCAGAGACTGGTTAGGTGCCACTGGGCTGGAGACAGAGGGAGAGAGGCGGAGTCCATTATGATATAAACTCCAGAGGAACCCCACAGCGTGGAGATGTAGGCCTGATAACAGGGCTCCCAGGACTGAGGAGATGGGCAGGGCACAGGGCCTCACCCCTGAGCCCCAAACCATACTAGCTTCCCATCCACAGGATGGACCCGTTCTTGGCCCTCGGCTTCAACAAAGACTGCCCAGAGCACAGCACTGTGCCAGGCGCACAGGAGGCACCAGTGAATGTTTATCAACACGAACAGACTCCACCTAAGCCCCACCCAGGCAGCACTCATTCACACGTGTCCCAGGGACACCAGCCCTCCTTCTGGCAAAGGCCCGAACCACCTTCGTGCCCTGTCTACATTCCCACAATCCCTCTGCCCCGGCTCTGCCTTCTACCTGCTACGCAAGCTTGTCTCCTAGATCTAACGAACAAGTCTGCTTCTCCAGCTCTACCCTGGGGACTCTTCTCTGAACCTGAATCCATCCTCTTTCTGGCTTCTGTGGATGCCCGCAGCAGAACAACTCTGCCTCTCTTTAACTTCACGACTGTGGGCAGGTGAATGCCCCTTTCTGAGCCTCAGATTGCTCATCTGTACAATGGGGACAGTACATATTAACAACAATCGTGTCAGGATTCCTGTAATAAAGGCACAGTGTTTGGCATACTGCGTGGCACACAGCAGGCACCAAATAAAAGCTTATTTTGTTTTGTTTTATTTATTTTTTCTGTTAATACTCACCTGAGGATATTTTTTCCATTGATTTTTAGAGAGAGTGAAAGGGAGGGGAAGGGACAGAGTGAGAGAAACATCAATGTGAGAGAGACACATCAATTGGTTGCCTCCCACACATGCCCCAACCAGGGCTGGGAATGGAGCCCTTGACCAGATTTGAGCCCAGGATCCTTCAGCCCACGAACCGACGCTCTTACCACTGAGCCAAAACAACTAGGGCTATTTTTTTTTTTTTTATCATAGTTAAGAGCTTGGACTCTGGAGTCAGGCTGAGCCAAATTCAAATTCCAGATAATCGCCCCTGGGCAAGTGACTTAAATTCTCTGCGCTTCAGTTTCCTCCTCTATAAACCGGGGATGATAACAAATGCATCGGTTAGAGCCTGGCAGGACACATTCAAACTGGGTAATCTGAGGAGAGTTTCATAAAGAGATTATTTGCACAGGTGTGGGCAGGGCTTAGGAAGAGCAACAGGGGAGCGTGCGATACCTGGGTCTAGCTAAGGGGGGCGCTCTTCCCCCCTCCCCCGGGGGGCTGCAGCAGCCAGGGAAAGGGTGGCTTCCAGTACGTGCAAAGGGGGCTGTGTGAAGACACTCGCCCCACAGGAGCTGTGGCTTTTGGAGGTGGCTCAGCCAGCCCCCGCCAACACAGCAAGGAGGAGCCTGGGGGATGAAGGGGCCTGTCATTGTCCTCCTTCCTCTGATCTCTTCTCTTCTTGGACGATCCCAACCAGGGCACACGGATGCTCTCCATCAGAGACAGCGGTGAGCCAACCTGGAGGGGCAAAGAGATGAGGTCCAATATGCAAAGGTCCCACCTCAGAGGATCAATAGGATGAACTGAGATCCCGTCCATCAGGCATTTAGGACAGAGGAAGGCTCTGCAAAGCGGCAGCCCATGGCTACCCCAGAACCCGCCCTAGCCCCGCTTCTCCAGGTTGGTGCCAGGCCAGCCTGGACCCAACCTCCAGGGCTGGGAGTGGGACGGAGCTGATCGGCTGCATTCCGTGTTTACTTAGAGAAAACTTGGCTGCTGGGAGCAAGAAGAGGTTGGCTGTGGTTTTCTGCAACAGCTGGGGGTGAGGGGAGGCGGAGAGAGGGGAGCTGGAAGATGCTAGGGCTCCCGAAAGCCAAAGGACCCCAGAGCCCAGGAATCTGAGAAGAGCCCACGTTGAGGGCGGCGTGTGCCTGCATTCTCCCCGCCAAGCGCCTGTGGGTTTCGGGGAGGCAGGGCCACGGGGCAGCACCCAGCCTGGGCCGCATGGAATGTGCCGCCCTGGGAACCCAGGCTCTGGCTTTTTCAAGCTGGCTTGTAAATCTTTGTGTAATTTTCAGGGTTTAGGAATTTTATTTTATCTGGATTAAAGTCATGCTCAGCTCTGGCATGGGAAGGCGTTTACGACTGTTAAAGCAAGAACTGAAAAATATAGGCCTGGAGTCAGGGAGGCTGTCCCCTGCCAGACTCATCGGGGTGTGTCTTGGGGGCCGGGTGAAGGTCTCCTGCCCCCTCTCCCTGACCACTCGGCCTGGTTTGGTTTGAGAAAGCGGGAGCTGACCAAAGGAATCTGAGCTGCGAGCACCATAGTGGGTGGCAGGGGGGGCGTGGCGGGGGGCGGGGGACTTAAGGAAGCAAATCTCTGATTTGGAGAGAACGCTGCACACTCTCCAGGCCTTGCTTAAAGGGCTTTCTCGCAGGCATTGTCACGTGGCTGTTCTTGGTCTAGGGGCCAATGGCTTCAGACTTTTGATTCATCATTCCGGGCTGACTTTGAACTCCCCAAATTGCAATTTCGGGCAGGATTTAAATAACTGAGATTCCAGCTTCCTTGACCTAGTTTGCCACATCCTCTATTCCCTCTTGCTTTTAAAGTGTGTGCGTGTGTGTGTGTGTGTGTGTGCGCGTGCGCCCGCGTGCTCACACACGCACACACACACACACACCTCTTCCCTAAAGGCAAAAGTCATACATGCTTCACAAAAAACTTGGAAAGGGCCCTGGCTGGATAGATCAGTTGGTTGGAGCGTCATCCCAAAACGTCAAGGTTATAGGTTCCATCTCTGGTCAGGGTACATACAAGAATCCACCAATGAATACATGAATAAATGGAACAACAAATCAATGTCTCTCTCTCTCTCTGTCCCTCCCCTTCCTATTTCTCTCTTAAATCAATACATTTTTTTAAATAGTATCTCAGCCCTAACTGATCTGGCTCAGTGGATAGAGCATCGGCCCTCAGATTGGAGGGTCCCAGGTTTGATTCCAGTTAAGGGCATGTACCTTGGTTGTGGACTTGATCCCAAGTAGGGGGCAAGCAGGAGGCAGCTAATCAATGTTTCTCTCCCATTAATGTTTCTAACTCTCTATCCCTCTCCCTTCCTCTCTGTAAAAATCAATAAAATATAAAATAAATAAATGAAAATATCTCATTCATTCACTTTTTAAAATTGATTTCAGAAAGGAAGGGAAAGGGGGAGAGAGATAGAAACATCAATGATGAGAGAGAATCACTGATCGGCTACCTCCTACAAGCCCCACAGTAGGATTCGAGCCTGCAACCCAGGCATGTGCCCTGACTGGGAATTGAACCTCGACCTCCTGGTTCATATGCCGACACTCAATCACTGAACCACACCAGCTGGGCAATAAATTTTTTTAAAATTTAAGAAAAACTTGGAAAGCAAAAGAAAGCACCAGGGGGAGAGGGGAGTAGCAAAAATATAATGAGCACCCTGGCTGGTGAGCTCAGTGGTTAGAATGTCGGCCTGTGCACCGAAGGGTCAAGGGCACATACCTGGGTTGTAGGTTTGATCCCCAGCCCTCTACGGGGAGCATGCAGAAGGCAACCAGTTGATGTGTCTCTCTCACATCAATGTTTCTCTCTGTCTCTCTTTCTCTATCCCCCTCCCTTTCTTCCACTCTCTCTGAAAAGCAATGGCAAAAATATCCCCTGGTGAGGATTAACAAAACAAACAAAAATCATGAGAGAAAATCACTTAAATGTTTGGCAGAGACTCTTCTAAGTATTCTTCCTTCTACCTACTGCTCTATTACTTATCTGTCCTTTTTAAAAGTATCAGACTATGTGTAATCTTGTTGCTTGTATTTCTTTTTCCACACTAGTGGCCCAGTGCACGAAATTTGTGCACATTAAAAAGGAATTAATTAGAGGAAATATTTTAATATTGCTATTTGCCCTTTCTCTATAATAGAAGTCTCAGAGATAAAAGGAAGTTAATAAAACATATATGAAAATCTCCCTCCTGTCAGAGTCTAGGATGCGTCGCAGGACCCCGAGTCAAGTCCCTGCCCACCCGAAATCACATGAGACCCAGACCTGCTGGCCTCACCCCCATCAAGTCCCGCAGGATGGGAGGGCATGATGACTATTAGCATATTAGCTCTTTATTCTACAGGATTGTGGGCATCTGTCCGTTCCTACAGATAATGCATTACATCCATTTTATGACACTAATAATAATGACTTCCGCTTCCTAAGTGCTGAGGTTACGAATTCAGCCTTTGCCATCAGAGAGATCTGGGTTCGCATCCTAGCTCAACTTTTAGCGGCATCTCTGGGCAAGATACTTAATCCTGCTGGGCCTGATCCTTTTCATCTGTAAAACGAGGACACAATTTTATCGAGCTCAGAGGGAGGGTCAAATTGAGGACATAAAATCCTGTCAAATGAACCCAAGCTCGGGGCCTGCCTACGCCCATAGTAGGTGCTCCATACTTCCCAGCCCCTGTTCTTCCTGCTGCATTCAGCAGTGACCCGTGTAGTGCACTAGGCTGTATTTTTCTCTTCACAGAGAGTGTATGTGCAGCCTTCTCTCTAAGTCAGAACTTTGGGTTCCACGGCGTATGATTCACGGGAAGCAGCGAGATGATTTTAAGCTTCTATCTCCGCCCCCCAAGAACACTCCACAAAATTGGCAGTGTGCACTATGCAAAAATCCACCCAGAAATGGAAGAGAGGGACATTTGCACAAGCTGGGTTGTGTCTACAGAATTAGAAGGCGCAGTTGGACTAATTTTAGTGCCTAAAAACGGGAAACATTTGAACACATGCTTCAAGGGAAAGGCGAGTTCTTGAACGTGGCAGAAAGGGACCCTCGGGATTGGTTGAAATTGGGGACCGTCGCCTCCGGGATTGGGCCCTGCCCCAATCTGTGCCTAAGTCTCCCTGCCGCTGGAAGTGAAAAGGCTGGGGGCCGGGAAAGGGTTAACGGTCCTTCAAGTCTGCAGGTCCCGAAATGGCTGGGATCTGTTTGCAGGGCCTCCCCAGCTATCTGCCTTCCTTTGTCCTGCCATCCATAATTGTGATCCTGTGGCCGGGCAGTCCCGGGCTGGGACGCTGGTCTTCTGTCCCCGGGGATTCCGAAGCGCCTGGGGCCCCTGCGATTGGCCTCACGTGGGCAAACGGCACACACAACTCACTTTGTGTCCGAGGAGCCAGCGGGGGGCCTCGCTCCTTGTGGTCGCGGCCAATCAGGCCGGGCCTGAGAATTTATGAGACGAAGGCGAACCACTTTGAAGAAAGGCGCCCTTGTCTGCCGCCTCGCCATTGCTCATTGCTCGGTGCCGCTGCTGCTGCGAGTGGGGCGGTGGGGAGGGGTGGGCATGGCCAGAGGGCCGGCGCCCTGGGGCTGGATGAGGGGGAAGAAAAGAATCGGAGAAACCAGGGTCAAAAGTCTTTCTGTGAACAGGAAAGAAAACTGAGCAGGCTGCCTTCCTGCGCGCAGGTGCGCTCTCACAATGGGGAGCGAGGGGCGGGAGGCCTGGGCGCATCACTTACCCTCCCCAC
>NW_006283826.1:1224039-1235005 GCF_000327345.1 Myotis davidii
TCCAAGCAGAACCAGAGAGGGTGAGACCCGAAACATTTCTAGAGGCGACCATGGCAGACAGGACTCTGGGAGCAACAACATCTCCCTCTACTGAGGCGGAGAGATGCAGCCGCCAATCTTTGCCTTCCTCTCTCGGAGCCTCGGTTTCCTCGTCTGTAAAAAGAGGCGGTTAATAATAGCACCTTGCTCCTAGGGCTGTGGGGAGGAACGCGCGTGGAGCTCTTAGCGCAGCCACCTGGCCTGCAGCAAGTGCTGAATAAGTGGAAGCTATTATTATGGGTGGCCATCGTCTTTGGTTTCAAGAGAGGCCGTCTGCTTTCCTGAAAGCCAAAAATCAAGTCCATTCCGTTCATTCTTCCACTCAATCAGGCAATCAACAAACATTCAACCGGCCCTACTATGTGCTGGCTAGTTTACTGGAGAGGGGGACGGTAGTAGCTATCACTTGCTTGGGGCTTTACTACGCATCGGACTGCGTTTTAAGCCCTGCGTGTGTATTAACGTACATAAGCTTTGCAACCACGCTGCGGTGCGGGCATCGAGACCTTGGTTGTGGCCACGGTCACGCAGCAGGTGAGATTGGGAGCTGGAATCTGACCTAAGCACTCTGCTCGCTCTAAACTGATAAATGGCCTGTGAATCTCCCCTTTCCCTTTGGGCAGTTCCGCCCACCAGAACGTTCCACAAAGATAGAAATAGCCCATAGCTACGCTGTCCGTGTGGTACCCGCGTGAGAACGTGGCTAGTGCAACTGAGGAACTGGTTTTAAATTTTATTTCATTTGCGTTCATTTCTTTGCGGATTTTAATAGCCATACGTGGCCAGTGGCTATGGCATTAAGGTGTTGCATTAAGGAGCACAGCGCTAGGAATCCAGAATCCAGGGGGAGAAGTTCACCTGGACCAAGGCAGTAAGTGTTAGGTGGTGGCTCTGCCCGGGAGGTGAGAACACAGCCCGGGGGGCGGGGGGGGGTGGCTCCAGGCCTTGGGAGGGGTCCTTCCCAGAGAAAGTCCTCTCTGAGCGGAGTCCTGAGGAAAGAGGAGTTGGCAGGAGGGAAGGTCATGTTAAATAGATCCAAATACGCTGGATTTCACACCAGGGCCTGTGCTCACCAGTTCTTTGGTGGAGGCTGAAACCTGTAATCAAGGCCCCGGGTCTCCTTTGAGCTGCAGGATAACCAAGCTCAGCGCCGAAACAGGGATGAAGGAATACTGGACTCAGGAATGTGTCCATTGCTCGTTTCGGCTGCAGGTAGCGGCTCGTGCCTGGCTGCCTGGCTGCTAACCATCCCCTCTCTGAGGGTGCGAAAGCACCTGAAAAACGAATGTGAAAAATTCAGTGGCTCATCAGGATGCTTCATTAATATCGCGTGAAACTAAACATCCAGGAACCGTGAGCCAGCTCCAGGCAGACAAAAGAGCAGTAGTAATAATAAGGATAATGATAATAATAATGAAAACCAGTTACCACTTATTAAGACACTTACTTCGTGCCAGACCCTATGTTAAGTGCTTTTGTGTATTGATCGGCTCACACAATCCTACAATCCATTCTCTACGTGGCAGCAAAGTGGTCTTTTTAAGACATAAACTCTAAATCAGATCATGCTAGTCTGTGGCTAAAAACCTTTTTTTTTCTTTTTTTTATATTTTATTGATTTTTTACAGAGAGGAAGGGAGAGAGATAGAGAGTTAGAAACATTGATGAGAGAGAAACATCGATCAGCTGCCTCCTGCACATCTCCCACTGGGGATGTGCCCACAACCCAGGTACATGCCCTTGACCGGAATCGAACCTGGGACCTTTCAGTCCTCAGGCTGACGCTCTATCCACTGAGCCAAACCAGTTTCGGCTGTGGCTAAAAACCTTTAAATGGCTTCCCATTATACTTAGAAGAAGAAAGTCAAAGTTTCATGCCCTTGCCTGCTAGGCTTGGTCCATGCCTATCTTTCTGCATCTGCTCTCACTCTCTACCTATTCACTAAAGCTCCAGAAACATAAGACCCCTCCAGGATATAAAGTGCCAAGCTTTAGCCTGCCCCAGGACCTTTGCACTTGCCATTCCCCCAATAAGTAACTCAACTCCCTGCCCTAACCCTCCACTAGAATGAATGTGCTGGAGGATAGGGACCTTGTCTCTTTGATCACTGCTGCATCCCCAGCCTGTAGGACAATAGGCACTCAACAACAATTTGTTATATGAGCCCTAGCTGGTTTGGCTCAGTGGATACAGCGTCAGCCTGTGGACCGAAGAGTCCGGTCAAGGGCACATGCCCGGGTTGAGGGCTCGATCCCCAGTAGGGGGCGTGCAGGAGGCAGCCAATCAATGATTATCTGTCATCATTGATGTTTCTATCTCTCTCTCTTTCTCCCTTCCTCTCTGAAATTTTTTTAAAAAATTGTTATATGATTGAAAGGTTTTTAACCATTATTGTCCTCATGTAACAGATGAAGAAACTGAAGGTCAGAGTGGTTAGTTTGCCCAAAGCCATGCAGCTTGCGAATTTCCAGCTGCATATCCGAGGCTTCTGTCCATTTTCGCCCTGTCAGCCAGCTGTGCTGAGGCTGCACAGCCCCCTCGGCGGGTGAAGCATCCTTCAAAATGTGGTTTTCATCCCTTCACTCTGCAAAGGGCCCTGGTTTGCCTCACGTCGTCCTTTATTGCCGGGATCTGTCTATATAATAAGGAACCCTCGCCTGCAAAGCTACCCAGTCTTCCCCTGGCTTTTACTTGGTTTCGCTTTGATCATAAAAATGAGTATTGTAGAAAGACTGGAAAGTGTAGAAAGAATAAAGAAGCTGGGGAAAAAAACCACACATGACCTTACTACCCAGAGGCAACTCGGTTAATGCTTTGGTTTCTTTACTGCCAATCTTTTCTATCATAAAACAGGGTTGATATCATAACTGTGTATAATTCTGTGTCCCACTTTTATCCCTTCACACTGTATCTGAAGAGTGCTCTCCAGGCATTTGATTTTTTTCTCCTGTAAGCGAACGGTGGCATATTTCTTCCCTGGAGTACACCCAGGTTAATCAACTGAATTTCTTCTGTTTGGAGGGGAATCCCTCTTCACATCTTGCAGGTCAGTAAACGAAAATTAAGACTTAAATGTGAGGAGGCACACATACAATTAAGACTTACATGCATGGACTTAGATGCATGGACAATTACGTTTCCCTTTCAAGCTCAGAAAAAGGCATGTCTGGGTTCCATCTGAATAATTATTAGTACTATTTTAACGTTTCCTGAGATTTCATGATATATGAAAATTGTGCATAGTCCAGGGAAAATCCTGACTTATATCTAAATGTCTTCACCCAAAGCACAGGTCTTAGGGCCGTGCCGACTCTTAGCAAAACCCGCTTGGCTGCGTTGTCATCTACACCTTTCCGGCCACCACCTCTTCCTGTGAGGCAGCAGGATGTGGGGTGGGAAAGGCACAGGAATCCAGAGGCTAGAAACCACGGTCCAAGGTCCAGCTTCGGGTCCAACTACGTGCCCTCGGACATGTCACTTCTCCTCTTCGCCGAGGATAAGGATGACAGTCCTTGCCTTAGGGAACTGTGAAGGTCACATGAGGGGTCAGGCTGGGAAAGTGTGTCATAAACTCAATAGTGCCATAAAATTGCTTGGAATCCTTACGATCCAATGGGTTTTGACCATAGTAGCTGTTTAAAAGGACTTAAAGGTGCCGGTTTGGCTCAATGGGTTGGCCCTCCGACTGAAGGGGCTCGGGTTCGATTCTAGTTAAGGGTGTGTACCTGGGTTCCAGGCTGGATCCCTGGCCCTGGTCCAGGTGCATGTGGGAGGCAACCAGTAGATGTTTCTCTCTCTCTCCCACTTCCTTTCCACCCTCTAAAAATCAATGGAAAAATATTAACAACAAAAGAATAAATCTCATTTAAAAATATATAAGTAAAAGGGCTTAAAGGCGAACAGAGCCAGTGTTTTCCACCCCACATCTTTAAAAGGCTGGCACTTGATAGAAGTTGATAAATAAAAACTGGATCAAGGGGTCCCCTGCTTGTGATAAACTCATGGGGATTTGAGAGATGGGGCATAGGTTTTGCTGCTTGCCTACCCAGCATCCATGACCGACTCCCCCTGGGCCTAACAGGAGCCCTGGCAGTCCCCCCATTCAGCAGGTGACTCAGGACAAATTGACTCCACCCTCATTCCAGGGGTGGGCCTGATTGGTCTAAGGATAATCCCTCCCCTTGCCAGCGATTGGTTCCGCAGTGATTCCCATTGGGACCACTGACACATGTGGATCATGTGAAGCCGATGAAAGATCTCCTGGCACCTAACGAAGTACCCTAGAAGGAGATATTTTTTTCTTTTCCTTCTGGTTGCCCACCTTGATCTGTAGCAGCCATCTTACTCCCAGACTCGGGGTTGGGGTCGGGGCGGGGGAGCGGGGGGGAGAGCGGAGAGAGGATGCTGGGAGATGGTAGTCACACCACCACCAATAAGCAAACATGTACTGAGCAGGTTGCCAGGTACTATCCTAAAACGTATTATATGCTTTAGCTCAGGGGCGTGGCCGAATGGCCCGCGAACTAAGAATGGCCTTTACATTTTTTAAAGGGGGAATAAAAATCCAAAGAACAATAATATTTTACAACACATGCAAATGATCTGAAATTCGTTTACCTGTTGTCCGTGGTGCTTTCCTGCTACAGCTGCAGATCTGAACAGTTAGACAGGGGCTGTCAACTGCTTTGCGAAGAGCAAAGCCTAATATATTTGCTCTCTGGCCCTTTATAGAGAAGGTTTGCCCACCCTTGCTTTAGTGTTCACAACAACCCTATAAGTTAGCGTAGCATTCGCATCCTGTTTCTCAGAGAGGGGAACACTGAGGCCGAGAGAGGCGAAGTCACTTATCCACGGCCACACAGCTACTACGAGGTAGACCTGAGACTCACTCCCGCGCAGTCCGGCTCTGGAGCCAGCGCTCTTAGCCACGTTGGGAAAGAACCTGGATCCCCGACGACATAGTTGAGGTGCTGAGTCAGCCACCCCTAACCCGGCCTCACCTTGGGACTTCCAGGTTTCAGAGGTATCTGACATGACATGTCTGACCGAAGCCGGGCCTGCATTTCTGTTCTTTGCAGGTGAGAGCATCCCAGCGGATGCCACGAGGAAGCACCTTAGAAAGGTGAAAACAGGAAGAAAAAAATGAGCTATCACCTTTTTTGGACCGATGGCTTTTTGTCCCTGCTCAGGAGAATAAAAGCTTTCTCTCTCCAGACACTTCACGTCTCCACAAGTTCTCCCTTTTACAAGGGATTATGAAGGAAATCCTATTTCAGAATTGCTGCTGCTTTTGGCAATCCGCAATATTAGCCTGATGAGGAATTACTTTTACTAGTAAAATATCGCAAGTTGGGTTGAGTCTAATTGTTGCAAATGCTAGTAGGAATAGCCTGTTGCCGGGACTGCGGTGCCAGTGCATCCCTCGCTTGGCTACAGCCCATGGAAAATCAATTTCCTCTAAATGTTTGAAGAATGGCATAGAAAGAACTGATTTCTTTTCCCTCTGCTGGAGTCAATCTGGAGACAGCGAGCCTATAAAATGAATGAAAATAGCTAAGGTTGCAAGATGCAGGAGGGAACACCAGGCTAAGCAAAGTCTGATCGCAAGCTGTAAGTTCTAGCTTTTTTGTCCGGAGACGATATACGCGCGTACCCCAAGTTGACGGGCTTGTAAGACGCCACAGAACAGAAAGGATTTGACTTCAACTCAGCAATTTTGCTTCTAGGAATCGCTCCCACAGAAAAACTCCCACGAGGATGCAAGGACATATGAGCAGGGTGTTCCCTGCAACCCGCTTTATGAGGGTGAAAAATTGGAGGCGAGATAATTGTCTGACAAGAAGAGACTGGCCCTGGCAGCGTGGCTCAGTTGGTTGGAGCATCATCCCCAATACCAACTAGATTGTGGGTTCAATTCCTGGTCAGAGCACGTGCCTAGGTTGCAGGTTCGATCCCTGGCCGGGGCATGTACAGAAGGCACCTGATCAATGTTTCTCTCTCTCTCTCCCCCTTCCTCTCTAAAAATCAACAAACACAAATAAATAATAATAATTAACACACACACACACACAAATAAAAATCAGCAAACATATCCTCAGGTGATGGATATAAAAAAGAGACTGGTTAAAAATGTGGTGATGTGTCCACGCTCCATGGCCATGGAGAAAAAAGGGGTAAATCTGTATGTATTCATAAGGAAAGATTTTTGTGATGTGGCCTTGAGTGCAAAGAAAGCCAGTTGCAGATTGATGTATAGGGTGTCCAAAAATGTATACACACTTTGAATAATTATTAATTCCAATGGGTTAAATCTGAAAAGGAAGAAACATCATTTGAGCTATCTACTGTTAAAGTGTGTATACATTTTTTGGGGACACCTTGTATCTAAGGTTCATTTTTGTAAATGAAAATTCCTTCGACAATGATATTTGTACATAAATAGAGAAGGGTCTGAAAGAATATACACCAAGTTGTAGACAGTGGTGACTAAACCAGGGATGGGGATGGTGCAGGTGACAGGGAAGGAGGGAGGGATTAAGGAGGGAGAGGGAGAGAGAGGTCAAGAAAAGAGAGATCGATTTGTTGTTTCATTTTTTATGTATGTATGTATGTATGTATGTATGTATTGTTAATCTTCACCCAAGGTTATTTTTTCCATTGATTTTTAGAGAGAGTGGAAGGGAGCGGGAAGGGAGAGAGGGAGAAACATCCAAGTGAGAGAGACACATTGATTGGTTGCTTCCACATGAGCCAAGCTCAGATCAGGGCCAGGAATCAAGCCAACATGCCCTTGACTGGAATCAAACCCATGACCCTCCAGTCTGCAGGCCAATGCTCTAACCACTGAGCAACTGGCTAGGGCTGTTTCACTTATTTATGTGTTCATTGGTTTGCTTCTTGTATATGCTCAGACTGGAGATCGAACCCACAACCTCGGCACGAGGATGATGCTCTAACCAACGGAGCTACCTGGCCAGGGCCTGGGAAGGGCTGCATTTTAAATAGTGTGATCAGCATACGCCCCACTGAGAAGGTAACATTTGAACAAAGGCATGTGGCTACATGGGAGGAAAAGGAACGGCCGTGCAAAGGCCCTGAGGCCAGAGTGTCCTGCCAGATTCCCAGAAAGACAAAGAGACTAGTGTGCCTGGACCAGCGTGCACGTGAGGAAGAACGGAGCAGCTGATGTTGTGGGCCACGCTGAGGCCGTTCGGTTTCAGTCTGAGAGGAATAAGGAGCCCCTCCCAGGCTTTTGACCTGAGCTGACTCACATTTCCAAAGCATCATTCAATCCGCCGTGTTGAAAATAGACCCCAGACAGACAAGAGCAGCGGCGGGGAGGCCAATTAGAAGCGTACCGCAGTGATCCAGGTGAGGGGAGAGGGGCTGGGGCCGCGGCGGGAGCATGGAGGTGGTAAGGAATGTTTGGGTTCTGAATACATTCTGAAGGTAGAGCCAACACAATTTCCTGTTGGGAGGATTAAATAAGATAATGCGGGCGAAGCTCTTATCACCGAGCTGCATGTAGTTAGTACAAAATAATGGCAGCCACGATTATTATCAAGGTGGGCATAGTGTGTTCTCCTGCAGGGGCTGATCAGCAGCTGAAAAGCAAGTGAGCGAGAGGGAAGCTATTAAGGCTCCCGTGTGATTTGCAGTGAGTTGTAAGGCCACCGAAGGTAACGAGGCTTTCACACAATGGAGACCGGGGCTGCTGGGCCTTTCGGAGAGCTGGGGAGCATTGCAGTCTCACTCTGCTAAGTGAGACCAAAAGAGAGATTTTAGGGCCAAGTTTTGTTTTGTTTTGTTTTGTTTTGAATAACTCTCTATTACTGAAAGAATTACATAGGTCCCCCTTTTTGCCCCCTTGGCCCCCTCCAGCCCCAGGCCCTCACTGCCCCATGTATGCACGGCCTCATCTGTGTCCAAGGGGGCCAGATTTTTGTTAATTAATTGCAGAAGCGTCTTTCTCAGATTCTCCTAGTGTATGAAAAGCAACCTCAGTTGGGGAAACATTTGTTTCTAGGTGCCCTGGTTTGGGAAATATTTACTGGTGATACTATCTCAGCCCCGATATTTATTTATTATTTTTATAAATGTTTTTATTGCTTTTTTGAGGGAGAGAGAGAAAGAGAGAGAGAGAAACATCGATGTGAGAGAGAAACATTGATTGGGTACCGCTTGCATGCTGCCTACTGGGGATGGAGCCCACAACCCAGGCACATGCTCTGACCGGAATGGAACCAGCAACCTCGTGGTGCACAGAATGACACCCAACAAACAGCCACACCGGCCAGGGCCTTGGCCCCGATATTTACTTTGGGGGATGGGGGGGTTCTCGATTGAACGGCTAACTCCAGCAGAATTCCTTTCAGGAAGAAGAACCAATCGCCAAGAGACAATTGGATTCCTTTCCAACTCCTCTTCCTTCTCTTTGCTCCAAATTCCAGAGAGGAGACAAGAGGTCGCTTCTGAGGCTGAAAGAGATGAATTTTTCCAGGGGAATGCCAACGTGGCTCCTCCCGCCCGCCTCCGACAGCCCTCTGCCAAACCCTTCCCATCGGACATCTGGCCCCAGCAGGGAGAAACAGGGGCCAAGGCGCTGAGGCGGGATTTGAGGTCCGCAAAGAAAGGCAGCCTTCATTCATCATTAGTGCAAATTAAAGCCCTCCCACCCATCTCTCTCCTCCTTCTATCACCTGCGTTTCTAGAGCTGCCAGAGGCCTCGATTTCCTTTTGTGTGCATTTAGCTCTGGATTAAGGTGTGGTTTTTTGTGCAGTTAATTAGCAGATAATAATGCCTGCGTGCTTATTGTTAATTGTGTGTATCTGTACTTGATACCTAGAAATCTGCTCAGGTCTCGAGAGCGAATATTTGGCTTGTCACATGTGTTAGTCATTGTAATTAATTGAGCCCATCCACATTTACTGGTGCTCTGGGTAGAGTTAGAGGAACAGCGGCAAATATGAAAGTCTCTCCCCGCCTTGCACTTATCCCTAGAAAGAGAACTTTGGGGGATCGAATCCTTCCTGTGATATTTACTCTACCTGACCAGCTTCTTTCCCCACTCCTCCCAAGAGGGTCTTCTCTGTAGGACCCTTCATATCCTCTCTCTCTCTCTCTCTCTCTCTCTCCCTCCCTCCCCCTCCGCTCCCTGTTAATTACCTTTGTATCACCAGGCTCAGCTGCATTGTTGGTGGGGCCTAGGGCAAAATAAAAACGTGAATCTCCTCATTCAAGATTTAAGACTCTCGCCCTAGTCCTGTGGTCGGCAAACTGCGACTCACGAGCCACATGCGGCTCTTCGGCCCCTTGAGGTGGCTCTTCCACAAAATACCACGTGCGGGTGCGAACGTACAAGTGCGACTGAAATTTTGTGGCCCATGCGCAGAAGTTGGTATTTTGTGGAAGAGCCACACTGAAGGGGCCAAAGAGCCGCATGGGGCTCGCGAGCTGCGGTTTGCCGACCACTGCCCTAGTCAGTTTGGCTCCGTGGATAGAGCGTCGGTCCAGGTTTGATTCTGGTCAAGGCCAGGTACCTGGGTTGCAGGCCCAATCCCCGGCCCCAGTTGGGGCATGTGTGGGAGACAACCAATCAGTGGCTCTCTCTCATGTTTCTGTTTCTCCCATTCCTTTCTACTCCCTCTGGAAATCAATCGGAAAATATCCTTATTTATTTATTTTTTTAAATCTCTCTCTTTTTTTCCCTTTTGGTTAATCCTCTCCCGACCTCCGACCGCAGAGGCCGCAGGCCCAGGAAAGCCAGCTCTGCGTACCTTTGATCGCCTCTTCCCTTTCTCCAAAAGGCGTCTTTCCCACCAGGACGTCCCCAGGCCCCCTCTCCACAGCTAGAACACCGTGTGGCACCCAAGAGGGGCTCGAGACACGAGCCAAAGGATTTTCCAGGCACAAGCTTGACAATTGCCAAGTGTAACCATGCAACTCCCTTGCTTAAAATCCGGAGGACAGAACAGAGGGAACTTTCTGGAGCAACAGAAATATTCTATCTTGACGTGGTGGGGGGAGGGAGGGTAGTCACATAGGCGTAAACACTCACCAAACTGTAGGTGTTAGACACCGTGTATGACCACACATCAGTGAAGATGGCATGCCCGAAAAACCCTCACGGCATCCTCAGGATAACGCCTCTCCCTTGTCGCGTGTCACACAAGGTCCTTTCCCAGAGCCCCACTCTTAGTCTTCCCGTCTCACCTCCAGTACCTCTGTGGCTCCCTATATCCAGCCCTACTGGCTGCCAGCATGCCCCACACTCTCGTGCCCCTCACTCAACTGCTTTCTGGCCCAGGCATGAAAAATCAAATACCTAACAATCCATGCGGCATCACAGCACCAACCAAGGAGGACGGAGGGGCTAGAGGGGAGCCCAGCCCTGGAACTTCCTGCTGGCCCAGCTGTTAACCCTTTAGTCTCTGCATCCTGGGGAAGTGGACAGAATCCCAGGTGAGAGAGGGTGGGGGGAGGGCCTGTTGGTGGGTCCCTGGGGATTAATCAGTCACTATGGAGGTAATCTACATATATAAAAGCCAAGCGACTGGAACAACGAAACCACCAGAATGACCAGAACAACCGGTCACTATCACGCACACTGCGGCAGCCAACCAGCCCAATTGGGGCCCTGATTGGGCCCCCCAAACCTCCCCTGGCCCCTCCCTGCCCAGCCTGGACCCCGATTGCCCCCCCACCCCAATCAGGGGTGGGGCCTGCTGGCCAACTACTGGCGGCCCCTCCTCCTGGCTGCGGCCCCTCCCCCTAGCCAGCCTCACCTCTATTGGGCCGCCCTCCCACATCCCCTTTCCCCCGCTGGCTCGGCCCGATCTGCCCCTATCGGGGTGGCATGGCCGGCCCCCACCCATGTACGAATTTGTGCATGGGGCCTCTAGTCAAATATATACCCAGCATGGCCA
>NW_006283826.1:1235094-1238439 GCF_000327345.1 Myotis davidii
TGTCTGAGCGACATCTCCCTCCTCCACCTTCAAATCTCAATCCCAGGGTCTACTCCAGTGATGGCGAACCTATGACACGTGTGTCAGAGGTGACATGCGCACTCATTTTTTTGGTTGATTTTTCTTTGTTAAATGGCATTTAAATATATAAAATAAATATCCAAAATATAAGTCTTTGTTTTACTATGGTTGCAAATATCAAAAAATTTCTATATGTGACACGGCACCAGAGTTAAGTTAGGGTTTTTCAAAATGCTGACACGCCGAGCTCAAAAGGTTCGCCATCACTGATTTTCTCTTCTCTCCTGGTCTCCCTTTTCGTATCTCTATAATAGCATTTGCCACGCTGTCCTAGATTAACTGATACACCTACACATCTTCTCTGTCTCTTTAAGGCAGAGATATGACCTCCTGGATTGAGTCCAGCAAAGAGCCTGGTGCACATCTAAAAGGGAAGAGATTTTCTTGTTGGCTTCCCACATGTGGTACAGACGCAGATGGACATGTGTGGATGGATGGTAGGATAGATGAATGAATGGATGGATGGATGAATGGATGGATGAATGAATGTGTGAACAAGTGAATTAGTGCATTTCCTTTTTCCTTGATCTAACAGATGATGCAGATTCTTGGGACATGGGTTTAGAGAGACAATGTCACAGCAGAGATCTTACACTCTGGACTCAGGCAGCCTGGGGAGGTCTGAGCACTTGGTGGTCGGCATATCCGGCCGGGCAAGTGACCTGACTTCCCTGAGTGTCAGATCTGACTTCACAAGGTTGTTGAGAAGCTCAGAGGAGACAATACTTAGCCATCAGTGGCTCCGACTGAAAAAGAAATGGATCTTGTTCACCAGGGAGCCCGAAGGAGTAGACATGGTCACAAGACAGAAGGACAGGAAGTCACTTGCCATTCTCGGCCTTTCACCATCTACCAGGTCTCCTGGGCCAGAGGATTGCACAACCAAAGTGAAAACTTCCCTGCAATAATATAACCATTGGCAGATGTTATCCGGAAGACAATAAAAACGGGCATTTTTTTATTTTATTATTTACTTGCCTCCAACTTCCTGTTTCTCTGCTGGAATTTCAGGAGAGAGAGAGAGAGAGAGAGAGAGAGAGAAAACAAGCAGGGGTGGGGGGTTGGTCTCCTAGAGAAACCCACTTGATGATTGCCTTCCAAATCAGAATGCCTACTTTTAAGCCCTTCTGGACTTTCTGCCCAAGAATAAGTCATGGCTAGTCTTGTGCAGAAATGGTCCCATCACCCCACACCTCCACTCCTTCTAAACCATGGCCTCCCAAAGAAATCCTAAATTTCCAAGGAATGTCAGTTTTGTGTCCTGCCTACGAACTAGGGCCCCAGAGTCAGACATCCTGGGCTCCGAGCCCACCCTCCCCAGTTCCTGGCTGTGAGGGCTGGCACAAGGCTTTAAGCTCTCTCGTTTCACTTTCCTGCCGTGTCCGGCAATGACAAAATAGTGTCTGTATCTCAGAGTATCTGTGAGGACTAAATCACGTGACCGACGGGCAGATCTTGATGCGAATTCATGAAATGCTGGTTGTTATTACATGCGTGGTTCTAAGAAGAGGATAAGAGATGGCAGAAATATTTTTAAATTTTATAATAAGCCCTGCAGTCCTACCTGCAAAATCAGAAAGACTTTATCGGATAAGTCGCCATGCCCCCTGAGGAAAGATCCAGAGTCAAATCCCTCGACGTAATGATGTCAAGGATCTCATCGAGATGAGGTCGCCCTGGATTAGAGTGGGACCCAGGTCCAGTATAAGTGTCCCTACAAGAGCAGAGAAGGGGAGATGACCGGCACATGGCAGGGCCACGTGAAGTCAGAGGCAGAGACTGGAGGGATGCGGCCACAGCCAAGGAAGCTGGCAGCCACCAGAAGCCAGCGGAGACAAGGAACGAGCCCCCCACCCCCACCCCTCAGAGCCTTTGGAGGGAGCACAGCCCTCGATTTCAGCCAGGTCTCCAGGACTGTGTGAGAATACATTTCTGGGTTTTTGTGAGCCCCCCAATTTGTGACCATCTGGTACGGCCACCCCAGAAAAGGAACATGTCCCATGGCATCTTCAATGGGGAATGCGGCCACCTGCCTCCACTGGGTAGTTCCGAGGATGAAGAAGATGATTCGGCAGGTTTCCTGCCTTAAACTGTTTTGGTAGAAGCCAGCACGGGGCCTATACAACCTGAGCATTAAGAGCAGGCTGACTCGGGTTCAAATCCCAGCCTCCTTTGTAAGAGCTGTGCAATCTTGGACAAGTGACTCAACCTTTCTGAACTTCAGTTTCTTCGTCTATAACATAGGAGTAGCAATACACCTATATCATGAGATAATGGGATGATTCAGAAGATATGTCTGATGGGCCTGATAAGTAGAAAATGCTTGGTGAACGGCTGCCGGCATGACTCTTCGGGGCAAATCCATCCAGCTTCGCAGACCTGTGGCAAGGAGCCGATGCGGTTATGGACTGGCCTGTGGCCGTGGGGGATCCACAAAGCTCAATGCCTGGCTAGCATGGCTCTTTTCCTTCTGAAGGAAAGTCCTGCTGTCTCAGAGGTGCCTTGTGAAGTAGCCAGGCATTCCGGGCAGCCGCTCCATTGTTCCTCGCTGATGCCAATGGTGATAGAAAGCCGTGCAAGGCAGCCCCCAGGCATCACCCCGTGTCTGCAACGAACCTTCTCCAGGCGGGACTTCTAACCAAGCCGTGTGGCTCCATGGCCGGTCCTGCTCCTCTCCCCGAGTGTGTCTGTGTCCAGAAGGCTCCACCGCCCATGACCCTCCTGCATACTGCCTTGCAGGGGCACATCCTTTCTACTCTGTTAAAAGGACATTTTTCCAATGAGACCGGGTCATGTTTCAAACTGCATGGCCAAGGTATCGGGAGCCAGTAAAAGGGGGCATTTAACACCGTATTTATTTTGACTGGCAAAACAGGTCACGGCTGTAAAAGAAACAGCTCTTGAGAGCGAGGGAGGCAGCCTCGCCGGCTCTGGGCTCACTCTCTTCTACCCACACACACGCTGTTTAAAGCATTCCAGGGCTGCTGCCAACTTTCCTGGCAGAGCTCTTATTTCTTTACATGTATGTTGCATTCCATCTGTTTAATGTGCGCTCTGTGCCATTCGTGGATTTTGGCAGGGCCTGGCGAGGTGGCATGGCATGTTCAGGCTTGCTCTAAGCAAAACAGGGCAGGAGGCGGAGGGAGCCTGGAGGTCGGGGCAGGCGTCCTATTTCGCTTTGGCTCAGGGGGCCTGGAGTGGCAGAGACCAGAGGGCCATCGCCTGGCAGTTTGCGGCTGAATCCCATTCTCCAGATGCGGCTGA
>NW_006283826.1:1238461-1260825 GCF_000327345.1 Myotis davidii
GGTGGTACCGTTTCTGATACACGGCCAGAAAGAGAAAGGGGATGGAGAAAGGTAACAGTGGGGAAATCCACTCCCCTTCATGACTCTGGGGTTTCCCTGGAACCATTCTGAGGCCTTGGAGGCCAAAAAAATGCCAACATCCAGATCCGATCCGTAGCCCCGAGGCCTCCAGAAAACTGAACTGAAACTTGATGCTGTTCTCAAGAACCACTAAATGCTTGGTGGGAGAAGCTGAGGCGACCTGCTGCACTTGGAGTCTTGTTTCACCCACTTGGAAGGCAGGAAAGCTGGTTTCTGCACCCCAAAACCTCTGGGGAGATCCAGTTTAAAAATGAAAAGGTGCCAGTCTGGTGGGGGAGAAACAAAGCCCTCTATGGCCTGCCTGGTTTTGCTTGGCGGTAAGAGTGTCGGCCTTCGGACTGAAGGGCTGCGGGTCGATTCTGGTCAAGGGCACGTACCTCGGTTGCAGGCTCCATCCTCGGCCCGGTCGGGGTGCGTGCAGGAGGCAACCAATCCATGTGTGTCTCTCACATCGATATTTCTCTCTCTCTGCCTCTCCCCCTCCCTTCCACTCTGAAAATCAATGGAAAAAATATCCTTGGGTGAGGCTTAACAAAAAAACAAAACACACACAAAAAAACCCAAACCCTCTAGAGCAGCCGTGGACAAACTACGGCCCATGGGCCGGATCTGGCCCGTTTGAAATGAATAAAACTAAAAAAAAAAAAAAAAAAAAAAAAAAAAAGACCGTACCCTTTTATGTAATGATGTTTACTTTGAATTTATATTAGTTCACACAAACACTCCATCCATGCTTTTGTTCCGGCCCTCCGGTCCAGTTTAAGAACCCATTGTGGCCCTCGAGTCAAAAAGTTTGCCCACCCCTGGTCTAGAGTCTAGTCGGTGTCGGGTGACCCAAACCACTGCACGGCTTGACTCAAATGTTCGCTTTTCCTCCGGTTCCTATTGAGCAGAGCTCTTGGAAATGAGGAAATGGAACACTCCGGACAGAGGAAGGAAGATGCCAGGGTTAAAAAGTGCATAAGCGTTCTCACGTAGGAAAAGGTCTGCAGCCTCATTTTTTCTTCGTCACGTCCAGCCAAGAGTGTGAACAGAGTCCCCCTGTTCGGAAGTGGAATTACTCACCTGAGTGGGGAGAGATGACATGGCACAGGGAAAAACAAGCTCCGGGCTCCTAATGAGAAACAGCCCATGTGGGATAAAGCGAGCAGCGCGCATTGTGCAATCCGGGTTGGCTGGCTGAGGGGCCGGGGGGAGGGGACTGGGTTGGAATTTCTGACTCTTCTCCGCCTGGACTCAGAATAGGAACCGGTATCCTGACCGCGCGCTGCTTTTTATAGAATTCAACTTTCTGGCCAACTTCCTCCCGAGATCATCCCTCATCGGCTCTCAGCGATACGCCAATCATCCTCTGGAAGGAAGGGGAGCGCGGACCTGTGTGCCCCGAACACAGCCCAGGCCCAGAGCACAAGACAGACCGCGGGGACGGCGTCTGGCGCGGGTGCCCGGCCTGGTAAGTACGACGTGTTCGTACAGGTTGGGAAACCGTCTGGCTCATCTCTGTACTTTCTCTCTCTCTCCCTCTCCCACTTCTTCTAACTTGGAGCTCATCGTTCGGCGGTGACGCTGGCCAAGTTCACGTTTGCCAGTTGCCGAGTGGATAATGGATGGTTTGTGAGATTAGTAATGCGCGAAGGATGAGGAGTGGGGCAGCCAAGTGCATCCCGTCTGTGCGGTAAAATGACTTCCCTTGATCCCCACGCAGCCCGAGAGACTAGCCCCGTGTGGACAGAAATCAACAAGGATGAGGACAGAATGACTTCATGGCCATTCATTCTGTCACCATCTTTGCACTGGTAATCACCCCTACTCCCACCCCGGCCCGGGACCCCCCCCCTCCCCTTTCCCCAGCAGTCAGTTATCAGGGGTCATTTCTTGTGTGTAAGGTATCCTGGAGTTTGGAAGCCCAGAGGGGACATTAATAGGATGCAAAGCGCTTAGCAGTCCCTCATTGAAGCTGGGTTTTGTTTTCAATGCTTCGAGGAGGACGGGAGCAGGGGAGTTGGAAGCTGCTTGTAATTGGGAGCCGTCTCCTGCCAGGTCCTCGCAGCTTTAAGGGATATCCAGTTTTAGGTTTACAGTACTACATTCTGCCTCGTTGAAATCGCATCTAAACGTTGCCAGAATGTGTCATAAACTACAAAATCTGTACAAAAATATACCGACATGATGGTTCCGCAGCCTTAAGTCAGAGCAGCATGTCCCAGAAGCATTGATGTTGCGCCATCTCACCACGGATGTGGGTCACCTGGGGCAATTATCATTCATGGGATTCCGACCCTGGTGTGACCAGCTGGCTCAGCTGCTTAGAACGCCACGTGAAAGGGCTGAGGAGTCGGCCTCGCCCTGTCCCCTGGCCACCAATGGCATCCCTACCTGTGCCACACCAGGCAAGGGCCTGGGGATCAAGCCCAGAGAACCATCCCCACTTGCTCCTGGAAAAAAACTCCCACGTGCTCTGCTCACCTGGCCGGGCTCAGCTCCACTTACCTTTTGCTCATTGGGCTCTAGACACAAAGCCTCTTCTTTCAGATCCTCCGGCTGGCCAGTTCCCTCCTGCCTCTGAGCCTTTGCACACGCTATTCCCCCTGCTAGGAAGCGTCTTCTCTGGGCTGGCTTCTGCTCCTCTTCCAGCCTTCTGTTTGCAGGCGGATTGTTCACGGGAGCTTGACCTCTGTAGCTGTCTTAGTCCACTTGGGCCGCTATAACAAAAACATCATAGATTGGGTGACTTAAACAACACAGTTTTCCCTCACAGTTCTGGAGTCTGGAAAGTCCAACATCAAGGCACTGGCAGATTTGGTGTCTAGTGAGAGCCCTGTTCTTAGTGCCTTCTCCGTGGCCTCACGTGGAGTTCTCTGTGGTCCCTTTTATAAGGGCACTAATCCCATTCACAAGGGGTCCACCCTCAAGACCTAATCACCTCCCAGAGGTCCCATCTCCTAATGCCATCACCGTGGGGGTTAAGATTTCCCTATGCGAATGAAGGGAGCCACAGAAGTCAGCCCACAGACGCAGCACTTAGGGAAATGATCACTTAAGCTTCTGCTTCATATCTGATTGAACACCGCTTCTCAAATGGCGACGTGCACACAAATCCCCTGGGGATCACGTTAAAGTGCAGGTTCTGACTCGGCAAGTCGGGGGCGGGGCCTGGGACTCTGCGACTCTATCCAGCTCCCAGGTGATGCCGATGCCAAAAGTCCATGGACCACACACCCTGAGGCAATGGAACCAACCTTTCTCAATCAGGGTTCCAAGAGAGAAGAAAAAAGCCTGACAGAAAATGAGTTGGGCTACCATTTCCTCAGTTCTCCTAAATATGGGACTTAACTAGAACCGGTAACCAGAAGTTAATCCATTACATACGTTAGATGCCTCAGGGCAGGTTTCTCCCCGTCCAGGCTGTTTACATTGGGAGCCAGGTCATTCGTTATGGTGGGGCCCTCCTGTGCATGTAGGATGTTGAGCAGCATCTCTAGGCTCTACCCACTAGATGCCAGCTGCACGATCCCCGCTGCTGTGGCAACTAAAAATATCTCCAGACGTTGCTCAATGTCACTTGGAAGGTGGCGACAAGAGAACCATTGCCTTAGGACATTAGGGTGTCATTCTTTGGCATTCCCTGTGAAGAAGGGTGGGCAGTCTAAGGCAGTGTTTTCTTTCTTTTTTAAAAAAAATTTTTTTTAAATTTATTTCAGAGAGGAAGAGAGAAATAGAAACGTCCTATATAATAAAAGGCTAATATGCAAATCAACCAAATGGCAGAACAACCGGTTGCTATGATGTGCACTGATCACCAGGGGCAGATGCTCAATGCAGGAGCTTCCCCCTGGTGGTCAGTGCGCTCCCACAGGGGAGCACTGCTCAGCCAGAAGCCAGGCTCATGGCTGGTGAGCGCAGTGGGGAATGGGTCTAAGCCGTCAGTTGGACATGCCTTGAGGGCTCCCAGACAGCAAGAGGGCACAGGCTGCACTGAGGGCCCGCCCCCACCTCCAAGTGCATGAATTTCATGCACCAGGCTTCTAGTCAGTGATAAGAAAGAATCATTGATTGGCTGCTGGGGATCAGGCCTGCACAACCGGTCATGTGGCCTTGACTGGAATCGAACCCAGAACCCTTCAGTTCACAGGCCGATGCTCTATCCACTGAGCCAAACTGACTAGGGCTAAGGCAGTGTTTCCTTCCAGGCTATCATCCCATTGCCTAGCACAGTGCTCTACATACGGCAGACCCTCAGTATGTATTTGAATAAATGAATGAACGAAAAGAAATGAATGAACATGAACTCCCAAATCCTGCTTGGCTGGTAGGTGAACAGAACTGCATCCACACAACCTCCAACCTTCTCCGCCCCACTCTCTCCTTCAAAAAAACATCAAACTTGTGGGCCAGTTGTCATTCATGGCACAATTTTTCTAAATGGAGCATTTTCCAAAAGTAAATGTCCTTTTGGGGGGAAAAATGCAAAGAAAGATTCTTATTTGAGATCTTTTTAAAAAATGTCTCCAGTGACCGAAATCCTCCTACTGTAAATACCCAGAGGATTGCATTTGTTTAAACAAAATTAAAAAAAAACCTGCTGTTTTTAGTCTCAAGTGTAGAAAGTACTTGAAAATCATATCCTTTTTTTTTTTTTTTTTTTTTTGCGCATCTGACTGAGCAAATTATAAAATGGTAGAATTAATTTTGGTTCTAGATTGTGTTTCTAAGACTCCACCGCAGACTGAGGCCTCATGGATAAAGTAACGTCAGGGACTTATATTTTAAGAATTCCTGTCGTAATAACACCAGGAAATAAGGTGAATTCATTCAATTTGCTTGTCTCTGCACCCTCAGAGACTCGTTTTCAAACCAAATTGCTGTGTAGAAAACAAAGCCTTCTCCCTCTTTTCTTCCAAACGTTTGGGCAAGTGGGATTTAGAGCACTGAAGAAGTTTCTGGAAAAGAATATGGTGATGGAGATGACATTCCAATGCTCTTCTAAGTGTATCCTTCTTTACCCAGTAGAGGCAGAAAATCTTGCCTACCTTGTGTGCCTGTGCTGCCATCAATTGATAGTGTCTGCATGCATGGTTTATGGAAAGGTGTGCTGTGATCGATTGGTAATGTCTGCCACAGGCAGAGAGTGGTGGAACAGCTGTGTGTTTGTCATTCCTGGATCCTGATATGCTTTTCCCCTCCAACACAAGTGTCCCAGGCAAAAAGAGAGCATCAAGGAGAAGGCATAACATGTCTGACTCCATTATACAGACACACCAAGTCAGCATTTCAACTCAAGAGACCTCCCAAAACAGACATGGCACAGAAACACACTGTTGGAAGAAATTCCCCTTCCTTCTGTGGACAGACGGGAATAGGATAGCATCCATGTGGCTCCCTCTCGGGGTGAGTATGGCCAGGCCAGGCCATTAACCCCCATCCAGTCACCTGACATTGCACTTGGTCACTGTGACATCATATCTACTGAAACAACACATCCTCCATCCTTGGAATAAAAAGATCTTTGCATAAGACTTACTAAATCTGAACATGAATCATATTCATCATTAGTCAGTTGGCTTGCTGTCCACAATATTTAAATGAAGGGAAACAGAAAAAATAGAAAAAGACCAGTTTAGGCTCTTCAAGACGCTGATGAATAAGTAATGATGCGGGGAAAGCAACAGTGACCATAAGAAAAAAAAACTCAAAGTGAAAAAAAATCCACAAAGAGACTCTTAATGTTCAATATTTGTCTTTATTTAAAAAATAAGGGGAGGGATGGTTAAAGAGATGAATTCACATTTGAAGAGAGTCCAAATGACTTAGGAATTATTTGTATTCTAATATTTCAGATGGACAAGGAGCGATATTACAGTTACGTGATACATTAGGGGTTGAAATGAAATGGGAATACTTCTTTCATTTAAAAGCAATTTTCTTGCCTTTGCGGTCCCTGAGAATTTTCTAGCTTGTGAGTGACAAGCAGCCCCCTCCTCCCTGGGCTCCTATTTCAAATCCAACCTGTTTAGGGGAGGGGGGAGAATAGAGTTTGTACTTGTGAGAGCTCCTTTTTTAAAATCATGTGGCTACAAGGGAGGGCTTTCCACGTAGAGTTGAGAGGCCAGTAGTTTTGAATCTAAATTAGAAAGTTTGGGGAATAGCGGCAGAAACACACCTGAATTGGATGGTGGTTTTGGAACCTCCCCCTCAGGGAAGATACCACCATGAGACCCATCACTGCCGAGTGGGGCAAAACAGGAAGTGCCAGCTTGGAAAGACAGGAAGCAGGTGGCCGAGTTCTCCTCCACCGCATCTCAAAAATAGAGCATATGGGGTGGCCCCCTCAAGCAAAATTTAACTGTAGACCCAGCAACCACTTATTGAGTACCTACTATGTGCCAGGTCCTATGCTAAGAGCTCTCACATAGGGCATCTCATTAAACCCCAGTGACAAGCAAGAACATCCTAGCAGATTCCGCCCCTCTCCCCTTCCTAAGGGTGGATTTGATAGTTACCAGGACAGGGTTTCTCAGCCTCAACGCTATTGGCATTTAGGCGGGATCATTCCCTGTTGTTGGGAACTGCTCTGTGCGTTGTAGGATGTTTAAGCAGCATCCCTGGCCTCCACCCACTAGATGCCAATAGCATACCCCGCCTTAGTGACGACAACCAAAAAGTGTCTCTAGACATCGCCAACTGTCCCCTAGAAGGGCAAATTTATCCCCAGTTGAGACCCACTTCCTTCGAGACGGAATGGTTTGGATGCCCAGGCAGCCACAGGTAAAGATGCCTTTGATTCCCTCCGAGGGTCTGACGCAGGAGTGCTCAGACCTGAGTGGGCCATACACAATACCGTATACACTCTACTCGATGGGCAGGAATTTTCAAGGGGAATTTGATTCCATCCCTGTTTGCCTTACGTGCTGGCATGAGAACCAACACCTCTCTTAAGTTTAACTACACAGGCCCCTGGGGAGCCCTGCGGTGGTCACAACGGTCTTTCCAGCACAGAATCTGTGTCGCCCAGACTTCTCCCATGAAGCCCATGACTCTGACTGTCAGTTCTGAACACAGGTCCCGGCGTTGGGCCCCCTCACTGCATCCTCACGCTGACACCCACAGGGAGGCGCTCTGACTGCCCCGTTTCGAGAGGAGACTCTGAGGGTCACCCAGGCTGAAAGACTTGCCACCAATCACACAGCCAGTCAATGGTGGGACCCCTTGGATGCCAAGCTGTCTTGCTTTTCAATAGAAACTATGCACAGCGAACACTCAATAATGATTAGCAACTGTTTACTAGTGGGAAACCAATCTGTCTAATTTGATCATGAACTGTTATTCACAATTGTTTCCCTGAATCAAACAAGACTGATCGAATTGGCCAATCCTCCCAACACCACGGCTAGCGAGGCTGCAGATACTCAGGAAGTGTATGTACATATCCCCCGAAGTGTGTTTCTCTTCCAAAACACAAAACAGCAGCTACCCAAACGTCATTAACTGTCAAAACAAGGCAGATCATTTCATTTGAAGCTTCAAAGAAGACTGGAGTGTTGGCAGGTCCTAAAAATAATCAGTCTTACTTGCCACATCCCCGTATTGTTGCACATTTGCAACTGCATCCATTTCCCCACGTGGCTGGGTGCTTCTTGAGGTCCGGGACTGCCTTACTCATCATCACTAGACCCTACTCCATTGAGTTAGTGCAGTGGTTGGCCAACCGTGGCTCGCGAGCCGTGCTTTGCCGACCATGGAGTTAGTGGGTAAGACATGAATGCACTTCCTAGAACCTAGCACGTAGCAGACTTTGTCTCCATTCTCAGCACCTGTGCATGGTCTATATTTTTTATGTCCTTTCTCCTAGGAAGAGACTGAAGCTGAAGAAGATAAAGTGACTGGACCAAGGTCACCCCTTGGTAAACTGTGCGTCCAGGCTGCCAACTCAGGTCTCAAGCTTTGAGCCCCAGATCTCATGCTTTTCACCCTAAGGGCTTCCAAGGTAAAGGTGGGTTGGGAACCTCAGGTGCTAGGTTCGGCCTTGATGTCTAACATTTCTGAACTCTCTTACTGTTAAGCAAATTAAAACAGGAATATCGCATCCCACAAGCCTTTTACGTACAAGGATTCAGCCACCTGTGCTTGGGGAGAGAGGAACAGTGTCACGAGTATAGGTAGCTCCCATAGCAGGCTACAAGATGTGTGCATGTCCAGGGTGAGTTTTGGGTGGGACCTGAGGTTGGCTATACCTTGTCAGGCTCAGCAATCACTTAACCTCTCCTCGTATGTGGCCTTGGCTGCCCTGAGTGGCAGTCCAGTGTTTATAAATGTTTTTAACATGTTTAAGGACCATCATTTCTCACACAATATGTCCCCTAAATACCAGAAAAGCACTTCATTGGTTCTCAAACAAAGAATAATGTGGGATTCTGGCCGGTCAGAACCTAATGTACTGAGAGGTGGTCTATGATGACCAATGTGGCGGCTTTCTAAAGGATTTTTGAGGGATATATGTGACTATCACCAAATACGCTGATTTTGGATCCCAAGATATACCTGAGAATTATTGGGGAAACATCAAAACCAGACCTTAATTCATGAAGTCATAAAGTAAAATAAGAAAGAAAAATAATTTTAACTTTGACTTTTTTTGGGGAGTGCTAGGCATGGTTCTATGAAGTTGATCTGTACTAATTCATTTAATCATCATAACATGCCTATTTGGTAACTTGCCCAAGGACATAACTAGGGAGTGGTAAAAGCAGGAGTTGAACTCAGGTAGATGGGGCCCCCTCTACACTAAACCACATTCTTATCTCCCCAACCGGGTGGACTTGGAGTCGAGGTCCTCATCCTTCCCTCTCCCCAGACCTGACCCTGTCCTGTTACCACTGGGAAGTCAACAAAGTTCTGTTTTGATGTGACTCAACCTCTTAGATTGTTGACAGTCCTTCACAGTTTTTTTGACAAGGGAAAAAGGAACAGTTCAACATTTCGAGGCAATCTGTGGCTTGGTAAACACACCGAAAGGAGTGGGAACAGGGTGAGAGCGTGAGAGAGACATGGCTTCACCGTTATCTGCAGAGGGTGTTAGAACACATAACCGTAGCCGGTCATTCTCCATGGAAAACACAATCTCTGTGCAATGTTTTGTTCGTGTTATTGTTTGTTCGCGTGAAGAGATTACAAACGAAAAGTTAAATATTATAGTGAGAACTCTATTAATTGGGCCAGGCGTTGAATGCAGGCCTGTGTTTGTCCCACCTCTGAAAAATGCTTTGTGAAGCCCAATTCTTTCAGGCAAGGCAGCAGGGGAAGGGCTTAGCCTACTCAAGACCTCTGTTTTCAAGCAAGCTGACAGCCGCTTTGCACTTGGCCAGGGTTCCTTTCGTGAGCTCATGACAGAGGGCTCTGAGGTGTCCTCTGCAGCCAGTCCTGGAGGAGCCCTGCGTAGGAAACACTGACGGAGTCCTTAGCACCTGAAATACCAGAAACCCTCTGAAAACGCATAACGCAATGAACGGATCTGACACTTCAGACTGGTCTTCTGTAATCGGCAGGTCTTTTTCGGTGACAAGCAATAGAAAAACGACTCCGATTCGCTGAAACAGAAAGGAGCGCTTGCCAGCGTTCAGCATGGCTGAACCCCTATGCTTAAAGGACATCAGCAGGATTCTGACTTTGCCCATTTCCTGTGTTTTTTTTTTGTCCTTGGTGTTCACTCCCTTCTCAAGCAGGCGTTCCCTAAATGGTGTTAAGACTGTTCCTGGCACTTTCAGCCTTATATTCTACCAGCTTCGCATCCCAGTCTAAAAGAGAGGACCTATGTCTGAGTCGTTCCAGCAAAAAGATCCCAGGGCTGTCTCTGATTGGCCCCGCTTGGGTCACATGCTCATCCTTGAGCCCATCCTAGTGGCCAGAGCCATGTAGCTCTCTCATTAGTCAGGTCTGAGTCACGCCTATCTTTAAAACTTGGATGTGAGCAGGCCCACTTGAACCACAAGGATCAAGAGGGAGGAGCATTTCCCCAGAGAACCTTCCAGATTCTGATGCCAGACAATGGGGGCAGGGAGGAAGGGGTGGTGGATGCTGAACAGGCAAAGCCAATGGAAGTCGTTGGAACCTTCTCTCTGAATTATCTCCAACAAGTAAAGTGTTACCAAGCAGAGGAGCTTCATGTGGTTCACAAGCACAATTTAGAAATTTGCTTAGATATCTGAGGTTTCAAACATGGCCTGTTTGTGCTACAACATTTTGAAAATATTTTCTGCAAATTGCACTCACCCACATGGCTTGAAGCTTTGGGATTTTTCGTTCTTTCTATCTTTCTTTTCTTTCTTCCCTTTTTTTTTTTTTAATTCTTGGAACAAGTCCTTAAGAAAAAAAGAGGAACAGAAATGCCACAGAATGATTCGAAACAGACGACTCTGAGAGCGGTGGAGATGGCAAATTAGCACAGTGGATGGAGATTCCTTCTGTCCTGATGACATTTCTTAGGGTTCCTCTCGGCCTCTCTTTTTTTTTTACGTTAATGACTGTGTTCCTAATTACAAAAGCAATACCCGCCCAGTTCAGAAAGAACTGAATGCATACGAGAGTACTACACACACACTCACGCACGCACATGCACACGCACACGCACATGCACACACCCGCGTGCACACACACTGTGGCCCGCCATTTTAGTTAGAAACATCTAGTTCATGAGCACCATGTCCTCGGTCCTGTCCAGGCCCTATCCTAGCCCCATGTCACAAACGAGGACGCTGAAGTTTACAGCATCCAAGTTGATAAGTGGAGGACTGAGGAATTAAACTCATGTCTTTGCGCCCTCAAAGCCCTTGTCCTTGTCCATTCTGTTATTCCTCCAAAATTAAGAGTTCCAAAATGAACCTTACAAAAATGGCAGATTGACCATAATGTTCTCTCACCTGCTTTTTTAAGAAAATATATATTTTATTGATTTTTTTTTTTTTTTTACAGAGAGGGAGAGGAATAGAGAGTTAGAAACATCGATGAGGGAGAAACATCCATCAGCCGCCTCCTGCACACCTCCTACTGGGGATGTGCCTGCAACCCAGGTACATGCCCTTGACCGGAATCGAACCTGGGACCTTTCAGTCCGCAGGCTGACGCTCCATCCACTGAGCCAAACCAGTCAGAACACCTGCTTTTTTTTTTTTTTTTAATATACCACGTTTTCCCATGCCATTTCATATACTTCTATGTAACTTTTTTGGACTGTCTTGTAGCATCATTGACTCAACGAATCCCCATTTGCTGGACATTTAGGTTACTTCTAATGTTTTGGTATTATATTCATGCTCCAGGGAACCATGTTGGGGGAACATTTTCACACACATCTCTGATTATATCCTTAGGAAAATTCCTAGAATTGCTGGATCAAAAGGACTAGATATATTTTTTTTATATTTTATTTTTTACAGAATGGAAGGGAGAGGGAGAGAGAGTTAGAAACATCGATGAGAGAGACACATTGATCAGTTGCTTCCTGCACACCCCCTACTGGGGATGTGCCCGCAATCAAGGTACATGCCCTTGACCAGAATCAAACTTGGGACCCTTCACTCCCCAGGCGGACGCTCTATCCACTGAGCCAAACCGGCTAGGGCTAAAAGGACTAGATATTTTTAGTGTTTACTACCTATTACCAAATTGTTCTTCAGAAAAGCATGCCCAGTGCACAATCCCACAGCGATGTCTGAATTTCTGTTTCCTCACTCTGTCCCATTCTGCCTCTTCCTTCGAGATTACTAGTCATTAGCTAATTGTGCCTCTCATTCCCTGCAATGGGCAATGGGAGCCTTTTCAAAGTACATCACTTAACAGTATTCAAATGATCTAAGCCAGCGGTTCTCAACCTGTGGGTCGCGACCCCTTTGGGGGTCGAATGGGCCTTTCATAGGGGTCGCCTAAGACCATCAGAAAACACATATATAATTACATATTGTTTTTGTGATTAATCACTGTGCTTTCATTATGTTCAATTTGTAACAATGAAATTGGGGGTGACCACAACATGAGGAACTGTATTAAAGGGTTGCAGCATTAGGAAGGTTGAGAACCACTGGATTCTAAGCAAATGCAGTGGTAACGATTTGTCAGTGATGATTTGCATCCCTATCACTGTTACCATCTGAATTGGGAGAGTTCATAGCCTTTCTTCCGCAGCCCATGGGACTGAATCCATCGCCTCGGCCCAGGACTCCAGCCTGTGTCATGCAGATAACTCTGGGTCCAAGTGGGGAGTGATACGTTGGCTCAAATAAAGGACAGCAGAAGGCTGACCTGCGATAGTGATCCTCACTTGTGACATAAGTGGTTATGTTGACATGGAGCCCATCCCACTAACCATCTGATGCTCTGGACCACTTGTGCCCTTAACCACTCTCCGCGCTCCTGTCCACTCTAATCGGACCCAATACAGAATTGAAGACATAAATTGGGGTGATTTCTTGACCTGCCACCTGTCAGAACCCATGTCATAGCATCATTCGTTAAAATATTTATTGAGGATTACTGTGCATGGCCCTATTCTAGAAAATTGGGATCTACCAGATCCCTGTCCTCATTGAGCTTACACTCTAGCAGGGAGAGATAAATAAGTAATAAGTCATAATAAAAAAGCAAATGAGCCCAGCTGGTGTGGCTCAGTGGTTGAGCATCCGCCTATGAACTAGGAGGTCGTGGTTCAATTTCCTGTCAGGGCACATGCCCAGGTTTGCGAGCTCAATCCTCAGTGTGGGGCATACAGGAGGCAGCCAATCAACGATTCTCTCTCATCATTAATGTTTCTATCCCTCTCTCCCTCTCCCTTCCTCTCTGAAATCAATAAAAAACATATATATTTTAAAAAAGCAAATGATCCACTGCACTGAAAGGTTACAAGTGCTCTGGAAGAAAAAGTAGAGCCAGGTCAGGAGGATTCGGAGGAAGTGAAGCAATGCTTGTGTTTTGAAACAGATTCCTCAGGGGTGGCCTCGCTGAAGAAATTTGGAGGAAGGAGGGGATGCCTGGGGAAAGGGTGTTCAGGCATAGTGACCATCAGTGCAAAGGCCCCACGTGAGGAGCTTTAGAATCCAGCAACCCTGGCTTCCAATGTCTAATTCTCCACTTTCTTTCTGTGTGAGCTTGGGGCTGTGAATTAACCTTTCTGAGCCCCAGGTTCCTTACCTGGGAAATGGCGCTAAACATGAGGTCATACCCATGAAGCAGCTGGAGCAGAGCTGATACTCACTAACCATTGTTCAACCCCAGAGGTTTAGGGAATAGCTGCAGGGAAGGCCAAGGTCGCGGTGGTCAGCAGGGTGTGCCCTGTTAAGAGCGTGGGCAGCTCCGGCTGCCATTTCGCAGCCCTGAAACCCTGGGCTAGTTTGTGTAACCTCAGCCTCCTTGCTTTAATGTGGGATAATAATAGCCATGATATCAGAGTCATTGTGAGGAATAAATGAGAGCATCCCCTAAACGTGCTCAGGAGGGGGGCTTGGCTCTGAAGATGCGCTCAATGACGGGCGGCTATTTTTTGGCTGCTGCCACGGGGAGAGAGGCTTTCTGTTCTCCGTAGGACTGCTAAGCGGGTAGACTGTGAGCCGGGAGCTGCTGGGCCACCTGTGGGAGGTCCTGCCTGCAAAGGAAGCCAAATCAACCCAGGCAGAGCTGAGACACGGCCAGCCAGGGGCTCCTGGGGGTGTTGGTTAAAATGTAATTTAGCCCGGCCGGTGTGGTTCAATGGTAGAGTGTGGACCTATGAACCAGGAGGTCATGGTATAATTCCTAGTCAGGGCTCATGCCCAGGTTGCAGGCTGGATCCCCAGTGGGGGGCGTGCAGGAGGCAGCCGATCCATGATTCTCTCTCATCACTGATGTTTCTGTCTTTCTCTCCCTTCCCTTCCTCTCTCTGAAATCAATAAAAACATATTAAAAAGTAAAACAAAAGGTAACTTTAAAAATGAACGTTAAAAACGTATAGCCCTGAAGTTGCACTTTACATGCATTTAACAAATGCAAATGCCACTCCAGCTGGTGCCTGGTCATGAGGAAGTGAGGGCCATCCCCAGGAGTTGCCTGGGGGACAGGTGCGGACCGAGTTTGTTCCTCGGTGGCTTCTGGGAGCTGAGAGGGGCACCAGCCAAGCCCGCACCTCTCCCTGCAGCCACGGGTCCCACCCACGGACCCCACCCACCCCCCTGTTCAGCACCAGGCTGCCCTTTGAAAGCCCTCCGAAATCTCACCCACCTGCACATGAACCTGCTGTCTGAGAAAAGGCTTAACAACAAAAAATTATTCTCGGCTTTTAAAGAAATTTGCATTTTTTTCCATCGCACTAGCGCTGACAATCTAGTCATCTGTCTGTGTGTAGGAGGTATTGTTGATTCATTCTATGGACAATTCCAGCTGCACTTCGGGTCTGTAAGCCCCCGCGAGGGCTCAGAGCCCAGCCCCCCGACCTGGGCACTCTGCAAGTGACAGTGGAGCAGTTCTCAGTCGGGGGCCGGCAGCCCACCCAGTGGGGCGATGGCTCACTCCTAAAGGCCACAAACGAATCCCCCAAAGCCACACTCTCCTCTGATTCCTCAGAACAAGTAACACCGCACACATCCATTGATTCCCAGCTTCGTGCATGACTAAGTCCCACTTTCTAGGAAACGACTGACTTACTAGGATTCACTAGTCAGAACTAAAATTAGTCTGTTATTCGGGTTTACCACGAGCTCGGCTGCCGGGAGTCTGGCTCCTGCTCCACGCTCGCCGACGCTGCGGAACTCCTGCTGCCCGGATCCGAGTGTGGGCGCTGGGGTTTGACGGGAGGGAGGGTCTTGGGCCTTGTCTCAGTGAGCCAAAGGTCAAGTGAATGTGAGAGCCACTGTTCTAGGCTCTGCAAATTCTGGGGTGCTTCAGTCACCCACTTCTCCATTGAAATAGTCCAGACACGGCCAGCAGCCCTGACGTCAATCCTGACTCCACACACTTTAGACCACAATGAGTCGCCCACACGACAGACTTTAGATAACTCGCACCCACCAACGACATGCGGAGTCCAGTCCTGACCTCCAAATGCTGAAGCCCTCCTTTGCACACGTAATACATATTCATTAAGACTCTGTCATGTCGCAGGCATGTGTCAGTTAATCACGTGTGCCAGTTCCCTGCCTGCATTGAGTGTGCAGTCTGCTGTCAGAAAAAGACATGACACAAGCACATAGGCAAAGCAATTATACAATTCTAGTGCTACACACACACACACACACACACACACACACACACACACACGGCACTGCGGTAGAGAACAGCAGGAGAGGCCCCATTGAAACACAGTGGTTAAGGAGGGTGTTTCATCAGCCAGGGTCCTGTGGATGCAAGCAACAGAAAACGATGCTGGAAATTGGTGGGAAAGATGCGGGGTGGCTCCCAGAAACGATGGAAAAACTAGAAGAGGCACAGGAGATCAGGAAGCAGAGACACTCTGGGGGTCTAGGGAGCAAGAAGGGGTGGAGTGTCTTCAATGCCTCACACACCATTGTATCAAGGTCAGCAGTTCCCCATCCCATCCCTGGCTCATTGGGGTCATTTGTGATCTGCTGGAGAAGGAGGTGACAGGCAGAGCACCTTGACTGACAGTTGCTCCAAGACCACATGGAATGGTGGTGGGGGGGCGGGAGAATAAGGGTTCTATGGCAGATCACACTGGCTGGCTGAACGAATGTGCATTCCACCTCCTTCCTTCTTCCTGCTTCCATTGTCATGGGCAAGAAAAATGAAATCATTGCCTTCCCAGCTTCCCTTGCAGAAAGAGGTGGCCACATGACACGGGTTTGGTCAGTGAGACAAGGTGCTGGGAGTGGGGTAGGGTGGGGTAGGGGGTTGTTCTGGAAAAGCCTTTGTTTTTGCATAAAAGGGATAGATGTGGCTGCTACCACCACTTCCCATTTCTTCCTGCTTTGCACGTGGATAGAAAGCCTGGAATGGCAGCCATCAGCCTTCTTCAACCAGGAGAGACAGCCCGAGAGAACTACAGAGATACACTCTTCTGGGTACTGCTGCATGGCTGAACAAACTCTGGAGTCATCCGAGATCTCATTTTGTGAAAAAAATACCCCCCCCCCCTTTTTAAGCCATTGTTTGTCTGGTACTCTACTGTTATATGCAGCCAACCACTTTTTAGGTAATTGTGGGCAACTGTATTAGCGCCCCCAACTCTTTACTCCCTTCCCTATAACAGGATTATACACCTCATCAATTGCATGTGAATTGCAGCACCCCCCAGAAGTGGTGTGGCCTTCCCCATCCCTGACAGACTTGGGCACATGACATGTTTTGGCCAATGGAATACCAGCAGATAGGACTCACATTCATATGCTAAGGCTAAACCGAAAGCATCTAAAGAGATTGTGTAATTCAGTTCTGTCACTTGCTGTGTTCCATCAGCCATAAGGACAACTTGTCCCAAGTAAAGGCTGTTTCTTTGACCCAGGTCTCAGGATTAAAAATGCATGGAGCAGAGGTGCAGCAGCTGAAATGTGACAAACATGAAATAAAGGTGTCTTGTTGCTAAACTTGGGGTTGTTTGTTACTGCAGCAAAGCTGACTAATACACTGGAAATGATGCTGTTACCAAAAAAAAAAATGTATGGATGTTGGGTAGGCAGAATTAATGAATACTGACTCTTGAAGGTCTTACTGAGAAAGTGACAGTGATGCCTAAAAAAATAATCCGCCATGCCAAGAATCTGGTGGAGCGTATCCCAGGTCAGGAACCCACATACCCAAAGATTTGAGCTAGGAAAGCACTTTTGGCATTTTCTAAGAAATTGCAAGAAGACCAGCATGGCTGGCACATCCTCGTTCTTACTCCTTACTCTGTTCCCATTCCCCCTGTTTCCCAATCTCTTGGCTTGGACTCATGCTTCTGGTGCCACTGGCATCTCCTTGGACTTGTTCAACCAGCTCAGATTCACTGTCCCTGACTATCCATCTCTCTAAGGACTCAGCTAGTAATCACCCCTGGCTCAACCCACTCGTAGCTACTTGTGGCATCCCACTTGCTGATATGCCAGCTCTGACCCCAGGAGCCAAACACCGGGACCCATTCTGGACCCCAGGGAAACACAAGGCCAGGCGACAGCCAAGGTGAGCTTTCTCCCATTCTCACTCCCCAGGCTCATCTCCTGGGGCTCCAATTCCAGAAGCAGGAATTCCTCCATTTCTTAATGGGTGGCCACACACAGCTTGTTAAGGTTAATTAATGAGGCTTTATCAAACTCATTTCCGATGCCTTGGTGGAAAGTTGAATGCTACATGCTGGTTGGGAAAACAGATGGGTGGGTGTGTCTTTGTGGTTCTCGGCAGTAGGTTGTATTCCTGGTGGGCACTCATTGGATACTTGGTTGAAAACGGTCAACATCCGAAGCTTATTAAGCTGAATGACATATCTGCTCCGAAATCCCATGAAACAGACTGGCTTTAAGATACTTGCTTGCACACAGGTCCAGTGGCTGAGCACCTGCCCCCATCACAGCCTTGGAAAGCTTCCCAGTGGCTCCCCGACACTCAGGGGAGCTCCCCAGTGCTTTACTGAGTCCCTGCTTTGGTTTCAGAGAGGGCTGTGTCTTTACAATAACTCCCGTCTCACTTGGGGGTCCGGAGAGGACCTCCGTTCCTTATAACAGAAGATGTTCGGACCTGCTCTGAATGCTGCCCACAGCTGTGTTATCTAGCCGACTCCCCAGCGTGGTTATCTGGACAAGTGCTAACTCCGCCTCAAGTAGATCCTTTGGGCGAAGGTTTGGCTTTTTTTCACATGGAGTCAAGGTGAGCCTACGTAGTGAGGAGCTAAGGACGGACAGGGAAGTGGAGAGATGGGGAAGCACGAAGATGGAGGATGACTGAGAGACGGAAGAAGCCACTGGCTCTTCTGAAATTCACAAGCTGGGCCCGTGGGGGCCAAGTTCAGCCTTGCAGGCAAACATGTTTTGTCAGGCAGGAACCATGACTTTTAAAATTCTGAGTATAAATGCTCTGGGGCAAGAATGCATTGTTTGTGTGCCATAGTCCCCGCCACTCCCCAATGTCACACATCCCGATAGCTTCCCTCACTTAGTCACCCAGCTGGCTTCTGTAGCCAATAGAGTTTGTCATCGGTGCTTTAGGTGAAATACTCGGTAAGAAAGGGTGAGGATCTATCATTCCGTTCAACCCCGCCCTCAGTTGAAATCTCTCTGCCAGAGTCCCACCTTCATTAGCCTTCCTCGCCTCTCTCTGTTCATCATTTTCATGCACCTGCTGTGCGAACCTGCATCGAAAACCAAAGGAGCAGCTCGCGTTGCTTTGGATTTGAAGGGAGATGGAGAACTAGCACCTCTTCGCCAGCTGCTGAAACTTGAAGAGTGACCTCAAGAATTCCCTTTGGAGGGGGAAGGAGGTTCTAGAGGGACCATGTCTGCCTCTGGGACCATCCGACTTCTCCTGGGAGGAAAAGTCAAACATGTCTCTTTAAACTAGAGGAGAGGGGAAGAAAATGCACACTGGGACCGCCCGGATGGGGAAGCCTGGCCCCGCGGCAGGCCGAGGGCAAGGGGCAGTGTGTCCAGACCTGTCAGAGCCACGCGGGCTGCCTTCCCCAGCTCAGCCTGAACTTTCGACCCCATTGTCTACTCTAATTACTGGAACCAGCAGGATTAATTCCTCGACCTACTTTCCAGTCCTTTCTGCTGCCACGGGGCGATAAGGCCTCGCTGGGCCTCTCTCTCGTTCTAATGCAGCAGAATGCGCTGAGAAGTTACATGCAAACTCGCATTTGAACCAAAGGAGCCTCTAGCTCATCTTTGAGCTGAATCAAGGGGTAGGGATTGCTCCTTTTCAGCTGACTCTAAGCATTCAGTTTCTCCAAAGTTACTCAAGAAAGAGCAATCAAACTCAGGGGGTGGGGGTGCGGGGGAGCCCTATTTTGAGAACAATGGGATATGGAAATAAAAACAAGATATCTCATATCGAGTAAATTAGCATAAAACGTGAACTGATCATACCAAATGCTGGTGAGGTTGTGAGAAGCCTGTACGTTCACAAGGGGCTGGTTGGCACAATTTTATAATCATATGGCAGCGTCCACCAGGGGCCATTAAAAACATCGCCCTCCATCGAGCCAGTCATCTCATGGCTGGGAAGTTATCCAAAGGAAATGGTTCAAAGGAAGGAAAAAGCTGTATACATAGAGACCTTCCCCGCAGCCCAGACACGGAACGGCACAATGACCTGTAGGCTGGCAAACCCATGGCCAGCGTCAGCCCGAGGCGTGTTTTGATGCGGCCAACAAGCTAAGAATGATTTTTTTAAAAAAGCGTTCTTGACAGATTGTTAAAGCCAGCAAGCAAACAAAGGATATGTGAAGCTCGCTGACCCCGGAGTAAGAGAAAACTATAAAACAACACGGGGAAATGTTGACACGACATTAAGCTTCGCCGAATATAAATGGAATGTTCGCTACGATATCAACCACGTAAAAATGTGTCATGTGCTCACAGGCAGGAAGAGAAGGCAAAATAACAAAATCTGGTGTTTGGGAGTTATTTGAAAATGATTTATTTTTCTTTAAAAAAAATACACAAAACTCCTTCTTATTGAAAACAACCCAGATATACTCCTGGGCAGGGACTTTAGTCTGTGAAAGCCACATTCTTAGGAGGGAGTACTATGCAGCCATTAAAAAATCGTGCGGTGGGTCTGCATGAGCTGAGATGGGAAGATGCTTGTGACAGACCGGCAGGTGAAAAGGCACCTTCTGAGATAACAGCCTGCCCGGGGTGACCTCCTCCTACACAAGCTGAATTATATCTCAGTGTTGCTGTTCAAAAACTTGATTCGTGGCTCCTGAAATTTGAATTGCATGTAATTTTCATGTACCACAAACTATTCTTCTTTCGATTTTTCTCCCGACCGTGTCTAGGTGTCTAAAACGTTCTTAGCTCGCTGGCCATGCACCTCAGGGGGCAGTCCTGATGTGGCCCACAGGCCAGCATTTGCTGGCTCCTGAGTTAAAACAGGGGAGGTGCTTGCACAGAACCCGGCAAGCAAGACTTGAAGCTTAAAAGGAGTCAATTGGCCTCTTTGCGGCTGTTTCCTCCGACAGAAGATGGGCCGGGACCGCTGTGGGTGGCGTTGAGGAATGCAGGCTGCGTGCCTACAGCAGAAGCCTCCCTTGGGGGGTGTCCATATTTAGGCTCTCCAGACCCCAGGCTCTCGAGGTTGGGGGGCTGTTGGATCAGCCCGGATCACTGCGTCTGGTCCGTCACTCATTGGTCTCGTTCTGCCAGCTGCAGTGCCCACCTCCCGCTCCTATTCCTCAGCAGGGCTTGTAATGACGGTCCCAGCAGCCTCACCTCGCAGCTGATCTGCTTCATCACCGCGTGGCGGGCTGTGAAAGTGCAGATAGCCCTGGCTTTCTGGGCAGGAGGGCCGCTGCCGTATCAGACAGCGGCTGCAATAATTAACCATGCGGGACATAAACACAAATATTGGACAGCGGATGCCTCACTGTGACCGAAAGCCCCTGACTCAACAAAGCCTGTGCTCGCTGTTTCCTTATCGCGCTTCCGCTCTCCTCACTGCCGTTTTCCTGAGAGTTTGAAATTTCACCCACCTGTCCCCCGAGAGAAGCAACCCCCCCTGTCCCCCCCCATCTTAGCCTTCAGTTTTCATTCATTCTCGCCGGTGAAGCCCTTTTCCTCCTCTCCCCCTTCCAAGTCTTTCGTGCTCCAAATTCTCCCACTTCAACCCATCATGTCAGACCAGCACTAAACAGAAGGCAGTTGTGTTTGGGTAGCAATGCGCCAGCCTCCGAGGTTGGGTCACGATGGGTCAAAGCCAATCTGGCCATGTGGCCCGGTTTTGGCCAATGAGGCCCAAGCAGAAGACATTTGCTCTCTTGACAAATGAGGTTACAGCTGACAGTGCCTCCACCATCATCTTCCCGCATCAGGAGCAAGTGGACAAAAGGCTCTCAGAGACAGTGGCCACGACATGACTGAGCCACTCAACCAACACCACAACTCTTGTTTGGTGAACAGATAAACGCTTCAGGTTAGCCACTGGCATGGTTTTGGTTACAGACAGCACCACAGGTAACCCCGACTGAGCGGGGTGGATCATAGACAGGCATTGGCTCAGAGTCAAAAGCACCAAACCAAAGCACCGAGTCACGGGTGCCTGGGGTCTCGCGTCAGGTTACCAGGCAGGCCCAGCAATTAGAACGCAGTTCCTGGGAGTGAGACCAGGACTGGGACACAGGAGAGCTGAGCCCCCGGTGCTAAGCCACAAACATGGCAGCAGGTCCATTGGCGGAGGAAGAAGTGTCTCCATCCAACCGGGAAGGCTGGGACTCGTTGGGGCCAGGAGAAGGGGTCTCCTGCAGGGACAAGAAGGGCTCAGCCACTTTGACGCCTGCCTTGATCTGGGGTTCTCACTCCGCTACATGTCCTGACTAAACCCCTCCTCCACTTCCTCAACAAGCATCTTGTTTCTCTGATTCTCTCTTATGCGGTCTTAGCTGTATAACCTTCTCCCTTTGTTCACTTGCTGCTCAGAATAAGATAGAAAGCTGAGAGGGCAGCAGCTTAAAACTCCATGGGGCTGTGGTGGCATCCCCACACACACCCCTGCAACCCCACCCCACCCACCCACTCATCTGCTAAGTGCGTGACTGACTGTATGAATGAGCGGGTCCTGCAGACTCCACCCCTTTACTGTCTGTGCTAACCCATAATAATTTCTATTTGATTTTGGAAACCACAATGTAATTTGAATTCTGCAAATTTACTTTCCGAATTATGTTCTTCTTTGGCTAATACAGAAGTTACTTCGCCCAGATTAAGTGATGGTGGGGCGAAGATTGCTAGGTGTTGGGGTCATTCGATAGATAATCCATATACTGGCAGTCAATAGTTGTCTATATCAGGAAGGTCAGCTAGACTGACATCTGAAACTTGGGTGGGGGTGTGAGGGTGTGAGGGTGTGCATGCCTGTGTGTACCTGGTGTCCTGCTTTTGCTTTAGCCAACCCATGAAAACAGGGTCTACTTAATACCCTACCTACCACCTCAGCCTTGGCCTAGTTCTGAGAGTTACAAGGTAGTCAGTCCATAGCTTCAAAGATCAGGCCATGAGTTACATTACACCTGGCCCTGCTCAGACTTCAGGGCCTCAATGCCAAGAATCAGGTTCCCAATTAGTTTACCAGATACTGGGCATTGCATTATTTTTCTACAGGCAGGCAGGAAGGGAGGGAGGGAG
>NW_006283826.1:1260989-1273825 GCF_000327345.1 Myotis davidii
AGGAAGAGAGGGAAGAAGGGAAAGAAGGGAGGGAGGGAGGGAGGCAGGGAGGGAGGAAGGAAGGAGGGAAGGAAGGAAGGAAGGAAGGGCAGGAGGGAGGGAGGAAGATTGGCTGGATGGGTGGATAAACTCTTTATACAATAAGTTCCCAATCTCACATCTCAGTTCTCCAGGAATAACTGCTGTGTATTGGCTCCTGTGCCATCCGTCCACCTGGCTCTCCACTGACTGACACTTCTCTTTGGGCTGGGACTGGGGTTCACTTGGATATTAAGAGGCTCTACTCGCCAAAACCGGTTTGGCTCAGTGGATAGAGCGTCGGCCTGCGGACTGAAAGGTCCCGGGTTCGATTCCGGTCAAGGGCATGTACCTGGGTTGCGGGCACATCCCCAGTGGGGGGTATGCAGGAGGCAACTGATCGATGTTTCTCTCTCATCGATGTTTCCAGCTCTCTATCTCTCTCCCTTCCTCTCTGTAAAAAATCAATAAAATATATTAAAAAAAGAGAGGCTCTACTCTCCCCTAGGAAGGACCCCAAGCTCCCAACCTGGCTGCGGATCCCTGGCCCTATGCGCCTGGGCCTGGGACGCCAGGCTCCTGGGCATGTTCCAGTGTTTGGACATTGATGGGCCTGGCTCGGCCATCTGTCGTTAAGCCGGCAGGTCTCACCCAGCCACATGGCCAGCATTCAATACGAACAAACTACCATGATCTCATGGTTCCCTGCTGGACAGTGGGGCTCATTTGACTTTCTAACCCACAGCCATGTCACTGAATTCTGGCTTCCCTCTTCAATGAAGGTTCCCATCAATCAATGTCTTTGCTTACATCACCCTTGGCAGCTTAGGGCTAATGCTTAGCCAAATCCAGGAACCTAAGTCCACAGCACCCTGCAGCCTCTGTCTCCTGGGTCCACCCGGCCTCCGGAACTAGAGCAGATGTTTATACCTGCGGGCCGGCTTGACTCGATAACACCAGTCTTCCCTGATCTCTCTTGGCAGCTTTCATTCATCAGACACTAATCAAACACCTACTGTGTGCCAGGCACTTGCCGGCACCGGGGATTCCATGGCAGCCTGGTCATTCACCGTCACTGCGCTGGGACCTCTGGTGAACAGGCGGTGCAGCATATGAAGAGCCAGAACAGAAGAGTGAGAGCTCTGGGAACTCATCACAGCGGCTCACCCACAACAAGGAAAAGCCAGAAAGCAGGTGGGAGATGAGAATGGTGCCAGGTGCCAAATAGATTCCAAATGGAAACCCAGGGAATGGCTGACCCCAAGTCCCTACCCTGACAACCTGACCCGCTTCCTCCTCTCGGGGGAAGCTCTGAGGCCAAGAGGCCTCCCCTGCCTTTAGCTACCAGCAATGCAACATGTGGCTCCACTAGCCAAGCTCAGGAGGGCCAGCCAGGCACTCTCCGCACAGAGGAAGACTTGATTGACTTCCCTCAACCCCTGGCTCGAAAATAGTATTGCTCCAAAGTGAACGTGGTACCTCTGTGGTTCTGCCTGAAAGGCAAGAGTTGGAGGAATTACTGAAAACACAATGGTTGCAAATCCTACCCAAAGATAATGGGACAAGGGCTTTTAAAGAACCCCTTGTTCCTAAATAAAAATTAAAAGGAAGCTGGGCTCTAGTCTCCATGAGATGAGAAACCAAAAAATACATACTGTGTGGAAGTCTCGGAGTAAGACATTGTCAGAGTAAAGAGCAAAATAAATGCATTGAAAGAAAGGTCTGGAGAAAGGAAGATGGCGGTGCAGGTAAACACCCATACGCACTGCCTCCCACAACCACATCAAAATTACAACTAAAATACAGAACAACCATCCTCCAGAACCACTGGAAAGCTGGCTGAATGGAAATCCTACAACTAGACAAGTAGAGAAGAAAGCACACTGAGACTGGTAGGAGGTGCGGAGGCGCGGAGCGGGCTGGTCCAGCACCCACATGTGCTGCTTTTTTAATTAGGAGGGAGATCATCTCTGCGGAAGCCACCCAGAGGAGCAAGGGGTCCCAGCCCTGCACCAGACCCCCAGCTCAGGGTCCCAGAGCTGGGGAAAGAAGTCCCTCCAGGCAGTAAGAACTACAGGCTGTAAAAGCCAGTGCGGATTTGGGCTCAGTGACACAGAGGCTGCTGGAGACCCAGCTGTCCCTCTTAAAAGGCGGCACCCCGAACTGAAATTACAAGGTCCTGTTTCCTCTAAGCTCCAGCACCAGGGCAAGCCTCTGGGAAACACAGACACATGCGAGGAACAACTGGATTGTCTGGCATTAGGGCAGGAGCTTTGGGCATGGCTTTCTCCCAGATGGAGGTGCTCACAGGGATCACTGTTCCTATGCTGGGACCTCCCTAGTTGCAGGGCTGACTGGCAGCCATTTCAGTTTACACAACCCTGGTGATTCCCACCTCATCCAATTTACAACCCTACCCAAGCAGCATGCAGCAGCTTTTGCATATGAATGGCCTGTCCTTGCTCAGGCTAAAATCTCTCTCACAAGCTACAGCTGGGTCAGGGAGCCCCAAACCTATCAATAAAGGGCCTAAGACCCGGCACCAGCACCAGCCTGCCTTGCTTCACAGTTGGGCCTCATCTGGGCACTTCCAAACTGATACAAAGAGGAGGAAGCTGCAGATCTCTCTGCAGTTCCTACTGGGTGGCCCTAGGCAATGCACCTCCCTGGAGACCCAATAGCCGGTGTACCCAGTGGTCAGTGTGAGACCATACCAGATTGCAACTCTACACATCCATAAGCAACACACTCAAGGGGCAGACTCAATGAGCACCAAAGCCCCACTGAAGCAAGTCCTACTCTGTAGGGGTAGCTCCTATACAGCAGTTCTCCCACTGTAGTCACAGCTGATCTCACAGCCAATTGGCCTGGAGATAAATTCCTCCCAGTAACACCAACAGCAATCAAGTCTCAACTACAATAAGACTGTGCTCACAGCCCACAAAGGGGTGCACCTAGAGTGTCCAGTTCAGGTGACTGGGGAGGCTGAGCCACTGGGTCCTATAGAACACCTACTGCACAAGGCCACTCTACGAACTCAAGGAGACATAGCAGCTCTATCCAATACATAGAAACAAACACAGGGAAGCAGCCAAAATGCAGTGATAAAGAAACATGTCATTATTTGAAGAAATAATGACAGAAAACTTCCCCTACTGGGTGAAAGAAAGAAACTTTCAAGTTCAGGAAGCACAGAGAGTCCCAAACAAGAGGAACTCAAAGAGCACCACATCAAGATACCTCATAATTAAAATGCTGAGGGCTAAAGACAAGGAGAGAATCTTAAAAGCAGCAAGAGAAAAGCAGTTAGTTACCTACAAGAGAATGCCCATATAACTGTCAGCTGATTTCTCAACAGAAACTATGCCAGAAGGGAGTGGCAAGAAATATTCAAACTGATGAATAGCAAGGACCTATAACCAAGATTACTCTTCCCGGCAAAGCTATTATTTAGAATCAAAGGTCAGATAAAAGAGCTTCACAGATAAGAAAAAGCTAAAGGAGTTAATCACCACCAAACCAGTATTATATGAAATGTTGAAGGGTATTCTTTAAGAAGAGGAATAATAATAAGAAGAAAAAGATAAAAAATATCCTATATAATAAAAGCCCAGTGACCATAATGGCAGAACGACCAGAATGACCACTTGACCAGTCACTATGAGGTGCACTGACCACCTCTTGGTCCCTTTCCCCAGCCAGCAGGCTCCCATTGTCCAGTGGCGAATGGGGAACCGGGATGGGTGGCGGTGGTGGACATGCCTTGTGAGTAGGTGGGAACGGCCAACCTCTTGGTCCCTTTCCCACAGCCAGCAGGCTCCGATAGCCCGATGGCAAACTGGGAACCAGGGTGGGTGGCAGCAGGGAGTGGGGCTGGCTGCCGGCAGCTGGCTAAGATGGCCCTGATCGCAGGCTAGGCCTAGGGACTGTACCTGTGCATGAATTTTGTGCTCCAGGCCTCTAGTGAACAATACAATGGCAACAAATACATACCTATCAACAATTGAATCTAAAAATCAAAATAAGTGAATAAGAAATATAAAAACAGAATAAACTGGTGAATAAAAAGAATCAGAGGCATGGAAATGGAATAGCCTGACAATTCTCAGAGGGAAAAGGTGGGGTGGGGGTGGGGGTGGGCAGGAAGAGATTAAACAAAGGTCTTATATGCATATATGCATTACCTGTGGACACAGACAATAGGGTGGCAAAGACCTGGGGTGGGGCAGGAACCAGGTGGAGAGGTAAAAGGGGGGGGGGAGAGGGACATCTGTAATAATCTCAACAATAAATATATATATAAAAAAGTAAGGTCTGTTCCCTCTCCCTCACACATGTATTTTTAGCCAATGCTCACAGCATGGCATCCGGAAATTTGAACACTCTAATGTGAACTGTGTGAGCAGAGAAAGTCTAAAAAAGTAAGTGACTCAAATGATAGAATTTATTGGGAAAGAAATTATTTAATTACCTGGAAAAATAAAATAGCAAAAGAAGTAGTATCGGGCAGTGGTAGAGGGTCTACTTACTGAAAATAGAAGGCTGGTTTGATAATAGAACATAATTGTTTTTATGCAAATGATGCCTAAAGTCCTTTAAAAAAAATGGTTTCACTTCCTCTTCCTGCCTAGATGGGCTTCCCCTACATCACATGCTCTGCTTTCTTGAAATGGCATTTACTCTACCCTTGCCCTCCCGACAGAAGGTGGTCAGGCTGCAAGGAGAGGAGGGGTCCACAATGCAATCCCTGTTATACTTCGATGCTATTAATTTCTATGCCAAAACCTTTCCTATTAGTCTTGATTCTCCTGGGAGAGGTGAAGGGAACTTAAAGCAGGAGGATTTTATTAGGGGAAAGGTCTGTGTGAGAAAGATCGGAAGGAGCCAGAGAAGGTTTGGAGGACCATCAGACCCTGAGTAAAGAGGAGAGGGAAGGAAGGAAGGTCTAGGGGAAGCATCCCACATGGCCGGGCAGTCTAAGGAAGGCTCTGCAGGGCCTTGGCATCTTGCTGCTGTGCTCATTGGTGGGCAGCATAAGCGCCGGGCATGTCAGGCCCTTGATCGGTTAACTCCCTGTGCTAAGAGGTCCTTCAGGCGCACTGTCATGGATGCTCCACCTCTTTTCATAGTTACGGTGGCTCCAGTTTCAAGTTCAAATCCGTGAATGGATGGCTTAGGGGCTTCTGCACATCTTTTGAGTATGGGAGGCAATGGAAGAGATAAAGTTTGCTTGCTAAACTATTTTAGTTGCCAAGATAGTCCAATGGTTTGTGAAGAACATTGGGGTAAAATATTTTAAAAATCAAGACAGACTTTCTCAAGGATGGTTCTCTTCTGGCAGAAACACTTGGGACACTGTTAACATTTATTTCTGTCCCAGCCTGTTGGATCAAAACCTTGGGCACTGAGAACCAAAGACCAAATAAATGCCACATGTCTCTATTGCACCAAGGTCAAGGGAAGCTGGGGAAGTATACCAAACCCAAATTAAATGCTACCTGAACAAGCGAAATCAGGCTATAGTTCAATACCACAATCTCCCTACATTTTTCTTGTTGCTAGTAGCTACATACACCTTTGTCTTCAAATTCCTTCTATTTTCCCAGCCCTCCTTTCAGACAGCTAAACAAGAAAGTCACAACATTCACAGAAAACTGTGCTTCAGGAAAACAGTAAGTAACTCAATTGTTTCCCCCCTGTTAATTTGAGGGTCTTAAATTATGCATGTGGCTGCGCACACATTTGCATGTTCAATACACATGCCTGAGCTACCAGTCTGCAAGATAAAATCAAGCCTCATAATTCAAGCGACCTGCGCCTGAGTTCTCCTCACCCAGGAGACCCTGGGCTGACCCTGTTTGAGATAAAAAATAAATAAATAGGCAATTGATTCACTTAGGAAATGCAGGGGAGGGGCGTTGGTGGGGTGAAGATAGGAAAGATGGGGTCACAGAGCCAACCCCTGTCTCCATCCCTTCTGGATTACCAACACCTTCTCCTTCCACACCCACTGGATTTCATAACGTCCACGGTGCCCCTTTCCCAGAGGGACTGGTTGTGCCAATACCAATTCCGATCCTTCCATCTAGCTGGGCAGGAAGCCCAAAAGTGGAGTTTGTCCTCTGCCTGAGATGGGTAACCTTGACTAGTATAAGGAAACCACCACAATACAGATGACCCTGAAATTGGACCAATGGACTGGCACTATGCAGATTAGGAAGCTGGAGCCACCCATCCATTGGTTGGTTGCTGGTGTGATGTCACAAAGGCCCAGCCCAAACGTGTCCAGAAGTGCTGTGGGCAAGTTTCTGGACCAGCTGCAAAGCTTTTATTATTTGGTGTGAGTGTGAGCCTTCCCACACCCGTAAAAAAAAAATAAATAAATAAATCAGCTGGTTTCCTGCATTTCCTGGTTTAGGGGGAAAAAGTGTTCGTGTACAGTCAGAGCTTAAGGATTCAGGGCTGAAAAGCATTTTGTTCTCTCATGTGGTGGCTCAGGGTTTACCTGTGTATTTTGGGGGGAAACTGTGAATGTTAAATGAGCTGTGGGGACCTCACGAACCTCTTCAGCTTAGTGGTTTCCAAGAAGCGCCAGGCTGACCCACGCTCTATGAGTCAGCTGGTGGAAGTCTATGGCTGTGATCTTGACCCCAAAACCAAAGAAATGCAGTCACAGAAGGTTGGGGAGCCCCTGACTTTTCCCTACCTCCCTTGGCCAGGTTCAAGTTAAGGACAGAATCAAGTTCACTGACTCAGGAGCTTCTGACAGTCACCCCTCAACATGAATCTCCCCATTTCAATGCCTCTGAAGAACTGAAGTCCATGACAGCCAAGAGAGAAAGCTTCTGTAAAGACAACTGAATAGATAACTGTAAGCTTCGCACTTCCTGAAAGCTTGTCTTTCCCAAACAGTTGTCCTAGAACTGTCTGGCGGCAACTATGACACTGCCGATTTGATCTCCTAAAGCCACGGGGAATTTTCCCAACATCTCTCACCACGGAGAATCCCTTCTCTCCAAGCCGGCCCAGGCAGAGACAGAACACAGCGGAAAGGTTTCCTGGGGGTGGGCGGGGTGACGCGCTACATGGGTTGTTTGGTTTGCCCAGATACCGTTTTACCGCCTTAGAATAGCATTCATTTTTTTCCTTTGGGAAGCCATCCCATCCTCATTGTCAGTCTTCGTTTGGATGGAGGGGATCCCCCGCCCCTGGATCTAGAGATGGGTATGTGTCCCAGGCCTGGACAATCTGTGTGCGGTCCATTCTCCTGGCTACCTGGTGATTGGATGAGGACTGGGCCTGTGGCCCAGGTGGTCCAGTGATGGTCAATCCTGGGACTTTGATGGGAACCCTGAGAACAGTTGCTCTCTTTTCTCACTGGGGTTGCTAAGCTGATGGGAGGCGGCCACGGAGCTGATGGTGACCATCTTTGTCCCTACAAAGAATGAAGCTATTCAACCATGAAGTCAATAAATAAATAAATAAATAAATAAATAAATAAATAAATAAATAAACAAATAAGAGACAAAGTCTAACGCTGCTTGAGCACCTATATCCAGCTCTGCCCGAAACTGGAAACCTATGCATATTAGTTAATGCAGCCAATATATTTTCATTTTGATATAAATCAGATTGAGTTGACTTTCTGTTAACTCAGGAAAAGAGTTCTTTCATGTACATCCAGCCACAGGGCAAGCCTTACTCTCAATGGGTTTAGGGTTATTTGAGTCCCCTCCTTGTAGGGTTTCTTATGGGTTCCGTCTGCTTGGTTGGTGGGTAAGGGGTAGGGTTGGTATGAGGGCATACAGGTGACAGGTAGGGGACATTGGTTATTCTGGAGTACACAGCACAGAGATCAAGTGAACGGGGTTGGGGTCAGGGAGAGCTGGGCAACCAACATCACCCCCCTGAGCCTCCCTCCTCTTGTCTGTAACATGGGGGAATGGAAGTCTCCCTCTAGGTGTGGTGTGGAGGTTTCAGGCACAGTGTCCGGTGCAGAGTGAATGCGCATGACACAGTGGCCAAGTGACAGTATTAGCTAATTCCAGACAACACACTGTAGGGAGCTGGGTTCTCTTCTTCTGGCCTCCGGTGCAACGTAGGGACAATGGGGAGGGCTCTGGTTGTAGCCAATAACCCAGAGCCTCTGTGGGTACTGCCAGCCACAAGCACCTGCCGAGCAAGCAGCGTGCACCTGCCACCTGCCACCCCAAGAAGAGATTCCAATCCAGCCAGAGCAGGTGGCCTCCATCCCAGGCCAGATCCTGGCTGTGTGCAGTCTGTGAGCCAGCCCACCTGTGCCGCAACCGCAGCTGAGCTGTTCTTTGCCTGTCCCACCTCCCACCCCCAGCTTCCTTCCTTGATCTGCCGCCTCCCATGTCCCAGGCACTGTGCTGGGGAGCAGAGGGGAGACAAGGAACGATATCCGCATTGCTGGAGCACCTACCACCTGCCACACCATGCCAGGTGTGGGCAGCGCGGATGCACATCTCCCAGCCTCACGGATCCTGAGATGGTGCTAAACGCACCCATTATACAGGGGAGCCAGCTGAGAGCAGTGTCCGTGGAGGTGGCACGGTCCAATCCAAATCCAGGGGTTTCTTCAAAGCCCACATCCTCCCCTGTGCTCCAACACGCTGCCTGCCACAATAGGGGTTATATTACGAAATGATGTTTTTCATTTAGGTTGAAGTTAATTACAATTCAGTAACCTTAAAAAACCCACTTGGTCTCCCTAGCCACGTTTCTGGGCTCAGTGGCCACACTGGGCTGTCGTGTTGAGCAAGGCAGGTAGGAAAAGATGCGTGCCTGATAGAGGACCCCAGGTCAGGCTTTGGGGAAGTGGTGACATTGGAGCCAAGCCTCAAAGGATCAGTATGATTTTAACAGGGAGGGAATACGTCAAGTACACAAACCATCATGGAGAGAAAGAGGCAGATTCTGCTAGCTGCCCATGCCATATCTATACCCTCTTTTCTTTAGCAACTGAACTTTAATTTTTGTTGGAAGTGCTAGTAAACCAACTAAAAAAGAAAAACACAAACAAAAAACACCCTGCATTTCCCAGTTTCCTTTGCAGATACTGTTGCCATTTCTGATCGACAGCATGTGGGAAGTTAGTTGGGTGGAGTTTCCCAAAAAGTACCTTAAAAAACGGGGTTGACTCAGCCGAGACACCCTTTTGCCTTTCCCTCTTCCTCTTTCTGTATGCCTGGGATGGACACGTGATGGTTGGAGCTGCAGCAGCAATTTTGTGACCTTGATCATGGAAACCTTGCACTAAGGATAACAGAGCAAGACAAAATAAACATGGGGCATTGATCATTTGGGGGACATGCCATGCCAGCCCTGGATTTCCTTTTAAAGGAGGAGAAAATGAACGGCCTGCCTTGTTGAAACCACTGCTGTTTCGGGCCTGCTGTTACTATAGCAGCCAAGCACCATGTCTAGCCAATACAACGTGTGAAAGCGCCGGAAGAAAAGCTAACAGCTCCGTGCGATTGGCTTTCTGATAAAACCATTCTGGGAAAATGATCTATTTATTCAATACTGCCCTCAGGGCTTAGAAGGTTTAATTTATGTAATCACTTCGTCGGAGAGGAAACTGAGACCCAGAAAGATTAAGAAACTGGGTCAAGGTTGCAAAGCTTACCAGGCAGTGGATCTGGGCTTCAAGTCCAGGAAGTGTGACCCAAGGGCTGCTGTCTTGAGCGGAAGGGAAACTGAGCCGGATTCAGATATAGGAACCTTGGCCTAAAGGCTCAGACCTCACTTTCCTCAGTGCCCCCAGGCCTACATGGGTCGATAATCACCAAGCTCAGCTCATCTGACAACATGTCCCAACCGTGTCCTACCCTCGATGGTAGGCTGACTGGCCTCACAGAGGTGATCTTTTGGTTGCGTGCCATACGCTCTGCACCCTGGCGCTGGGGCCAGAGCTCCTGTCTGCACCCAAGCTGTCTGACCTAACAGGGAACTCCCTCACGCTTACCCCAAGGACGGTGACTTCCCGGGGGAGGGGGGGGGGGCGGGGGCGGTGTGTGCCCAGAGCAGAGTGGACTGAAGTCAGCCTCGGGGGCTGATTTGTATGCCACCCTGTGTGTCCTTAGCTGGTGTCTGTTCTGACTGGCCAGTGGCCAGGCTGGGCCGGTCACAAACGATTTTTCATATCGGCCCTGCTTGGATTATAAATGCTGTGTCCTCGCAGTTATGGGATGTCGGGCACCTCAGCTCACCTCTGAGTTTTAAATGTGCTCACCTCACCTCTAAAACGGGGCTATAACACCGACCTCCGGGGGCCATGCTGTGAGGAACTCGGCAGCATTTATTATCCTGCTCGCCGCGTCTCCACCTGAGCGGTAGGTCAGCGCAATTGCTTTATTGGTCTTGAACGGAAGGGCGGGGCGTCTTTGATATCAATCCATCACCACCTCTCGGCTCTAAACCCTAACCTGGTAAATGGGGGGATTACACGTCTTGCATTTAGATGATCTGGGGTCTGATCAGGTGCTGAGGTGGGACAAACTGCCACTGCCATCTCCGAGCAGCTGTCAGCGAGGGGACTGTAGACAAAGACCCCCGGGGGCCAGGTAGGTTGTGCGAATGGAAGAAGCTGGGCAGGTGGGGTGCAGATCTGGGAGAGTGGTCAAGGTAGTGGGCTTGGGGCATGGGGATGGAGAGGGTCCCTTCTTAAATGCGGCCAGTCCTAGAGGTGTCTCCTAGCAACCCTGAGAAGGGGAAAAAAGGTAAAAATGAACATATACTTAGCCCCTGCTAAACTCTTTATATATCGTCTTGCATAATTTTTATAACATGATTCCCGGAAGAGAGTGAGGCCCAGAGAGGGAGGTGACTTGCCCACGGGTCACACAGCTGGGAGGCAGCAGAGCCGGAATTCAAACCCAGTCTTTCCAGTTCCTTGAAAAATGCCCTCCGTGTGCCTGTCTTGGGTTTTTCTCTTGCGTGTGCTGCTCCTCTGTCTGAAACCTCCTCCCAGCCCCCAACCGCTTCCCAGGCCAGCTCCCCGCTGTCCCGCAGGCTTCCATTTCAATGCCCAGAGGGAAGGCCTTCCGTGACCGCTCTGCTAAAGGCCACACCTGTCAGCCTTCTTCTCTCTCGTGGAGTTGCTCCCTGCGTCACAAGTCACAATCATTTATTAACTTTTTGTTTGTTCCTTTATCTAGAGAAGGGCTTGACTTACAAGGAACTTACATTTACATGGAGAACAAAGGCACCGAACCCAGAAAACAAAAAGTTATCCAGGATGGTGATAAATACTACAAAGAAAAGAAAACAAAGCAAAAGGCTAGAAAGGGACAGAGCAGGGAAAGGACATTTAGGTGCGGTGGTCAGAGAAGGCCCTTTGAGGAGGTGATGTTTTTGATGAGAACTGAGCATTGAGAAGGAACGAGCCATATGAAAATCCAGGAAAGGGGTTCTGCAGGCAGAAGAAAAACAGCATGTGCAAAGGCCCTGGGGTAGGAATGAATTTGTTGTGTTCAAGAGATAAAAGAAAGCCAAGGGGCTGGGAGGGTGGTGGGAGATGAGGTAAGGCCAGGAGCCGGATCCTAAAAGGCTTGAGAGGCTGAGATAAGAAGTTGGTTTGTTGCTTATGGTTTCTGTCCTAACTAAACTGTGAGCTCCATGAGGGCAGGGATCTTGTCTGTACCCCTAGCCTCTATCCCCATGCTAGGCACATGCCAGGCACTCAGTAAATATTGGCTTCCGACATTCACAATATATTCCCTATATGGACTATATATGGAAACAGGCCCCTGAGCGTCTGTGTTCAGATGCACGTGTGTACACCTCGAAGTCTTAGTGCCCCCTCAGATCAGCACAAGAAGGCCGCCCCAACCCACCAGCTGTTAGGAAACTCGGTCACATCAATAATTCCTGTGCCTGGCTCTGCACGGTGCCCGGGGGAGCGGGGAGTTAATTAGCTTTGCTAGAAAGGGCCTGTGAAGCGCCTGGAACTCTGCGCCTGAACACCTTCTCCACTCAAGGTGCAAGTCCGCATTCCAGTCCCAGCCTGGCTCACTCAGCCGGATCTGACACCTGCTCACTGCGCGGGTGGTATTTACAAACAGTGGACACTCGTGGGTCAGCAGGAGGACAGGATTGGGGGCACCCCATGTTGCGTCTGAGTTGTCGCAGAGTTAACTTAATAATGAAACAATCACCATACGTTCTCCCTTCTCCTGGGAGTGCAAATGGCTTTATAAACACCAGGCCTGGGGCCAGCCAGGGAGGAGAGGAGGGTGTACCTTGGGTGGGGAGTGAGCACACAGTCCATTAAGGGGAGTCTAAGAGCAAGAAGTTAATGATCCCTCCAGGCCCGGAAGTTAATTCAGCCTTGAAAATAGTTCTCAAAATCCATTTGTGGACCCCTTCGGCCCACGCTGGTCTCCACGCCCACCCGCACAACCCCGGTACACGTCTGCTTGCTACTCTCCTGTTCCGACTTAGTCCAAGGGGCCAGTCCAGGAAGTCACTGACCCAGGACAGGGCTTATCCAAGTGGGGGACACATTCCTTCTGTATGCAACACAGGGCTGGGATGAGACTGAGGCAAAAAGCCCTCAGTAGTCACGATAAAATATTTAACACAATATTTCTAAAATGTAAGATTAATGAGCAACATCCATGATGAACAGATATGAACATCTATAATAATAAAAGTGTAATATGCTAATTAGACCGGACGTCCTTCCGGATGACCTTCCAGATGAAGCCAGGGCTGCGAGGGAAGCCCGGGTCCCGGGTGCCAGAGGGAAGCCGGTGCCGGGCAGCCAGGGGAAGGAAGGCCTACTCTTGCAC
>NW_006283826.1:1274245-1277700 GCF_000327345.1 Myotis davidii
GCACGAATTTTGTGCATCGGCCTCTAGTTTATAATAAAGACAGAGATTTTATACTCACTCATCAGACTCTGACCATCAATTGAATGACCTTGACCCCCATTTGCATGACCTTGACCCTCACATGGCCTGGCCTTCACTTGCATGATCTTAATGCTCTTTCATCTCACTATAATGTTAGGCGGTCCACATTGTGCACATTTTAAATTTTAATGCTTAAGCTTTTGTTTTTAATGATGACAAGTGGTCCCAGCTTTCCATTCATGGTAGGAATAATATAACATTTTTCTTTTATTATAGATTAATTTCAATAAATAAAGAACCGAGTTAATGTAAAGACGTTTACTGGTGGGGGGGACACTTGGGCAAAGGCAGGGCCAGGTTAAGCTCTGCTGTTCCTCCCTGTATGAAGGTGACCTCGGATTTAAAGCAGGCACCGAACCAGGAGAGCGAGGGCTTACCAGCAGTGTGGCCTTGACAGTCACGGACCTTCCGAGTCCCCAGCTCTCCACCTCTGAAATGGGGCTTGCGTGCCTGCCACAGAGGGCTGTGCGGTGCCCAGGAGACGATTATAATGCCCTAGGCAGGGCCACATCGTGACTGCTCTGGGCCCCTTTCCCCATAAAAAATACTGAAAATTATGTTTCATGGCTGCATAGATCTGATGAGTACAATCCTGCCCCAATTACACACTTTTCCCCCAACACAGTCAGGGTATGCATCCTGCTGTTTACACGAGGTAAACTATTTCTGTGGGCTCCTCAAGTATGGCCGCAGGCACTGTACTTACTGTGCCTACCAGAGAGGCCAGCCGCGGGCATGACAGGCCAGCTCTCCATCTTTTAACTTTTACAATGCCACAAGGCAGACTCCATTTTATAGGTGATGGAAAGAAGGCCCAGAGAGGTTCAGCAAATTCCTCAAGGTCACACAGCCATTGAGTAGCAGGGCAGAGATTTGAACCCAGATCCGTCTGCTTCTGCAGTCTGCCCTCCTCCCATCTGCTGGGAAGTGAATTAGTCTGGAGCGCGGCCAAACCCTGAGTGACGATGGCCCTCAGTCACAGAAACCGCGATGATGTTCAGGGCCCAAGGTGCAGCGATCAGCATGAGGACCCCCGTGGCCTGGCCTCTTGGTCACCTGCCGACTTGGGTGGGGCTGGGTGACATGCTCAGGCCGATTGTTTGAGAGTTTTGCCACCTCCAGGCAGCAAGGTGTCCGTGGAGCTCGGGGTGCTGAGCACAGACTCCAGGGAGCAGGTTGCTAGTGGCTTCGAGCTTCTGTGTTCTTGCAAAGGACAAAGAGAAAGAGATAGAGAACTTTGGACGCAGACCAAAGGCACTCAGGTTTTCCGCTGGTGTCCGCTTGAAGGCTCCTCAATGAGCAGGTCTGACAAGTGTCACCCGGACAAGGGGTCAGAGCCGCCCAGTCCCACGCACGCGGCGCTGCAACCCGAAACAACTGGGGCCTGAGACAAAGATCCTCCCGGGGAAGGAAAATCCGCGCTTGCAGTTTCCAGCGCCGGCTGCGTGAATTATACATGGGCAGACCCCCTGGAAGGCTGCTTGCTAAGCCGAGGGGGAAGGCATGTAACTTGGGTCGCTGGCGTTCTGCGAGAACACTTGCTGGAACTGGGGTCCCTCCTCAGCCAAGTGGCATTTGCCTCGAAACCGAAGGGGGGACGTTTGACGCCTCAAATAGCGCCCAGCCGCCCGCAGGAAGGATGCTGAGGGGACCGGTCTTGTCTCCCTCGGGCTGGAAGGAACACGCGCCCGGGCTTCTGTCCCTCAGAGTCCCTCGCCTCGAGGTGCTCGCTGTGCCACAGGCCACAGCCGCCTGCTCCCCTTCCTGGCCGAGAGGAGGGAAAGGTGCTGTATCCGCCCAGAAAGGGAGGGGGGGACTAGGGAAGCGGACTGGCCGGCCTGCAAGGTGCAGCCAGGCCCACCTCAGCCTCCACTGGGAATGGCCGTCCAGCCCACACGGCCTCGCACTACGCCGGGTCCAGAGAGGACGGGGCGGTTGTAGGCTCCTGGAGCGAGCAACCCAAATCCAGTGCCCTGTAGCTGCAAAGGCCACCCATCGAAGGGGCTCCCGGGCACTCTCTGTCCCGGGGGTCTGCCCAAGGGCAGTGGGCAAGGGCGTTGGAAGGACCAGTCAACCAAGGTCATTTGGGTCAGAGGTGGCGAAACATGGGGTCCCTGGTGACAGTCCTGGGTTGGGATGGTGTTTTGTACCTGTTAGCTGTGTGACCCTGAGAACCTGACAGGCCCTGTGGGTAGAAGGGCTGGGTAGGTGCCTGGCAGGGTCGCTGTGAAAGGAGAGGCACGCTGAGGCCTGCAGCACAGTAGCCGGCGGGTGTTAAGTGCTCAGAGCATGGTAGCTCGCAAGATGGTTTGCATCTTGAAAACACAAGGTATCCGTTCCCGGTGGTAACTCCGAGGTCGTGTGTGTGTCATGTGTGTGTGAGTGCATGTGCCTGTGAGTGTGCATGTGTATGTATGTGCTGGTGAGTATAAATGTGTGTGTGTATGCGTATGTGTGGTAAGTGTGAATGTGTGGATGTGTGTGCATGCTGGTGAGAGAGTGTGTGGATGTGGATGTGCGCGTGTGCGCTGGTGGGTGTAAATGTATGTGTGTCTGTGTGAGTGTGCTGGTGAGTGTTTGCATGTGTGAGGTGTGAGTGTGTGTATGATGTGTATGTGCGCTGGTGAAGGTACATGTGTGTGTATGTGTGTATGTGTGAGTGTGTGTGTGCTGGTGGGTGTAAATATATGTGTGAGTGTGCCGGTGAGTGTGTGCGTGTGTGAGGTGTGAGTGTGTGCTGGTGAGTGTAATGTGTGTGTGTGTGCTGGTGGATGTAAATATATGTGTGAGTGTGCCGGTGAGTGCGTGCGTGTGTGAGGTGTGAGTGTGTGTATGTGTGTGCTGGTGAGGGTAAATGTGTGTGTGCATATGTGTATGTTGCATGTGTGTGTGTGTGTGTGCACGTGTGAGAGAGAGAGCCCACACACTCCAACCAAAGGTCGCGAGAAGAGCATTCTCGCCCGCTCCAGACGGAAACCCGAGAAGGGCAAATACTTCATTATTTAGATTCAAAAGCTACTCATGAGGCGAGACTGGAGCACTTAGAAGGAAAGCCGACCTGAGTGTAAGATGTTATTATAACTAATGACAATGATTACAGGGCGAGGGTGTGAGCCGGGGAGCGAGGCCTGAGAGGTTAATGTCCATTAACTGCCTCGAATTAGGAGCTTCCTTCTGCAGACATTTCTGGGCAAAACCTGAAGGTCTGTTTATTTACCTCACGGGGAGCCCTTAGCACATCAAAAAGGTATTTAAAGCACAGCCCCCAACAATTAGCTGGAGGAAGAAGAGTAAATATGGACACCGTTCATCACTGAGAGAGCCCTGCTATCGGAGACAGACGCCGTCCGTCCGTTAAATAAAACAGACCCGAC
>NW_006283826.1:1277776-1278202 GCF_000327345.1 Myotis davidii
GGCCAGCGGGCTGAGGGCTCCACGAGCGACGCAAGCAGCTCCTGTCTCTCTGCTCCGGCTTAGAGCGCGAGTCGCAGGCCCCTGCTGGCGCCCGGGGGGAGGATGTCTCGGACAGGACGGAAGGGGGGGCCTCTCTGGCTTTGTCCTTAATTTGAGGAGGAAGCTGAGCCATGACGGGACCAGGACTCCACTGTAGGGGGACCAGCCACCCGTGTGCGTGGGACACCTAGGGGTTTCCAGGCTGTAGGACTTGCAGTGCCGGAGCTGGGACTGTCCCGGGCAAAGGCTGGTCACCTCCTATGCCCCTTCCCCGGGACCCCAAGTGTGAGTGTCAGTCACTCCCAGCAGGGGTAACAGTGGGGGAAAGCTGGGTCTCCGCTTGCCTTTAAGAAATTCTACCCCCGCCCCCACCACCATGGGGCAGCA
>NW_006283826.1:1278278-1279906 GCF_000327345.1 Myotis davidii
TCCAGGGAGGCCTCCGACAGGCGAAGGCGCCCGTCCGAAGGCTGAACTTGTAGGGAGAGGCCTGGGTGACGAGGCCGAGTCCTGGCGGAGCCCGAGACGCTGCAGAGTCCACGTCCCCATCCCCTCCTCGGTACAGCCGAGCCCACGCGGGGTGCCCGGAACCCGCTGGCTGCGCGTTTCCGCTGCTGCCGAGGTCTCGCATATAAATATCTGCGCGTGTGCGCTTGTGTGTACATTTCTTGACATATTTACGAAGTCCCAGTTTGCCAACCTTCGGGGCACAACGCAAGAGCTGTTTTTCATCCTAATCTGCTGTAATGACATGTTTTATTATACGATTTGAGCTGTTTCCCTTGCTTTCGCTGTTCCGTGTTTTATGTATTTTAACTAATGCTTTAATTTTAGCGCGTTGTGCCCTAAGGTGATTTCACAAAGACGTACTTTGGCAAGTCGACGGGGATTCGCGGCCGTGGTGGTTGAGCTGTAACCACACACAGCATGGCACAGAGGGAAGGGTCCGAATGGCATTGCAGGGTCCCGGGAGGCCAGGGGCTTAGGGCCTGGTGTTCAGAACACCAAGATGTAGGGGACCCCGGATTTGCCCAGGGCTTCTGCCCTATTTTAGCCCTGAAAGTCTCAGCCCCCAATCCCACACCCCCCACTGCCTCCCCAGATCTGGATAAAGCAGGATAGGATGGTTGGTCACCCCACCAGGAAGGCGGGGTTGATACTTGGCTAGGCTGGTTCTTAGGAGATGGGGGGAGGGGTGCTCTCTGAAGAGCCTGGGGCTTAGAAAGCCCTCTTTTTAGTTTCAAACCCCAGCTCCGCCATAACAGTCCATTGAATTTGAGGATGTCCCTTACACCCTCACTACACCTCAGTTTCCTCGTCTTGATCCTGCTTTGCTGCTGTGAGGGACAGGAAGCGCTGGGGTTCCAGGCCCAGCACGTAGGCTCCCTGTTCCCCACCCAACAGTGAGGGGGGCTCATGGGTGCTTTAGAAGTGCTCACGCCGGCGGCAGAGTGAAGGCCTGGACCACCACCCAGACCTCCCCGTACCCCCTTGAGAGCCTTGGCAGTGGGAGCTGAGGAGCACGGGGAATAAGAATAACGGTAATTACTATAAGGATAACTTCGGTTTAAGTGCTCCCCCATCCCCGCGGATCCCCCACAGGACACTTGCTGGGTAGTTGATTGTGGCCCGCCCAGTGCAGACAAGGTCACGGAGACTCAGAGGTGAAGACATTTAGCAAAGACCACACAGCAAGTCCATGTTTGCGGGGCCTGTGAGACCCAGCGTGTGGCACAGAGGGAAGGGTCCGAATGGCATTTCAGGGTCCCAGGAGGCCAGGGGCTTAGGGCCTGGGCTTTTTACCATCACAGCCAGGAATGGAGTCACTTGGGGTGATGAGGCGCTGAGGACACATGGTCAGTGGGCCGAGCTGAGGTGCTGGGGTTTGAACAGCGCCTCCAGCCGGGAACAGCCTTCTCTGTTTCTGACCCCAGGTAGGGTATGGGGAGAGGCCTGACCTTTGGCACCTGCCTTTCTGCTCCCCCTTTCTCTCCCACACCCCATACCCACGGCCCACCCTGGGCCCTCCTGCCTCTGTGTCTATGCACATGCTGTTC
>NW_006283826.1:1279940-1284424 GCF_000327345.1 Myotis davidii
TCATTGCTTTCCCTTTACCTGCCTGGTGGTGTTCTCTAAGAAAACTCCTATTCACCCTGCAAAGCCCAGCTCCTCAGTGTCCAGGTCCTTGTCCCTCAGATTTCCATTAGTAGCTTATTTGCCTGCTTCATCGTTGCATCTGCCCCGGGCCTGACACAAAGTGATGGGAAGTTGGCGGAAAGTCTCTTGGTCAGAGATCTCAGCTGTCTCGCTCACCCCACCGGGGTGACCATCAGTCAGTGTTTCAGACCCTGGCCAGGTGCGGCTCACACCTCTGAGTTTAATTCACACTGTAGCACCAGGGCGTGGGCCCCATCACCAATTTCCAAGGTCATGGGTAAGCACCCTCCAGCTCTCCGACCACTTGCCTGCTTTTGCCGATAGCGTTGTATTGGACACAGCAACACTCATGTGACCGTGGTTGCTTTTATGCTGCAGCAACAAAATTGAATAGTGACCAACGAGACTGCATGGATATCGACTAGTGGACGACCCTTTGCAGAAAAAGTGTGCAGCCCCTGAAAATCAAGACGAAGACCCGAGGTTCAGAGAGGCCTAGCAACTCGCCCCCGGTTAACCCCGCCAGCCAAGGACGGCCCTGGACTTCTCACCCAGGACCCTGGACTCTTTCTATGCCCAGCGCCAGCCTCAGTTTCTCCCAGGACCCTGCCCGGTGCTCACAGGGAGGGGGCTGGGGAAGGTGTTTTTAAAAAAGAAAATACAATGAAAACGCATTTGATAAAGAAGCTCCCGTTTCCCAAGCACTCGGAGATAAAACAGGGCTGCAAACAAGCCGGTGCATCCTTGCTGAACTCCCGCTCTTTCAAGTTTCGGGGAGGCGGGGGGCGGGAGGGTGTGTCACATCCAGCAGAGCCTGCAGGGGCTGGGCCACCACTGGGTCTCCAGACGCTGCTCATTTCAGGAGACAAAACTTCCCACACCCCACAGCCCAGCTGCTCTGATGCTCCCCGCCCCGTTGGCACCCACCTCCCCCAGCGCCCCTCTCCCAAGCACCCCAGGGGGCTGCCTTCCCACCGGCCCAGGGAGCTTTCCTTCCAACTGAAAACATTACAGCTCATGTTCCTCCCCCTTTTCTTTTTAATAAAGCTGTTGTGTGTCTCCCCCGCCCCTCTCCCCCCCTTGCATTCCTCCCATCTTAGTCTTCTCCCTTCCCCTCCTGTAGGAAATGTCTAGGATTCTCTCACTGGGGTGTAATGGTTAAATTGCTACCAGCTGATTAAACAGCAGAAGTCCCGCTGTAATCCTCCGTGCTCGGGGAGCCTGGGGAGGCAGGGACAGGGCCCTGACCTGCTTAGCCCCTGCTGACCCGCCTGGGACGCCCTCCCTCGCTTCCCTCCTCTCATCTGTCCCTGGCTGCCTAAAGGACCCCGGGGAGAGAGGTGAGGGGAGGGGAAGGGGGGAGAGGGGAAGGGGAGGGCAGGGGGTGGGAGAACAGGGAGGAGGGGGAGGGGAGGGGCCTCCTCTAGCCCTGGCCCAACCTCCAAGGAATGTGCGCTCCCGCCCTGTCCCTTCCCTGCGCCCCCCAACCTCCCCCACACTCACATACATAGACACACTCATGCTCACACACAGTCACATATGCATAAACACCTGCCCCCCCGCCTCTCTCTCTCTCTCTCTCTCTCTCTCTCTCTCTCTCTCACACACACACACACACACACACACACACACACAGTCACACACACACTGATTGACTGACTCACACACTCACACACTGACTCACTCACTCACTCACACACTCACAGCCAGACTCTTCCTCATTCTCTGCAGAATGAAGACCAGATGGAGATAACCCACCTGTCTGCCCTCCCCGTCCTGGGAACCTTCCCCCATGCCCAGGAAGTGTGAGATCTTGAGATCTGAGAGGAGAGGGCTCCAGGGAAAGGGGAAGGAGGGCCCTGGGATGGCAGCCCAGGTGGGGTCGGCCTCAGGCTTGATGGCTGTGGACCAGAATCAGGGCTGTCCTTCTCCAAGCCTCTCTGAGCTCAATCCACAGGCGGATGCCAACAGCCTCGAGGTGGGCAAGGTGGCCCGAGGATCAAGTGAGCACGCCTTACCCTGCAGGGGCTGTGCTAGGGCTGGGGCAGTGCAATGGCCGGGCTCCTTCCTGCACTCCTCTCCCCATCACCGCCCCCCTCCTTTCCCCCACCCCCTGCAAGCGGCCATCGGCCATGCCGGGCTGTCCAGGTGGGTCTGTGAGGACCCGAGGACCCGAGGCCAACCCAGTGGTATCTTCGAAGTTAACAACAAGTGGGAATTTCTTGTTTAGCAGAAGCCCAGGCTCCGACTGGACAGGGGAGGCAGGGAGGTTTGGGAACCTTCCCAGCCCTTTGCAGGGAGCCACACTTGCCCGCTCTTCTCCTGTCTGCACTTAGAAGGGAGTCAGTCCCTACAGGCCCTGCTGGGTGGGGCTTCTTGGGGAGGGGAGTGGGGACAGAGCCCAGGCTCCCCCAGATTCGGATCTGAGGCCTCGAGCTGGTCACCTCTCACGTCCTGTCGTGTGTCATCGAGTCAGGTATTTGGTGATGAGGGCAGGTTGGGTTGAGCGATAGAATCTGTTCCTTATTCACCGCCTCCCCCCTCCCCCCCTGTCCCGTTTCTAAAGTTCAGCTCTGGCCGGTCCTCTCTCGTACTGCGGTTCTGCCTCCTGCCGCCCCGTGAGCCTACAGCTCTGTAGGCCCAGGCCCCACACCTGCTGCCCGCCAGGTAAGAGGGTAGACAGTGCCTCGCCTCAGTTTACCTGCTTTTACGTTTTTTTTAATATATATTTTTATTGATGTCAGAGAGGAAGGGAGAGGGAGAGAGAGACAGAAACATCAACGAGGGAGAATCATTGATCAGCTGCCTCCTGCATGCCCCCTACTGGGGATGGAGCCCGCAACCCAGGCACCTGCCCTGACCGGGAGTCAAACTGTGACCTCCTTGTTCATAGTTCACGCTCAGCCACTGAGCCACGCCGACTGGGCGACCTGCTTTTACTTTTTCAGCTCATTGATTCGCTCGCCTGACCCTTGTTCCCGCACCACAGAGAGAAGCCTGCATCCTACGCGAGGGGCAGGCTCAAAGTTCCTATTTGGGTTCTTTCTTCAAGGGTGGAGCCCCCGCCTGCTCCCTCAGGCCTGGCTTGAACCCAGCTCCTTCATCTGCCCCTGTGCCAGGCTCCCCACGTGACAGTCACGCGTCTCCATTAGCGTAATTATCACGTTAACATTGAGAGCATCCACCATTTGCTGAGCCGTTACTATGTGCCAGGCGCTGTGCTAAAAGCTTTCCCCACGTCACCTCATTAGACCTGGCAGTAACCCGGAGAGAAGAGGATTAGCTTATGGATGAGCAGAAAACAATTATTTTCCGCAAGAGGATTATCTTGCAGAGAGGGTGAGCTACTTGACCGAGCTAATCCATCTGGGGAAGCGGGGTTTGAACACAGCCTGTCTGCCTTCCCATTCTGGGCCCTACACTTCTCAACAAGCTATATGCACTTCAGCTACCTACAGACTTTCCCCTGCATTTTCAACTCTGGGTCCCTATGTTCCCCAAGGTATAGGTTTTGAGAGAACAGGAGACACTGCTCTTACAATTTTTAAAGAATTATATAAATTTACAATTAAGTACATTCTACTAAAAACAAAGAAAATAAGTTCTTAAACCCCCTGACTTCTTCATCACTTGTCTATATTTTCCTATTATCTATGCTCTCGAGATGATTGGTGGCTGTTACGTCGGTCTGGTAAAGATACTATAAATGGTATGTGTGATTGCAAATCTCTCCCCAACTTGTTCAGTGACCTCACATTCGTAGCTGGAAATTGGCCATGGCAGGAGTATTTACACCATGGTAATTGGCAAATGCTACAAATCAGGGCTTTCCTCCAGAGAGCCAATTATTAAATGCTAGAGGCCTGGTGCATGAAATTTGTTCACTGGTGCAGTCCCTACGCCTGGCGAGCAATCGAAGCGTGAGCCTCTGGCATGGAAGGGTGGATCCCAGCTGACTTCTGGGCCCTGGGCAGCACCTGGGCCCCCAGGCCCCCACTCCCCCACCTCCACCTGAGTCACGACGTCTGAGTCCCCACGTAGAGATGTGGTGAGTGTGGCCGGACACTGTGGACCAGGGTGCAGCGTGGGCCTCTGGGCTGCCCAAAAGCATCGCACGGAAGTCAGGCGGGCAGCACACTCTCTCCTGGCCTCGCAGGCCGGCTCCTGCACGAACCCATGGGGAGCCTGACCGACCAGCCCCTGTGGTCCCAGTGGCTGTGACCTGGCTCACCTGGAAGAGGCCACGTGGGAGCAGGGTAGGCTCCTCTCGGGTGCCTGGCACCTACGTGCGGGGGCTTCCCAGCATGTGAGCCCTGGCATCCCGGGGGAGGGGGGCAGGGGGAGTGAGAGTGAGCTTGGCAGACAGCCTGCATTCCTACTGCACTTCCGTCCCCGTCACTCCCGCCCCAGGTAGCAGCCCCCAC
>NW_006283826.1:1284562-1326791 GCF_000327345.1 Myotis davidii
CCCCATCCTATCCCAGGGCCTGTACCCAATCGGGCGATCAGGGCCTGCCAGCCACGGGTTGATTGATGGGGGCTGGGTCTCCCCTGCCCCCTTTCCCCTTGCCCCCTGGTGGTCAGCGCACGTCATAGCGAGTGGCCGAGCTCCCGGTTGAATGACCTCCGAGGGGACAATTTGCATATTGGGCTTTTATTATATAGGATTTACCTGGGTGGCACTGATCATAGCCTGTGTGGGAGGTGGTATCACCCCTTTGAATAGAGGAAGCCACTGAAGCTCATGGGTGCTAAGTCATTGACACCAAGGTCAACTGCTTAGCCATGACGCCAGTTTATGCCATTCCCGCGGCACTGATACACCTTCGTGCCGGCTAAAAACATCAGCGCAGAAAGAAAAACCCAGAAGCTCACTCCATCCCAACCTATCTTGACCTTCAGCGGCTGCCTTGTCGCCAGTGAGAAGCCGAAGGTAGGCCTCTGGTTCAGAGAGGAGAGGGGTAAATTCTTGGCCTGGGAGAGAGGGCGAGAGCGAGACAAAAAAGACAAGTTCACGTTTCAAACAGACGGAAACCTCCTTCCAGTCACTTGTGTATTCAAGAGTTACTGCTACGTTGGCCAATTAAAGGTAATTTCATCTCTAGCACCTCTTTGAGGGTTATTTAAAGAAGACTTAAGAATTAATCTTTCATGGATCCTAAGAATAAAACGACATTCCCACCTCCTCCTCAACTCGAGCCACTCTTGTCGGAATAAGGATGCGCGGTTAAATGAACCTTATGAGGTGCAGACCCGGGCTGCGGTTCTCCGGGACGGAACCGTGTGGACCCAGAACGGCGTGCTGCCGCTTTCAGTTACACGTGCGTTTTCCTGCAGATGCCAAATTCTCCTGTGAAAGGATCACGAATACGGCAAATACCAGACAAGCTTGAGCCCCATCGGTTGGTAAATACCATTTGTTTGGTCTTTAGAGGGGAGGGAAGTTGGTCAGGGTGCCAGTGTGTTAATCTGTGACACCCGCCCTAGCGAACGGAGACACCGTTTTACAGGGTGAGGCTGGGGAAGAGAAGTCCATGTCCCGCCCACATGTCTCTGTCCCCAAAGCCCGTGCTCTTCACCACAACTGGACTGTGGATTGTATCGCGCCGGCAGCAGGGAGCTAGAGAAAGTTCGAGTGGGAGAGCAAGCCCAACCGAGCCACACGTTTCAGCTGGAGCGTCATCATGTCCGAGATCAAAAAGTTTCTTTTCCTGTGGTTGTCTGTGGTCAGTTCCTTTTATCCCAGGCTCGCTGCCTCTGGCCTGGTTCCTAGGAGACAGGCAGAACCCCTCCCAGAGGCCTCCCCATAAAACCCCCTACAGACAAGAAGTAGGTAATTAAGTCCCTTCCTTTCTAGGACCCGGGGTCTCAGCCTTTGATCTTTCCCCTCTGTGCCCTGAAGCTTCCTCAGCCACTGAAGGAGGTGTGAGCAGGGTGTGAGAAACACTGCCAAGTGCCCCCAGGGGACCAGGACTGACCCAGAGCCCAGAGCCCGGATACGGAGAAGGGCTGGCTGGAGACGGTGAGGCAGCCTGCCCCGCCTCAACAGCCAACACCCCCTCTCCCCCCCCCACCCCACATAGGATGTGACCATGGTGACCCTGGACCCCTATCCACCCAGCGAGGGGCTGGCGATGCTGTTCTAAGGTCCCTTCTCTGGTCCTGATCTCCAGAGCCACTTAATAGCTTGGACCCTCCACTTTCCCACTTCAGAAGGTTAACTGTGTACATCGGGGCTCCATGTTTTGGTTAAAAAGAGAGAGGGAGAGTGAAAACCACTGCTCCGAGAAACGGAGACTGTGCACCTACTGCCGCAGAAGACACGGTTGTCCGGGTGACTCATTCGTCCCTCCCTGCATTCATGCATGCATTCATTCATTCATTCATTCTCAGAGTGTGTGACTGCTTCTTTCACATATACATGTGGGCAACCTCGCCTGTTATTTCCTATCCCGGGGAGGAGATGTGAGGATTACCCAGGGAATGAATGTGAAAATGTTTATATAATAATAATAATAATAATAATAATAATAATAGCAGCTAATCCTCACTGAGCACTTATGTGTCAGCTGCATGGCCAGCTTTGTACCTGCTTTGTTGACTGCCTCTCCTCCTAACTGTCTGGGCAGGGCTGATTAGGATCTTCATTTCAGAGACTCAGAGGCTAAAACTGCAAGGGGTCAAGGTGACCCAGCCACGGTCATTACACAGCTGGTCAGCAGCGGAGGCAGTCCAGCCCTGCTTCCTCTTAGCATGACGCACGCCGACGAGGTGTTGACCACATAGCAGGCGCTGTGCTTAGAACCCCTCCCTTCCCACGAGCCTGTGACGTGGGGGCTGCGATTAGCATCTCTGTCTTCCAGCTGAGCAAACGGTTTGGAGACGCGGGGCAACTTGCCAGAGGAGGCGCGGCTGTTCCACACAGCGGGGTGGCGAGTGGGCTGTCGGGGCCAGGAGGCCACTCCATGTTCACTGAGCAGAGAGAGCCTGGCACTGAGGATGTGAGTGCCCTGTTCGTGTGAGCCACCCTCACCGTCAGCACCAAGGATGCTCCCCAGGCATCCTCACAGGGTCCCGGGCACACAGGCCCTGGGACAGAGGCAGTGTTGTGCACTCACCCAACCCATGTCCTCCTCCTCCAAGACACAGAGGTGTGGGGTTCAGGTGACTGGTTCGCACCAGTGGGATGTGAGGTAAGTGATGGAGGTGGCTTCAAGCCTGGCCCCGAGAAAAGCCCTTTTTGCTGGCCAGATGCAGAGGCCCCCGTGGAAGACTGAGACCCTAGGAGGGTCGGGTGGGACATGACATGGAAGATGCCTGGGTCCCTGAGTGACTGCATGGAGCCAAGCTCTTCCAACCTCCCAACTGAGCTCTGCTGGACTGTGATTGGACCTCAGTCTTTATTGGGGTGCCCCGTAATGAGATTCTGGTCTAGGGAAAGGCCTCACCTTCACCAGAATTCAAACTTCAGACAGGTAGAGTCTCCTGTTTCGAGGGCAGGACCTGGCACACAGTAGGCCTTCAGTAAATATTTGCGGAACTGACAAATGAACCTCCCATCTCAGGAGCCCTTGGCTCACAGGGAAGCCTTCCAGATGGTGATGCGGGACAAGGTCTTGATCACGCCTCCTAATGCTCCATCCTTTCCCGACACTCATGCTAGCTCTCCCTCGTCCACCTCCCTGTACATCCCCAGGATGGCGCTGGGGAGACTTCCCCTCGCCCCCCCTTCCTAGCAGCAGCATCCAGGACCTGCTTGTCAAACCCAACTTCACTCTACAAACACCAAGCTGACTTCATTCCACCCCAACGGGCTGTCAAATCCGGGAAAAACCGAGCAGCGTGAGCCCCACGCTGCACAGACTGCACTCGGGTGTTTACAGAAAATCTGTGTGCTAGGATTTGCTCGAAAGCTAAATTTCCTCTCAGCCAAAGCCCAGAAATACCTTTTAAACCCTGAGCAAATAAGCCAGAGAAGAAGGCATTTTCCCTGTGACGGAGCCTTGGGAGCCTGGAGATCTTCAACAAGTCCAGGAGACAAGCTTGCTGCGTGCGGAAGGCGCGCTGCGCGGCCGAGCCCCCCGCCGCCTGCAACCCAACAGGCTTCGAGAACTCGCCCTTTGATCCCAGCTCAGACGGCACAGACAGCACACACAGCCACAGGCCCCGGCCGGACTCAGGCTGCAAATACATGACTAGACTAGATCCACGTGGAGAGGGAGCAGGCGCTGGCTCAAAATAAAATAAAAATAAACCATTGTTTTTATTTAAAAAATCTTTTTAAACAGTTTTATTGATATTTTTAGAGAGAGAGGGAGAGAGAAACATCGGTGCAAGAGCGAAGCATTGATCAACTGCCTCCGGCCATGGCTCTGGCTCCCAGGAGATATGGCCCAAGAGCCTGACTCGGCCTCTTCCAGGTTCCTTTTCATTGCTAAGCCTCAGTTTTTCATCTGTGAAATGGGGCTAATAATGGTACTTATCGTGCAGGGTTGTTGTGAGGATTGAGGAACCCATGAAAAATACTTAGCACGTAGTAAATGCTCAGCTAATGCCTCTCCTGAGAAACACATTTGAAAAGATCTCCTATGTGTGCGTGAGCTGGCGAACCCGACAGTTAAAGTCTGTTCTCTTCCTGGGGCCACAGGAATCTGGCGCCACCCAACACATGGGGGGAATGAGGAGGAGGCCCCGGCTCAGGGGGAACCTAGGAAGTGGGGTGTGGTGATGCTGTCTAAGAAGTCGCTGGCTCCTCTTTCTTAGGGGATCACTGATGCCCAGACCCAAAGTTATTGGAGACAGGACTAGTCGGATGTGTAAACAGTGGGAGTCACACAATTGAGCAAAGTGGAGGGGCATGCAGAATGTGCCCCCCGTCGCCCTCAGGCTTGTCACCCCTGAGATTTCCACCACTCAATCTGCTCCCCAGGAAATGTGACCTGTTAACGTCTTTATACCCCAACATCTAGTGAGTGAGTGATGTGGACAGACCACTGTGGGGAAGAGACCCCACGCTTCTGTCTCGGGCCTTACGAGATACGTTAAAAGTCGATGTGATCATCCCAGCAATGCTATGAGGTAGGGACTGATGATTATCCCCATTTTGCAGAGGGGAAAACCGAGGCCCAGGGAGGTGAAGGGTTAAGGGGTTTACTCAGGTCAAGTAAGTGGCAGAAAGCAAACCGGGGCCGGCTCCGTATTCTTGGTATTTAATTGCTCATCCCGGCTCCTCTCAAGAAGTTTACAGGAAAATGGTCAAGGGCTTGTCAAACTTGGTTCCCTGGTGCTCTGGGGGTCCCCTGGGTGCTGGGAGGTGGGGAAGGGTGGGCAGCGTGGGTGGCACGGGGTCTTGGGCTCCCCACACAGCTCGATCAGATCTTCTCCCGTCTCCAGAGTTGCAAAGTGTTCATTTTGCCAGGGGAGATCATACAACAGTGAGACCAAACAAGAATTTCTTGAATGTCTATTGTGCATCAGGCCCGGAGTGGGGTGGGGGAGGATCCCTTCGGGGAGGACAAGGAGCTTACAAAACAGCCCGCGTGTGGGAACTTGAAGAACGATAATAAAATTAAACCAACGATCCAGCCACCGATGAGCTGTCGGACCCATGGCCACGTCTGGTTCCCTGATTAATTGTTTCAGCGGTGACTTGGGTGGTCAGGGAGAGCGGATCTGTTTACCCGGGTAACCCAGCGCCACCCATTTACCCGCGACAGGGAGCAGGAGCCTGCAGGGATGAAACCCGGGCTCGGCAAGTTTGGACAAGGAGGAGGCTGGAAGGAAGGGACGCGGTGGGAGGTGGTTAAGGACTGGCTGGGCGCAGGATTGCGGCAAGATTCCCCAAGCAGAGAGCAGCACCAAGTCAGTGCACCTGCATGATCGCTGCGGGCTGCCCCCCGCAGATGAGGAGTCGCACTTCGAGAAGCACCCCCCTGCCCTCCGGCATGCCCTGCGGTCTCCCCACTACTTGCTGGCCCACTGGCCCCCGTTGGCCAGAGGCCATCCGTGGAGAGTCCCGCAGACCTGGCGGACACCCAGCCTCACTCTCTGTGACTGAAATACGTGGACGTTAACAGCCACCTTCAGGGGCTGCGTGGCTAGTGAACTAGATGATGCACATAGAGGGCCTGGCACCATTAGTTCCTGGCAGGCGGCGCGCTCTCAATAAATGTTATTGGCTATTATCTGCAGCTCCGTGCAACTGGAGAACAAAGCGCTTCCTGGTTTTTATCCATTCGCTTAACAGGCGTTTAATGGGCACCTGCCCTGTGCCAGGCACTGCGCTGGGAGCCGCGGCCAGAGACGGCAAAGGTCATGTTCCTGAAGCAGCTCGGGCACGACTGGGAGGCAGCAGCATAAACGACTGCGCTTCCGTGTCCGGACCTGAACGTCTGCTTGACAGCCAGGAGGCCAGTTAACATTTATTAAGGCCGTGCCCTGTGCCAGTTCTGATGCACTCTGCACGTGTGATTATCTCTCTCGTTTGATCTTTACGAGGTAGGACTCCATCCTTCCTTTTCAGATGGAGAAGCTGAGGCTCCGAAAGGCTCGGGAAGGCCCGTCGGTCCGCCCGAGGTCCTGGGGCCGGGAGGCAGCAAATCGGGGCTCCGCCCCAGGACGGCTGCGGGTTCACCAAGTGGTGCCACGAAAACAGAGTTTTGGAGGTTGCCGGATCGGGGAGCAGGGAATGGGTGGGGCTGACCACGCCTTTGAACTGTGGGCCCTGGCAGGTAACGCAGGCCAGGAGGCAGCCGCTGGCTCCCAAGGCCCGGCCTCACAGCTCATCAGCCCTAAGTGTCTCCCAGTTATTAGATGAGTTAACAGACGCGCAGCACCCCACTGTGGGATCGGGGCTCCGTGTGGGTTCGCGCCGGCACAGAGTGGATCCTGGAGTGTCAGCTCCTGTGGATGGTCACTGCAGTCCTCGCTCTGCACGGACCTGACAGGCGTGAATTCAGCGACCGTGTTTACAAAGTAGCACCAGCCCCCAACAACATGGTTCGAATTTCACTTATCTCGGTATATTAAGCGCGAGCACTTACACGAAGTACCGGCTCGGCTGCGAACTCTTCAGTCCACAAATCACTGCTTAAATAACAGACGCCTGTCAGGTTCAGTGACCGATCTTGTCACTTCTTTCAAAGCCTGCGGACTGGTCACTGAGCATCCGCTCTGCGGTTCACACACGAGCTGTCTCCTTATATCTCCGCTGAGTGCGAGCTGCGCTGTAAGAGAGAGAGACCGCGGAAACCCGCGTGACATTTTACACAAATAAACAATAAAAAAAAGGGACTGGCCCACAAAGATGAAAGTGCAGTGCAGCAAAGAAATGAAAAAGCGATGCCAGACATGAAATTTGAATGGGAAGTCAAGGGCTTTGTATTAGGTTTCTCCTGAAAAAAAACACAGAACCAATAGATCTATCTATCACCTACCTATCTACCTATCTATCCTTCCATATCTCTGTCTATCTGCTAGTTATGATGCACATAACATCTATGATTCACAGATATATGTATGAGAGAGAGAAAGAGAGAAAGAGAGAGAGAGAGAGAGAGAGAGAGAGAGAGAGAGAGGCTCGTTAAGGCCAACACCTGCATGGTAGGACGGGAGTTTTGGAGACCCAGTTAATGCTGTTCAAATGCCATCTCTTGGCAGAATTCCCGCTTCCTTGCTGAAGGGAGTTGGGGGAGGATCAATCTTTTCTGATTGAGGCCTTCAACTGATTGGATGAGGCCCACCCATATTATGGAGGGTAATCTGCTTTCCTCAAAGTCCCCCAATTTAAAGGCTAATTGCATCTGAAAAAATATACCTTTACAGAAATAGCCAGAATAAGGTTTGGCCGCATATCTAGGTACTGTGGCCCAGCCAATCTGACATAAAACACCGTCTGAGGGTTGATTCTACGCTCACAGAAGAAATAGATGATCGTGGGAATGTCAACACCATGTCCGTTTAAGCGGCTCTCGATCTGCTGCCAAGGGAAGGCGGATTTACCGACCTAAGTGAGAGAAGCAGTTGTGACGAGAAGGATAAAGATGTCCCGGAGGAAGGGAGGCTGGCAGGAACGCCTGAAGAACTTTCATGACATTGAACGTGCAAATGATAAAGTGTGGGAAACGGATCCAGTCCTAGAGAGGAGTATGACAATTTGCCAAGGCATGTAAGAGATGCTCCCTCTGTGTTGGTAGTTAAACACCCAGAGGGGAGCAAACGTTGTTTGAGCTACAAAGAAATAAAACACTTCAATTCTCGATGGGACCCATGTACTAAATTAAAGAGTATTAACATACTTGTCAGCTGTACTATTATTTCATTTCCTTAAACATTTCTAACCAACAGTAAGAGAGCTTTCAATGTTTTGACAAAACATGTGAAAGGTCACGGAATAATCTATTTTACCCGCTGATTTTTAAGATAATTTTGCACACGTTCAGCTTGCACAGTCATTCTTATAATCCGCACGACTGTGCAAAGCAAGAACCATCTGTCTTATGTGTAACATGAACATCATCATCATCATCATTGTCATCATCATCATCACCAGCATCACAGCCAACAGGCAGGTCTGGCAAACACCCAGGGTGCCAGGCCAGGCGTCAGGTTAGACACCCGTTTCCGAGTCAGGGCAGGAGGTCCCTTGCACAACCCCAGGCCGAGGCTCCGCTCTGGCCAACGCAGTCCACCTTCTGCTGAGGCCGTGGGATTCTCTACAGCCCCAGGAAGTTCCCGAAGAAGTCAGCTGGTTACACGCCAATAAAAATAACTCAGGGTGACAAACACCCCTGCACCTTCAGGGCAAGCCGCCCTCACGCAACCTACCTTGATTTCACAAGTCCCCCATGGCCCCAGGAGGACACGAACTGAGATGGAGGCCCTGGGTGACACCCCTCTGGCCACAGTGTCTGGGGACAAGTGACTTGGGTTGGTGACAGGGAGTGATTTCATTCAAAACAGAAGACACACTGAAATAGCACAGCCAATGCACTGATTGATTTAAATGCATGATATTCTGTTGGCTGTTTTCATTCGGGGCTGGGCATACAAGTAACGGATGGTCTTAGTAGAAAACTCAGAATACACATCGGCCAAGAGAACAAAGGAGCCAAACCACCTGGAGCCCAACCGTCAGAGAGCATGCTGTTGCCTTTCTCCTTTCAGACTTTTCTGGAAGCTAGGAGTCCAGAATGCATGGTGCTGGCAGCGGCATAAAGACAGACACATACATCAATGGAACAGAATAGAAAGTCCAGAAATAAACACACACCTCTATGGTCAACTAATCCATGACAGAAAATGAAAGTATACAGTGAGGTAAAGACAGTCTACTCAATACATGGGGTTGGAGAGCTGGACAGATTCATGCAAAAAAATGAAACTAGACTCACTCTCTTCTCTCACCATCTACAAGAATAAGCTCTACCTGGCCGGTATGGCTCAGTAGTTAGCGCTGGCCTATGAATCAGTAGGTCACAGTTCAATTCCTAATCAGGGCACATGCCTGGGTTGTGGGCTCGAACCTCAGTGTGGGGTGTGCAGGAGGCAGCTGATCAATGATTCTCATCATTGCTATTTCTCTCTCTCTCTCTCTCTCTCTCCCTTCCTCTCTGAAATCAATTAAAAATATATATTTTAAAAAACAATAAATTCAAGCCTGACCAGTGTTGCTCAGTGGATTGAGCGTCTTCCCACGTACCGAGAGGTCCCTGGTTTGATTCCTGGTCAGGGCACATGCCTGGATTGCAGGCTCGATCCAGAGTAAGGGGCGTGCAGGAGCAGCCCTTCTATGCTTCTATCTCTCCCTCCCTTCCTCTCTCCCTCTAAGAAAGAGAGAGAGAATAAACTCAAAACGGGTTAAAGACTTACATGTGCCCCCTGAGACCTCTGATGAAGTAGGGATTGGAACTGGAGCCAGGGCCGGGGGCCGCTCCTCCCAGGAGGCCAAGAAGGGGTAAGCTTCCTGGAGGCCACTCAATAGTTGTCATCCCCCGAACGCCGGCTCCGTGAGGACAGGGCAGTGTCTGGCCCGCTCACTGCCCTGTCCCCGCCGCCTCCCTCCCGCAATGATGCAATCCGTTAGAAGAACCAGAATTTTCTGGGACCAACTGCAGTCCTCAGGTCTGCGTGTGGTTCTGCCAACCACTTTTTCTGAGGGACACCAACCCGAACTCTTTCGCCGTGCAGGCTTTGTTAACCCTACAATGAATAAAATATTAGCCAACGCACTTCAAAGAGAAGAGGAAGGTGCAAGAAAACCCTGGAAGGAGAAAGCTGGAACCAACCGAGGGAGCCCGCTCTGAGAGGCGAAAATAAATAAATGCGTCATTTGGATTGTCCTTGGATTGACAGGTCTTGAATCATTTGTGGCGAGTTCCACCTCTTTCTAGTAATATGGAAATGGGGAACGTGTTGATTTCGGTCACGATTACGGGGAGTTTCAGGAAAGTTCACAGGTTAGGGAGAGGTAAGGAGAGGCTGGGGAGAGGTATGTCGGTGGTGGCGCAGCCATCGAGGTGTGCAGTGAATCATGGGTTTCAGTGGGCAGACACCAGGGCTTCCTGTGGTGTGGTGCGATGGCCTCTGACCTGTGGTCAGAGAGGGAAGTGTCACTTGTCCTGGTAAAAATGATCACCCGCCCTGGCCAGTGTGGTTCAGCGGTTAGGGTGTCCACCTGTGCACCGAAGGGTCATGGGTTCACTTCCATGTACCTAGGTTGCAGGTTGGATCCTGGCCCTGGCTGGGGTGCATGTGGGAGGTAACCAATCCATGTGTCTCTCTCACAACAGTGTTTCTCTCTCCTCTCTCTTTCTCTCTAATACCCTCTCTCCCTCCCTTCCACTCTCTGAAAATCAATAGGGAAAATACATCCTCGGGTGAGAATTAACAACAACAAAAAATGATCGCTCGTTTATTGAGCACTCGCTATGCGCCAGGCACTGTGCTAAATGCCAGGGCTCCCCTGGGTATGGTGCTGCCCAGGCACCTGCTGAAAGCCCCCCAAAAAGAGACAAATAGTCCCCTCTCCTACCGGGGTAGGGCCTGCTTTTAATAAAAGGCGAAAGATTTACACGGTCTGAAGAGAAACCAGAGAGTGGGCCTACTGTTTTAAACTAATGTTTCCTGTGTATCATTTCTTCTTGGATTCTCCCAGAAGCCTTAGGGGCCACAGGATGGGTGAGTGTTCTAGACTCAGACTGACCCAGCTTTGGCTCCCGGCTTTGCCACTTACTGGGGAAAGTGACTCTCCCTTTGGGGCAGCAGTCGCCAACCGGTGGTCCACAGGTCCGAAAGGTTGGCGACCGCTGCTTTGGGTGGCTCACTCACCTCATCTGTAAAAGGAAGTGCCACCAGATAGAACTTCAGATGCCGTGTGGGGATAAGTGTATCCCACCTATTGCGTGGGATATATCTATACGAAAAGTTATCACCTGTCATTCCTCTGAAATTCCAGTTGGATTGGGCACCTGCAGTTTTGGGTTTTCACCACATCGGGCAGCCCCCGGAGGGGAGGCTGTGATGGTTCCTGAGGGATGATGGTTCGTGAGAGCATGGTGTTGAGTGAAAAAGGCAACAGAGCAGGAGTCAGTGTTCCATAACGTCCACGTAAATTCAGCGCACATGGCGTTCAACACACAGGTAAGTCAACACACAGAGTGCTGGCCTCTGACATGGGGTCAGATGGATTGGAAAAATGTGTGCTAAATAAATGGGTGAGGCGGGGGCCAGGGATGGCCACCAAAAGGGAGAGTGGAAGAGAGATGAGGAATAGAGAGGAGCAGTGATAATCCTATAGAATAAAAGCGTAGTATGCAAATTGTCCCCTCGACCTAGAGTTTGACTGAGAGTTCAACCAGGGGGCAGGGCCGGCCGGGGGAAGGGAGGGAGGCCCTGGCGGCAGCCAGCAGACACTACCAATGCACTAATTTCATGCACTGGGCCTCCAGTAGGAAATAACACAGGATGGATCTTGCACAGAAAGATGATGGTACACCAACGCCTAGAACAGTGATGCTGAACCTATGACGTGCGTGTCAGAGGTGACACGCGAACTCATTTTTTGGTTGATTTTTCTTTGTTAAATGGCATTTAACTATATAAAATAAATATCAAAAATATACGCCTTTGTTTTACTATGGTTGCAAATATCAAAAAATTTCTATATGTGACACGGCACCAGAGTTAAGTTAGGGTTTTTCAAAATGCTGACACGCCGAGCTCAAAAGGTTCGCCATCACTGGCCTAGAATGTGCACTCAACCGTGGCCTTTCAGTGACTGAACTGCCCCGATTCCATTTAGAAGGACCTGCCTTTGAATCCTGGCTTGGCCACTCATTGGCTTTGGGCAAGTGACCACTACTTAATTCAAGTCAATTCTATGGTGACACTATCTACCTGGAGTAGTGCAGGCCCCACAGGTTAAGGCAGCGGTTCTCAACCGGTGGGTCGCGACCCCTTTGGAGGTCAAACTACCCTTTCACAGGGGTCGCCTAAGACCATCGGAAAACACATATATAATTACCTATTGTTTACAGTAGCAAAATTACAGTTATGAAGTAGCAACGAAAATAATTTTATGGTTGGGGGTCACCACAACATGAGGAACTGTACTAAAGGGTCGCGGCCTTAGGAAGGTTGAGAACCACTGGGTTAAGGGCTCGGTTCCACAGGGCTGCCCCCAAATCAGACCCCAATCCCAAATCCAGGTCGTCACCTGTGCTGCTGACCAACCAGTTACCAATCAGAGGTTCTCACAGCCAACACTCCCAGAGCAGGGGGCAGAGGGGCCCACCGGCCCTGGAGAAGGTTCTAGGGGAGGCACCAATAGCACCTTGAACAGCTGCCCAATCCCCATCCCCAAACCTTCTCATCAGGCGGACTGCCAGGACCAGCAACGCCACGGGTAGAGAAATCAAGTTTGCAGCTAGGAACCACAGGGTGCCAGCTGAAAAGACCCTTGAAGATCTCCCACCCCACCCCTCCCATGAGGCTGCAGAGGTTCCGTCATTTGCCTAAGGCTGGGGCACAAACTCCTGTGCCACGGGAGCCAGCCAAGAGAAACAGCTGCTATGTAAGACTCTAAGGAATGGCAGGGACTGCGGCAAACTGGGGAGAAGGGATCCCTGTAATGGGGCAGCCTGTTCCCGCAGCCACGAGGGAATGAAGACCCAGAGGGCTCGGCGCCTCTGAAATGCCCCAGAGAAGCTGGCTATCTGTGTGTCACGTGACATCTGGCGGTTTTGAAATGTTGGCAACCAATTCGACCCTCTTCAGCACACTGTACGGGCCAAGGAAAATCTGTCAGCAGGCCGGAGCCGGCCCGGGAGTCACCAGCGCGCAATCTCTGGCCTGTGGCCCCACAGCACGTCCGAAGCAGAGCCAGGCCTTCCGGGCCAAGGGGCTTTCCATCAGCCGGCAGAAGGACTAGAGAAGAGATGGGGCGTGGCAGGAGGAAGAGGCGAGCCCAGGAGGGAGGAAGGGAGGAAGCGGGGAGGGGAACCTAGAGAGAAAGGCCGGCCTGCATCTCTACTCCCAAGGGAGTGGGGAAAGGAAACCCCAGAGCTCACGGTTATTCTGTTTCAATGGAGGCGAAATTCATATAAAATAAAAATTGACCATTTTAAAATGTACAGTGTAGTTGACAACGTTGTGCAACCATCACCCCTATCCAGTTCCAAAACATTGTCATCACCCCCCAAAGCTCTGCAGCCCCTAGCGGTCACTCCCCATCCCCCACCGCCTCCTGGCAGCCACCCATCAGCTGCCTTCTTTCTGCCTCTGCGGAGTTGCCTATTCTGGACATTTCCTATCAAAAAAATCATACAATATGTGTGTGTGTGTGTGTGTGTGTGTGTGTGTGTGTATGCCTGGCTTCTTTTTAAAAATATACTTTTTTATTGATTGCAGAGAGGAAGGGAGAGGGAGAGAGAGACAGAAACATCGATGAGAGAGAATCGTGGATCAGCTGCCTCCTACACGCCCCACGCTGGGGATCAAGCCCACAACCCAGGCATGTGCCCTGACCGGGAATTGAACCGTGACCTCCTGGTTCATAGGTCGGCGCTCAGCCACGGAGCCACGCCGGCCGGGCTGAGCCCAGCTTCCTTCACTCAGCATCGTGTTTCTAGTGCTCGTTCGTGTTGTCCACGAATCAGTGCTGGATTCTTTTGCTGGTGGGTGATATTCCGTGGAGTGGATAGACCATGTTCTGTTTATGCACCCCTTGGTGGATATGTGGGTGCCCCCACTTTTGGGCTACGATGAATAGTCCCAAGGCTTCCTTTGTAAAAGGAGGGAACGGGTGAGGGGACTTGGTGTTTACAGGGACACAGGACTGGCTGGCCCACTGTGTACAGAGGGCATAATGCATAGGACCCACAGAAATATCCTCATTTCTTTCAAAATCAGAAGGGAAAAATTAAAGACTTTTAGGGTCAAAGAAAATGTTTTAATTTGGGGCCTGGATTCTATTTGTCTTTATGCCAACGTCGCCATAAAATATAATTATGGAGGAAGTGGCCCAGGAAGGCAAGAGTGCCGAGGGCACAGGGGGCGGGGCGGGACAGGGGAAAATCAAGGCTCCCGCGTCAGGAAAAGCACCCCTGGCTCCCCCACTCGCTGGCCTTGTGAATGCAAACACAGGGCCGGTGCTCTGCCCGCTCCCGTGCTGCACCCCTCGCCGCTAGAGCAGGGCCTGGCACACAGCAGGGACTCAGTATTGTTTGAAAGAGTCAGCTCCTCTGAGGTGTCACGGCGCTTTCCTGTGTTTTGATTTCATCATCTGGGACGTGGGGCCGGCGTGGCTCCGTGGCTGAGCGCCGACCTATGAACCAGGAGGTCACGGTTCAATTCCCGGTCAGGGCACATGCCTGGCTGAGGGTCCACCCAAGGCCCAGGGCCAGGGGTGCCGAGCAGGCAAAGCCAAACGGTGATCTCTCTCTCAGGGGCTGAGGGAAGAGACGCCGCTTTACCCGGTGCCAGCGATGGGGCCGCCTGTAGAGCCACTTCCTCCGCTTTGGTTTCTGGCGGCGGCCGCTGCAGGTTAGGGACGAGCTGAAGTCAGAGCCCGCCTGGGAGGAGCACACTTCCCCGAAACCCCCGGGGTGCGTGGGCTCAATCTCCCCCAGACTCAGGGCGCATCGGGTACTTCCTGCCACGTCTTGGGCTGAGGGTCCCAGGATCCCAGGGCCAGGGGTGCCGAGCAGGCAAAGCCACAGAGAAAACGCCGAGGAACGATGCCGAGAGAAGGCAGGAAGGGCAGGAGCGTGTGCGCATCTTGTATGTCCGGGCGCACAGGAGTGTCCACGCGTGGGTGTGTGTCGGCCTGTGCCTGTCGCTGTGTTTGCGTGTGCGCGTGAGAACTGTGTGAGCACACGTGTGTGAGCATGTGTGTGTGTGTGTGTGCACGTGTCCTGAGCACAGGAGATGGAAGAGCACACGGGAGGAGGGAGAGGAGCAGCCCGGCGCTCCCAGAGCCGGAATTCTGCTTGGACCAGAGGCCACGCTTCACATTCCAGCGGACGGAGGGGCGGGGCAGCCCAGCGGGCCTGAAAGGGGGAAAATGACCGTATCTGGGTTTTGTCTGGATGAGAGGAAATGCTTTGCCGGAGGCAACAGTTCCCCCTGGGATGCGCCCTCCTCTGCGGGTGACTGGGGACTCCTGAGACCCCAGGATCCTCTTCAGACCCAATTTGCATTAGAAATCGCTGTGGGTTTCTTTTTCTTCTTCTTCTCAAGGCCCCGAGATGCCAAGACCCTCCAGCAAGTAATAAGGATGCTTTTCAGAGCCGGACTTCAAACTGCTTAGCTGTGATTAGTCTCCTCTGAGCACAGGAAAACTGGGGGCGGGGGGGACCGAAGGAATTCCACTGCAGGTCAAAGGGAGGCTGGTGCCGCCCCGCCAAGGTGCCCCCCGGGGTCACGGAAGCCTCAGCCCCACGCAGCCCCACGCTGGGTCCCACTTGCCCCGGGGGCCATGGCACAAGGAGGCCCTGCTGGTTTCTGGGCAGAAGTGAATTGAGGCTCTTGTTGATGTATGGAGGGCAACACGCTGCAGGCCGAGGAGGCAGGCTACCTGTAGAACGTTCCAGAAGACCCTTCTCGGGTCAGCTCTGTCTGGAGGAGCGGAGTGTCAGGGAGTAAGAGGCAGCTTGTTGGTCAGATGGGGTTTGGGTCCCACAAGAGTGAGCCCAGTGTCCTTGTCGGGGGAAGTGGGGGTGGGGCCTTCTGCCCGGCCACTGTTTGAGGACTAACGGGATGAGGGACACTAGCAGAGTGTGTGGCACAGACCACGGAGTGGCAGTCTTTGGGGTTAGGATGGCATCGGCACCGTCATCTCCCCAGGGAAAGGCTGTCTCCGTAGCAGGGGACACCCTGAGACCCCCGAAGCTCAGCCACCTGAGAAAACTCCCCACACTCCTGGGCGCCCCGGTCAGTGCTGCTGAGGGATGAGACCAGCTCTGCAGAAGCAACGACACGACTTCCTGGTAGGAGGTGGCCGATCCTGGCTTCTGGGGGGCGGGGGGTGGGGCAAGGGAGGGGTGGACCTCGGGGATAGGCGCTTAAGAGGTTCCAGGAGACCCAGCATCAAGAATGTTGGACTTTAAGACAGAAGGTTGTTTTATTTACTCTCTGAAAGATCTGGACCAAGGCCTCAGGCGGATGATGATGGGCTTGCGGGGAGTAGGTGTCCCGGAAAGGGCCTGGGTTTGGAGGGGACCCCAGAGTTCTATAGTCCTGGGTTCAAATCTCACCTCTGCTACGTGGGCCTGAGGGAAGGATGCCACAGCAATATCCTCTCTTGGAATGACAACTCGGAAGCACATAGTAGGAGGTCCAAAATGGCGGCTCTGTTGGTTGGATCCATTCCATCAATGAACAGACTGGTTTTGAGACAATCAGTCAAAACGATTCTCTGTGGTGAGTTGGGGTTGGTCCCATCCACAGGCATTTACAAAGGACCTGTTACATGCCAGGTCCTGGGAACTCAACGGCGAAAGCTACAGGGCCGCCGGGGAATGGGGGAAGGATGCCATGGAGTGGGGAGCGCGGACCCGGGCAGCACGCCTCCCCTGAGACTCTACCAGAGGGTGATGCGCTCCTGCCACGGGCTTCTCTGGCAGCTGGGCCTCAGGGAGCGTGGGCCCAACCACAGAGTCTTGAGGGAACGCTGTGGCGGTCCCTGGGGAGGCAGGGAGTGGCACAGAGGGTTTCCAATCCCACACACACAGATAAAACAGAAGAAGGAAAACGGTGACACGCTGTCGGCTGGGAGGGTGTCCCTGGACACAGAGCTGCGTGTTAGGGAGAGTGAAGTTCGGCCAGTTCCGCAGGAGCCCAGAGAGCCCCGGCCCACAGCCACTCCAGGACGAGCGCATGGTACCTAGTTACACTCTCCAGGGCACAGTTTTAGGTTCACACTCACAGGCTCAGGGTGGGCATGAATTTGGGGGGACGTCCCAAGCATCAGAGGCATAAAGCCCTGGGTTCAAACCCTGGCTTTGCACTTACAGGCTGTGGACTTTGGGTTCGCTTCTGAACCTCTCCACGCCTCTGTTTCCTGCTCAGAAAGTGGGGTATCATGTATGCCCAGCAGGGCTCTCGTAAGGACTTGAGCTCATGTATTTGAACACGCAGAAGCTCTCATAAAACAGAAGCGGTCCTTCTCTTTATTCCTGTAGGAATCCGTCCTGGATCTGCCCGCCCCGCAGCTGATGTGTCCACCCGACACACACCAGCGCCCCCCGCACTTCCCAGGGGCGGGCGCGGGGCCTCCTGCTGCCATCGCTGCCGCTTCCCTGGTGCACCTGCCTGCCTGCTGGGCAGAGGTCAGGAGAGGGCACTGCCCAGGAGAGGAGAGCACGTGTCCAGGGAAAGCCGAGGGCACGGAGCCATGTGATTCCAGCCGGGGAACATCACGGGGTTCCTTCTACTGCCCCCCCAACCCCCGGGCCCAGGCTCCCGGGCTGATGGGGCAGGGGTGAGGATGTGTCTTCACACCGGAAGCCGTGCTTCCCAGAACGTGGTATCTGGCTGGGGCCTCGCTCGAACATCTGTGCGGGCATTATCAATCTCTCCCCGGAGGCGACGCACAGAGGCGCTCCGCCCGTCCCGCTAATGGCAAACCTGTCCGTGCCCACAGCGCAGGCCCTGGATGCGGACAGCGTCCAGGGGAGACTGTCTGCCTCCCTCACGCCTGTTCGTTGCACCTGCGATCTATTCCCCGCCAAATGCAGAAGGCTGTCTCCTTCCGCATGAAGAGCACCGAGGGCGGCTTTGCTGCAGAGCAGGCTGCGCTTCAAATCCCATCTAAACCCTCTGCACCCGAGCGCTGGCCTGCCCCCTGTCTGCCGGGAGGACCCCGCCTCTGCAAGACACTGCTGGTCTGGGCCAGTTGAGGCCAGATGGACAGTGTCCTTGGGGACTGTGGAGGGTTGCATGTTTTGTTTTTGTTTTTTGGTTGTTGCCTGCTTGTTTTCTGGTGCAGTCTGTCTTTAAGTTTTCACTTTCAAAAAAAAAAAGTGGCGATTAGCCTTATATTGATCTAGAGGACTAGAGGTTGTGAAATCAGAAGTTCACAGCCCTGATTGATCACCTCGGAGGGACATGGCTTTGAACAATCCCCGCATCCCTGTTAGGTGGCTCACTGTGGCAAGATGGATACAGGGTGAAGCGAAGTGCTCTGTGGCTATCAATCAGAATTTTACTTGGAAACAGCCTGTGGTATTGCTGATCAATCAGCTCTTCCAAAACAAGAAGCTCTGCCCTGTCGCGTTTGGCTCAGTGGATAGAGCGTCGGCCTGCGGACTGAAGGGTCCCGGGTTCAATTCTGGTCAAGGGCACATGTCCAGGTTGTGGGCTCAATCCCCAGTAGTGGGTGTGCAGGAGGCAGCTGATGGATGATTCTCTCTCATCATTGATGTTTCTATCTCTCTCTCCCTCTCCCTTCCTCTCTCTGAAATCAATACAAATATATTTAAAAAACCCAAAAAGCTCTGATTTGTAGCAGTCGCCAGTTTCCGTGGTGTAAATACTCCCTTCCTGGCCGATTTTAAGCTCCCACCGTGACATCACTGAGGGAGGAGTTTGGGAAGAGGAGTGAACAATTAATTGGCTCCCCTGCCCTGAGAGGAGCCGGCACAGCCCTGAAGATGACAGACACCAACCCCGGCTAATTTTATCCGGAAAGAGACATACCCAAGGACATGGCGTAGCTTGCAGGATTCCCAGCTAGGAAATTAGATTTGGAGTTTGTGCAGCCCAGGAGTTACCCCCCAAATCACCCCAGCTGTCATCCAACATGGAAGATGCTGCCGCTATCCCCTTTGGCACAGAGACAGTCATCTGCTCCATCGTCACCCATGATTCTGGACACTGGGCGATGCCACTAAGCTGACGTCTCTGAGAGCACCACACGGCCACACTGCCATCCTCGCCATCCTGGAGAAGGCATTGCAGGCCACCTTCCTGATTCCTCCCCAGATCAGCTTCTCATTTAATCTGGGAAGATGCATCTGATTGGTAGAGCGCAGTCACATGTCTGTCCCCTCGCTGCAAAGGGAGCTGGGAAAGTGAGTGTATTGGTTTCCTGCAGCTGCTGTAACAAATTACCACCAATCAGGTACTTGAAAAACAACAGAAATGTGTCCTCTCACAGTCCTGGAGGCCTGAAGTCCGGCATCAAGGCGTACAGCAGGGCTGTGCTTCCTCTGGGGTTCTAGGGAGGACTCCTTCCTCGCCTCTCCTGGCTTCCGGCGGCTGCCAGCCTTCCTTGCAGCTGCATCACTCTAATCTCTGCCTCATCTTCACAGGCCTCCTCCTCTTCTCTCGCAGCCTCTTCTCTGTGTGTCTCTTACAGGAACACTGGTCATTGGATTTAGAGCCACTTGGATAATCCAGGAAGGTCTCATCTCAAGATTCTTAACTTAATTATATCTATAAAGGCCCTTTTTACCAAATAAGGTCACAGTCCCAGGCTCTGGGGTTCAGGATATGAATATATGTTTTGGGGGCCACCATTCACCCCCCTGCAGCAAGCCCCTGAGTTTTCAGCTTCTGTGGTGGATGGTGAGGGTCACTCCATTAAACGGGAGTTTCCTTGGTGATGAGATGGGGTTGGAGGCTGGACACTGAGAAAAACCTCCCTGCCTCCCAGGACTGGAGCTGCACATTCTTTCTGCAAACAATCGGAGGGGAATCCTTTTCAGCTTTGCAGGTCACATGGCGGCAGCCACTCCACTCTGCCCGTTGTAACATGGAACCGCCATGGGCATTGTATACATGAATGGGGCGGCTGGATTCCAAGAAACTTTCGTTACAAAAACAGCTGTCTGTCTAGATTCGGTCCAAGGACCATCGATTGCTAACCCTTGTTCCAGACCGTGAAGGGGCCCGGCGTGTCCGAGTATTCAGGATGGGTTGGTTGAGTCTTCAGTCCTCAGTGTCTTTGAAACGTATTGCACATGGGGAACCAAGCGAGGGCGGAAATTAATCAACAGTTAAAACGCATCACTATTGCTCTGTGTCCCACACTCTTTTTGTTGTTGTTGTTGTTAATCCTCACTGAAGGATGTTTTTCTATTGATATTTTAGAGAGAGTGGAAGGGAGGAAGGGAGAGTGGGAAGAGAGAAAGAGAGGAGAAACATTGATGTGAAAGAGACACATCAATTGGTTGCCTCCTGCACGTGCCCCGAATGGGGCGAGGATTGAACATGCAGCCCTTGATGGGGAATCGTACATGAGACCCTCTGTGCTTAGGCCAATGCTCTAACCACAGGGCCACACCAGCTAGCGTGTGACCCACACTCTTGAAAAAACTATACAAGGATAAAGAATTGTGCTGTCTAATTAAAAAAAAAAAATCAAGTTTGTGAGATGAGTTTTGCCTGTTTTCGAGCCTGGGGTTAACATGGTTTCATACCTAGTGCCAGCCCCCCCTGACCCAGCAGATACCGGTGCCTGTGGTCACCAGGAGAACCAGGGAAGAGTGTGGAGGGATTTCCACAAGTGGCCCCATCAGAGGAGACATGGGGGCGGAAGCCCAGCATGTCCTGGGCAATGAGAGGAGCTGGCCACTGCCTCCATGAGGGGCGGATCACACGAAGTCTGGGCTTCTACTTCTGGGATTGTATAACGACACAGAGAAGGGTGCCTGAAAGGCAAAAGGGCAATGTAGGTGCTTGTAAAAAACACATTGGCTCTGAAGGCAGACAGCTCCGGGTCCAAGTCTCAGCTCCCTGGTGACCCAAAACAGCCCTGGCCTCAATTTCCTCATCTGCAAAATGGGGAGAGTTAGATCCATCCCGCTGCATGGTTAGGAGGATTAAATGCAACAGTTCTCCTATAAAACTCAGCACCTCGTCACCACTCAGTCACCAACGCTCAGTTCGCTCGGTTCCTTGCAAGTCTGACTGTGGAATTAGGAGTGAACCTTTGAAAAACAACACAGCAGAACATACACATGAAAATAGGTGTGTTCCTTTAAAGTAGGCCCCCCACCAGGTGGCGGTGGGGGGAATGGGGGGCAGACCCTTGACCAGCCAGGCTACCGGGGTGCAGTTGCCTAGCCTTTGGTGCCTCGGCAGTGTTTCCGATTTGCCTCGTCTTTGGAGAGTGGACTTGGTTTCTGGACAGAGCCCAGCGTTCAGTGGGCCAGGTCTGATGCAGAGCGTGGGGGATGACGCTGGCTGGGCTCGCTTTGGGTGAGAAAAGGCCTGTGATGGCGAAATAATGAACAAGGGTTATTTGTGTGGCTTGGAACCTGGCTCGGAAGGAAATCTCCGGAGAGACGCTCCAAAAGGGCTCTGAGCAGCGGGAGTTTTGCTGGGATAAGTGACCGAAGTCCCCCGAGCGGGGACTGTAGCAGGGGAAACACTTGTTTAGAGGGACAAGTCCTGGGCCGCCAGCGGTCTCTGTGTGCTGTGGTCATATCTAATAGGATTCATTCATTCAAGGTTTATTGAGCGTTATTAGGCCCCGCGCCGGGGCCCTGGTGTGGTGCTGAACATGACATCATCGCTACCCTCGGGTTTGTGGCCATAAACCGATATTATTACTATTCTAAGAAAGGCACCACTGGACCACGCCACTGTGGTCTACGCAGATGGCGCCTCTAGCGTCACGCAGCGCCCAGCCCGTACAATGGCAAATCGCAGCCTTGCTTTACGGGAGAAAACAAAGACATGAGTTATGCGCCCAGGGTCAGGGAGACATTTGATCTGGGTCGTTAAGGGGGTGGAGGAGTTCTCGAGGCAGAGGGAATGCCAGACTCAGGAACCGCGTGTGCCAAAGCGCCGCGGAGTGCGAGGTATGTTCGGTGAATGCTGGGACATCTGGTGGATTCCGGGAGGAGGCTGGCAGGCTGGGGGCAGTGAGGCTGAGGGGACTGGTTTCCTGCACATGAATCAAGATCCCCCAGGGATGTCAGACATTCCATTCCTCTGAGTTGGCCTCACAGCCTCCGCCCGCCCGAGGGAAAGATTGAGAGAGAACACAGCCTTGGAGAGGGGAAGATGAGGGCCGGATCCCAGCTCTGCCGCCCGCCCCTACGTAGGCTGTGTGTCCCCTGGCCAGTCACTTAACCTCTCTGAGCCGCAGCTTCCTGGTCTGCTAAATGGAGGTCAGGGTTATGCTGGGGTCAGGGGATTTGGCAAGAAGTGAAGTCAGAGACGTGGTAGGGGTTGTAAAAGTCATTTTCTTCCCTCTCCAAGTTCTGGTCCCTGCCAGCTTTTGTGCAGGGGACAGAAACCGAGAATTAGGGTGCTGACAGAGCCAGCCCTCTGAAGGTTGAGTATGGAGGCAATTATTCTCAGTTCTGAACAGCTCTCTGGATAGTTGGCCCAAGTCCCCACAATTCTCCGGTTTGTGTGAGCATCAGGGAGCATTTTCTCCGTGTTTAGCATCTCAGTGGTCCTTCAAAATGCAAACCTGTCCCTTTGCACTACCTGTGCTGGGGGTAAGCTATTTGTAGCAGCATAACCCGGAGTGGAAGGGTGGGCCCAGAAAAATGGGGTTGCACATCTTCCCTCAGAGGGAGAGGTTAGGGACTCACTTCCTGTCCCCCTGCAGAGAGAGAGAAAACTCCTGGAAAGGGGATCAGAAGGAAGAGGAGAAGAGCCCGAGGGCATAGTGAGTGGCACGTTGTGTGAGGTCTGACATCCTGCAGTGGCTGGGTCTGTAAATGCTCCCCCTCCCCCAAGCAGGCCCTGCCCTGGGGGGACTCGCTTATCAACCATAAACATAAGCAAGGCACAGAAGGGCCAGGTGATGTTCCTGTGATGGCTGCCTGTTCTTGAATATTCCCAGGAATCAGATCTTACTACCCTGGAGGTGGCCATTAGTAGCCAGTTTTTTTTTGTACAGATGAGGGAACTGAGGCTCAGAGGGGTGACAAATGCCTTGTCCAAGGTCAGAAAGCTCACCCAGAGACTCCCAAACCCCAATTCTCAACTGCCCTGTTGTTTAGGGCCTGTTCCCTCTGTTGCTTTTCTTTTTTGAAGGAGGAAGGGAGAGGGAGAGAGAGATAGAAACATCCGTGATGAGAGAATCATCTGGGGGGACTCGCTTATCAACCATAAACATAAGCAAGGCACAGAAGGGCCAGGTGATGTTCCTGTGATGGCTGCCTGTTCTTGAATATTCCCAGGAATCAGATCTTACTACCCTGGAGGTGGCCATTAGTAGCCAGTTTTTTTTGTACAGATGAGGGAACTGAGGCTCAGAGGGGTGACAAATGCCTTGCCCAAGGTCAGAAAGCTCACCCAGAGACTCCCAAACCCCAATTCTCAACTGCTCTGTTGTTTAGGGCCTGTTCCCTCTGTTGCTTTTCTTTTTTGAAGGAGGAAGGGAGAGGGAGAGAGAGATAGAAACATACGTGATGAGAGAATCATTGATCAGCTGCCTCCTACACGCCCCACACCAGGAACGAGCCTGTGACCTGGGCATGTGCCCTGACCGGGAATCGAACCGTGACCTCCTGGTTCATAGGTTGATGCTCAACCACTGAGCCACGTCGGCCGGGCCGGTCTATTGCCTTTCAATGCAGCATCCTGGGCAGAACCAAACCCTTCTGAGCTCCTGTTGCCTCCTTCATGAAGAGAGACACCCCAGAAAACTCTGAGGCCCCATCTCAACCCCAAGACATTCTGCAACGAATCTCTTCCTATGGCAAGTGGGTCCCCCGCGGGAGAGAGACAACACGAAGTAAGAGAGAACTGCGCGCTTTCAACAGTGCGATACGAACATGTGTCTGAAATAAAGCCTTCCGTGGGTGCAAAGTGTGGAATGGTGCAGATCTCCCCAGCTTTAAAGGAGACTCAATAAATGCATCGCTTCAAATCCGAGCGGCCTGACTGACACTTAAACAGTGGTTCGCTGCTGCCATGTGTTAGCAACATGTTAATGGGGGAGGAGACGCACGCACCACCCCTCTCGGGTGTGCTCAGATTATCTGAGGTTTTAACCATGTGAAGATCTTCACGAATACATTCCTTTTGAGATTGTGACCTCCCTGGTGACTGGTTGAGCATGTGTATAGAAGCATGTCGGCCCTATAAATGATGCGCCCCCATATGGTTCCGCCTGTGGACTTAGTTGCATGCAGAGAGCTGCAGTCTTGCTACCCAACAGTCACTCAGTGCTTCCTGCATGGACAGCCAGGAGCCACTATGCTGGGGACCTATTCTGAGAAATGCATCGTTAGGTGATCGCGTGCAAACGTCACAGAGGGCGCTTATGAAAACCTGGATGGTCTGGCCTACTACACGCCTCGTGGATATACGGCGCAGCCTATGGCTCCTAAGCTACAAATCTGTACAGCCCGTTATTGTATAAAACAACACGAGATTACATCGAACACAGGAGAAAATGATGCAATCAAGAGACGCGGTCAACACGAGATGTATAAGGCACAACACGGCACACTGTTTTACGGCAAACATTCTCGTCAGTAGAAAGAGTATACTGAAACCATGATAAAGACTATAGCATAGTAAACACGTAAGCCACTCACACAGCCCGTTAGTGTCATTAGCAAACAGTATGGACTGTACATCACAGCAGGTTTGTTTACGCCGGCGTGGCCACAAGCACGGGAGGAACGCTCTGCCCTGTGACTGGAGGGTGCTGTGACATCAGTAGGCGGGAAGAACTTCCCTGCTCCGTTCCATGTGGTCAGTCATGGACAGAAACTCTGCAGCGACGCAGGACTACGCAGGACTAGGATCCAAACCCCGCAGCAATCCTGAGTGTGAGCCTGCCCTCTGCTCCCTGTCCTCTCTCCTGCCCCCGGCCCCCCACTCCCCACCAACTCCAAACTCCCAAACTCCCACCTTTGTTAGGTCCATGAAAGAAGTTTCTGACCGGCTGGTGTGGCTCAGTGGTGGAGCGTCGACCTATGAAGCAGGAAGTCACGGTTCAATTCCGGGTCAGGGCACATGCCCAGGTTGCGGACCCGATCCCCGATCGGGGGGTTGCAGGAGGCATCCCATCAATGATTCTCTCTCATTCACGTTTCTGTCTCCCCTACGCCTTCCTCTCTGAAATCAATACAAATGTTAAATATAAAAAGAAAGACGTTTCTCTACAGAGTCCTCCCCACCTTTCTCATTGGGCTCCTGGCTCCTCCATATTACATGGGGGTTCCCTAGAGACTACAAGGCTAAGGATTTAGGCCTGGGCTGGCCGACTCCGGGGGAGAAAGGGAATGCAGACAGAAACACCAGCCTTATACCATTGTAGAGCGCTAGCCCACCATCACCCCCTGGGTCTTTTGTCTCTGAACTCTCCCCTGGCGCCCACCCTTCCTTGTTGGTAGCCATTCCCAGGTGGGGTAGTTCCCCACCCAACACACCAGCCTGGCCCGCCTGTGTACACCTTCAGGTCCGGCATTTCCCATCCCTAGCGCCCCCAGGCACACTCAGCCACTCCTTCCTCTGGGTTCCACCCTCCGCAAACCTAAGTTCCTGACAACGATCTCCACCGGTCTGTGTATAAGTCAGTCTTATCTCCAGGCTGTGGCCTCCCAGAGGGCAGGCAGCATTGGCCCCACTAGAGGTAGGTGCTCCAGAAATATCAGATGCCTGAGGAAGGCGTGAGGAGTTGCACAGAACTGAAAGGAAGAGTGATAAGGAAACATTCTGAGCCCATCGACTGGCACTCTTCTGGGAAAGGCCCGGCAAAGGCCGATTACCCAGTTCCTCATCCTCCATCCCGCACGTTCCGGGTGAGCAAGCAGGCCCCTTGGTGAGCTGTCTCCAGGAACTGGGCTAGATGGCTCCCAGAGATGGCTCAGAAGTCACTCCCATCTCACATGCGCTTTTGCAATGGACGCTGTCACTTCTCCCATCCTGGGCCAGCCCTGGCCTCGCTTTGAACAGCAGAATGCAGCCGAAGGGAGGCCTCAGACCTAAGAGATTCTGTTTTCACGTTCTTAAAACCCAGCTACCGCGTGAAGCCCACGCTATTTCACTGGAAAGGCCATGCACCGTAGCTGACAGCCAACATGGACAGCGGGACACTGAGGCATCTCTGTCCTCCAGCCACAGTGCAGCCAACTGCATGAATGTAACTGACATCATGTGAGGCCGAGCTGGGCCCCACCTGAGCTCCTGATCCAAGAGCAATAACAGAGCAGTTATTATTATCATTATTTAAATATGTTTTTATTGATTTCAGAGAGGAAGGAAGAGGGACAGAGATAGAAACATCAATGATGAGAGAGAATCATGGATCAGCTGCATGCCCCACACTGGGGATCTAGACTGCAACCCGGGTACATGCCCTGAACGGGAATCAAACTATGATCTCCCAGTTCATAGGTTAACACCCAAATACCGAGCCACACCAGCCAAGCAAAAACAGTTGTTATGTGAAGCCAGTGGGACTTGGGATGCTTTGTTATACAGCAATAACTAACTGATTCATTGACAAAAAAATTGGTGGAGGGGGTGTCTCCGAAGGAGAGCGCGCAGCCAGCGGTGGCTCGGCGTGGGAGCAGGCGGGCTTTGGCGTGGCGCTCTAGCTGTTCTTACTGAGTTACATGTCAAAGTCAATGACACGGGAGAGGGAGAGACGCACAGGCGAGCACAGAGGGTTTTCAGGGCGGTGAGACTATTCTGTTTGATGCTATGATGATGGATACATGTCATTGTACTTTTGTCAAAACCCAAAGAATGTACAACACCAAGAGTTAATCCTTATATAAACTATGAACTCACCTTTATATTGTCAAATCAGGCCCTCGCAGGTTTGGCTCAGTGGATAGAGTGTCAGCCTGTGGACTGAAGTGTCCCAGGTTTGAGTCTGGTCAAGGGCACATACCCGGGTTGCAGGCTCAATCCCCAGTAGGGGGCGTGCGGGAGGCAGCCGATCAATGATTCTCTCTCATGATTGATGTTTCTATCTCTGTCCCTCTTCCTTCCTCTCTGAAATCAATAAAGATATATTTTTAAAAACAATAAATAAATAACATGTCAAATCAGCGTCACCAGAATGGGGCAAATCGACAGCATGTGCCACTTGATCGGAGGCATCAAGAAGAATACAGCCCATTTCCTATGTGATGTGATGATCCAGCAGGTATGTTATTGCCAAGGATATAGCCTAAATGTACTCATGAAAAAACATACAACAAATCCAAACCGAGGGACAGTCCATAAAGTAACTGGCCTGTTCTCACTTTAAAAAATGTCAGGGTCATGAAAAACCAAGAAAGACTGAGAAATTTTTGCAGAATAAAGGAGGCCACAGAGACAGGGTAGTGGAATGCCCCAGGTGACCCAGAGGTGCCTTTGGTTATAAAGGACACTGTAGGGACAGATGGCAGGATCGGAACAAAATTTGTTGATCAGATAATAAATAAGGCTGTAACAGTGTTAACCCCCTGACTTTGATAGTTATATTGTAGGATATATTGTAAAAGGATGTCACTTGGCCTAGCCGGTGTAGCTCAGGGGTTGAGCATCAACCTGTGAACCAGGAGGTCACAGTTCGATTCCCAGTCAGGGCACATGCCTGGGTTGCAGGCTCAATTCCCAGGAGGGGGCATGCAGGAGGCAGCTGATCCATGATTCTCATGATTGATGTTTCTATCTCTCTCTCCTCCCTCTCTCTTCCTCTCTGAAATCAATAAAAATATATTTTAAAAAAAGGAGGTCACAGCTTTTAGGAAATATATACAGAAGTATTTAGAGGTAAGGAAGGGTTATGTCTGCAACTTCCCGTGAAACGGTTCTGTAAAGAAAAGACACCTTTCTCTTCTGTGTATTTATATCTACATGGAGAGAAGAAAATATCTTAACGCCAAAGTGGTCCAGTGTGAGCCTGTGAGCAATCTGCAGCGCAATCCCTCTCAAAATAGCAAAGGCATTTTTTCACAGAACTAGAACAAACCATCTTAAAATTTATATAGAACCACGAAAGACCCCGAATAGCCACAGCAATCTTCAGAAGGAAGAGCAAAGTTGGAGGAATCATGCGACCTGATTCAAACGATACTACCAGGCTATCGTAATCAAAGCAGCATGGTCCTGGCATACAAACAGACACATCGAGCAGTGGAAGGGAATGGAGAGCCCTGAAATAAACACAGGCCTATATAGACGATTAATATATGACAAAGGAGGCAAAGACATGCGATGGGGTAGTGGCATGTATATTCTTCCATAAATGGTGTTGGGAAAACTGGACAGATACGTGCAAACAATAAAACTAAACCACTTTCTTATCCCACATACAAAAATAAACTCAAAATGGATTAAAGACTTAAACGTAAGAATAAAACCACAAAAGTCCTAGAAGAAAAGAAAGGCAATAAACACGCTGACGTCTCTCTTAGCAAAATTTTTTTGGATATGTCTCCTCAGGCAAGGGAAACAAAAGAAAAAATAAACAAATGGAACTACAACAAACAAACAAAAAAAGTTTTGTACAGCAAAGGAAACCATCAACAAAACGAAAAGGCAGCCCGCTGAATGGAAGAAGACATTCATCAGTGGTACATCCAATAACAGGTTAATATTCCAAAACATAAAAGGAACTCATACAATGTAACACCAAAAACAAACTATCTGGTCAAAAAAATGGGCAGAGGACCTGAATAGACATTTATCCAAAATGGACATACAGATGGCCAATAGACATATGGAAAGATATTCAACATCAGGAAGCATCCAGAAAATGTAAATTAAAACCACAATGAGATGTCACCTGGTGCCTGTCAGAATGGCCAGCATCAGTAAATCAACAAACAACAAAAGTTGGCAAGAATGTGGAGAAAAAGGAACCCTCGTGCACTTCTGGTGGAATTGTAAATTGGTGTAGCCACCATGGAAAACAGTATGAGGTTCCTCAAAAAATTAAAAATAGCATTACCAGATGACCCAGTAATTCCACTTCCTGGTATTTATCCAAAGAAATCCAAAACACTAATTTGAAAAGATGTATGCACCCCTATGTACATAGCAGCATTCTGTACCATAGCCAAATTATGGAAGGAACCTAAGTGTGATTGGATAAAGAAGAAGTAGTACATATACTAGTATACAGTGGGGCCTTGACTTACGAGTGTGGCGCAGCGAACGTCACAGTGAACGCCACAACCTCAGCCCAGCATCACGTGTCTCACTCGTTCACTTTTTGATTTGACATACGAGTAATTTGAGTTACAAGTTCTGTCACGGAATGAATTAAACTTGTAAGTCAAGGCCCCACTGTACAATGGAATACTACTTGACCATAAAAAAGAATGAAATCTTTTTTTAAAAAAAAAAAAAGGAAATCTTGCCATTTGAGACAACATGGATGGACCCAGAGAATATTGTGCTGAGTAAAATAAGCCAGACAGAGAAAGACAAAAGCCATATGGTTTCACTTATATGTAGAATCTAAAAAATAAAACAAACAAACAAAACAGGAACAAACTCATGGCTACAGAGAACAAATTTATGGTTGCCAGATGGGAGAAGGCTGGGGCCCAGGAGGGTTGAAAAAGGTGAAAGGGATTAAAAAGTACAAATTTAGTTATAAAAATAGTCATAAGGATGTGAAGTACAGAATAGGAAATATAGTCAATACTATTGCACTAACTACAAACGGTGTCAGGTGGGTACCGGGCTTATTAGGGTGAGCACTTCACAAGGTTTATAAATCTCTGATCATTACGTTGTACACCTGAAACTAATACAACACTGTGTGTCAACTGTAATTGAAACATAAATTTTTTAAAAAAACATTTGGGGAATCTGGGTGAAGGGCTCATGGTGATTCTTTGTACAGATTTTCTGTAAGCCTAAAAGTATATTAAAATAAAAAGGAAACTTTTTCTTTCCTTTTTTCTTATTTTTTAAGAAAGAAGCCAACAGCCGTGTGTGCATGGCTGCCTTCAAAGAGAAAGAACCACCCACCTTGGGGCAGGACTAGTCAGGCTTTTCTTGGAAACCCCTGACTCAGAGTCCACTTTCCGCTTTCTCGGCTCCCTCCTGAGGCGCCTGTGCCGGGAGCCCTGGCCGGCGGGGGCGCCTGCTCCGCGTCCCGTTCTGGGGCTGCTGGCATCTGGAAAGGATCACAGGAGAGGCTCAGCTCACGCCCCCACCCCGGCTCACTCTGGGAAGGCTACGCTGGGCTTCGGGGGTTGTTGTTTTTAATCCTCACCCGAGGACATTTTTCCAATGAATTTTTTAGAGAGAGTGGAAGGGAGAGAGGAGGGGGAGACAGAGAGAGACAGAGAGACGAGAGAGAGAGAGAGAGAGAGAGAGAGAGACATCCACATCCACGTGAGAGAGACAACACATCGATTGGCTGCCTCCTGCATGTGACCAGGGCCAGGGATCAAACCTGGAACCGAGGTCCGTGCCCTCGATCAGGAATCAAACCTGTGACCTCCGGTCCACAGGCCGGCGCTCTAACCATTGGGCAACCCGCCAGGGCTGGCTTTGGGTTGCTTACCCCGAGGGCCCATAGACTCTGAGGGGACTGCTGGAGAAAGGCTTTCCTGCGAGACCTGCCAAGGCCTCAGTGACAACTCCCACTTCCCGCCCCTGCTGCCCCAGAAGCATGGCTGAGCGCTCCTACCTGGAGCAGTTTCGCTCATTTCATCTGCCTGCACCAGGCAGTAGGGGTCGGACAGGAGAGGGTCTAATCGCCCAAGGAAAGGCAGCATCCATGGAACCTGGGCCACCCCACACCCCCAGGCTGAGCACTGCCAACCAACCGGGCATGGTTCCAGGCAGAGCTGCTGGAGGGGAGCGGGCGGGGCTGGAGGGAGCTGGAGTTGGGAATCTGAGACCCGGGAGGGCAGTCCCTCACTCGCCACTTCCTGGTTGATGACACAGCCCGGGGGCTGCTTCCCCCAGAGCTAAGCTTCAGGCCGTCTGCAGCTAAACGATCCCGCACCCCTGAGGTGGGAATGAAGCCCTAGAAACTGCCCCCCAAAAAGCAGGTTGGCACATGAAATCAGTGCTTCCGTTCCACCCACGGTGACTGAGCACCAACTTGGGGCAGACCCAGCAGGCCTCGGGGGTGTTCTCTGTCCCCCCCCGTCCCCCTCCAACCCCATCCCAAAGGATGAATGCATTGCCTCCCCTCTCTGTTCTCCTTCTCAAAAGACATCATGATGACACAAGCCCAGGTGCTGGAGCGTCTGGGTTCAAGTGTGGGCCTCACCTCCGAGGGACTGCGGTTAAGCTACCCAGTGTATGCGTGCCTCAGTTTCCCCACCTGGAAAGGGGGATGGTGACAGCATCCACCTCTCAGGTTGCTGTAGAGACCAGCTGAACTGACCCATGCAGATTAAATCCTGACAGTCAATGCTTACTCAGCAGCTCTACCTGCCAGACACAAGTCAACACTCTTTACTCTTGTTACTCCCATGTTACAGGCGAGAAGGCTGAGGCACAGACAGTATAATTGGCCTGCGATCACAGAGGGTGTAAGGGGCAGAGCTGGAATGTGACCCCGGAGTCTGCGTTCCGAACCCTTGGGCTCTATGCCACCAGCGTCCAGCGAGGGCTCGGCTCCTGCTGGTGGTAGCGGTGCTCCTAGCCGGGGCCGGCTTTAGGGGTCACCACCCGTGCACTCACACGGGGCCCGCCGCCCAGAAGGGTAACTTCCGTTCACGCTCTGCTGTCACTGTCCCGAAAGTCTCAATGATTTTAACAAGGGCCCTACATGTTCATTTCGCACCAGGCCCCAAAAAGGACGGAGCTGGTCTTGCTCAGAATCTTCCAGAATCCACTTCTCTTTCTTCCTCCCACCCCCGGCTGTGAGCTCCTGAAGATGCAGGATGGAGCTCCCTTATCTCTCCATCCACCCAGTCCATGCCCAGCAGGGAGCAGGTGCTCACCCTCTGGCTGGGAGGGGCAGCTGTTGTCCTGCTCCCCCCTCCCCCCCATCACACCTGGAGAGGAGCTTTCAGCCCTGGGAGGCGGGGAACTCTGGCCAGCGGCCACCAAAACCAGGTCTTTCCAGAACGGCAGGGAGAGGGAGGTGCAGCCAGGAGGCATCGTAGCTGCTGCAACGGGGGAAACCCCAGGCAGGCCTGAAAGACCCTAATAAACAGCTAATTGTGCTGCTGGCTCTGTAAACAGTGTCAGCCTAACGTGTAATTACGCTGCTTGGAGCTAGAGCTGGCCTGGGACAACGCTGGGGGTAACACAGATCCCAAAGTGCAGGCTGTGGTCTGGGCACAAGAGTAAACATGACCCTCCCTAAGCACAGGCAGGATTCGGTCCAAAGGTTCAAGTGCAGCACTTAGGGTGGTTAAAAGGATTTTCCCCTTTATTTAGGGAGCAGGCAGGGTGTGTGGGGGTGGGGGGTGAAGGGTTGGAGGGAGGGAACAAACATTTGTTCAGCACCTACTATGCTTGTTCAGCGCCTACTATGCGTCAGAGTCTGGGCTTGACTGATATTATGAGAAAGGGGTTCGGGGCCAGACAGGAAGTGATTTGGGGGGACTGGGGCTGGATGCCACGCCTCTCCCCGACCTGCCTGCCTGCCTCTTCCTGCTCCACACACATATCTAATGACTGATATTTTAAAATTTGAGGTGAAATTCACAGAACATAAAATTAACCAGGTTCAAGTGTACAATTCAATGGCATTTAACACATTCAGAGCCATGTGTGACCACTCCCTCTGTCAAGTTCTGAAACATTTTCCTCAGCCCAAAAGGACACCCTGTGCCCGTCACTCATGTGCCCTCCTCCCCACAGCCCCGCCATCATGAGCCTTCGTCCTGTCCGTGTAGCTTTCCCGGACATTTCCTATCAACGGAATCATATCGTATGTGACCTATGGGCCTGGCTTCTGTCACTCAGCCTCATGCCTTCGAGGTTCGTTCGCACAGTGGCAGGGATCAAGGCTCCCTACTTTTTATTGACAAATAATATTCCATTGTCTGGGTTTCCCCCGTTTTGTTTATCTATTCATCCACGGATGGACACTGGGTGGTTTTTTACTTTCTGAAAACAAGCTATGAGCATGTTATGGGCATTTGTGTGCAAGTTTTCGTGTGAACATGTTTTCAACTCTCTTGCATGCATACCTAGGAGGGGATCTGCTGGGGCTTATGGAATGCTATGTTGCATCTTTCTGTTTTCTACAGTAGCTGCATGCACCATTTTACAACACACAGGGGCTCCGACTCCTCTATATTCTTGCCGGCCCTTATTTTTAAATATATTTTATTGATTTTTTTACAGAGAGGAAGGGAGAGAGATAGAGAGTTAGAAACATCGATGAGAGAGAGACATCGATCAGCTGTCTCCTGCACATCTCCCACTGGGGATGCACCCGCAACCCAGGTACATGCCCTTGACCGGAATCGAACCTGGGACCTTTCAGTCCGCAGGCCGACGCTCTATCCACTGAGCCAAACCGGTTTCGGCCCGGCCCTTATTTTCTTTCGTAAAAATAATCATGGGTTTTTCACGGGGGCAGAGGCGAGCCCCACCTGCCACTGGGGCTCCAACACAGCCAGCCACGCATCCTGGAGTCACAGGCAAGGCCTAGGCAAGCCATGCTGCAGGAGGAGCGACCTGGGACCAGCCGGAAAGAATTCCTCACATGGGAAGAGCCAAATAGAGCAGCTCCAGGCCGCACCGTCCTGGGGACCTGGTGATAATTTCCAAACGGCCGCTGCCCCTAGGGGGTATGGGGGCCTCGGGGTGACACAGCTGTGATGAGTTCAGTGAGAACCTGGTCCTTGGGAGCCTGGCAGCTCTGCCCCGGGCACTCTGAGTGTCCCTGAGGGAGGCCGCATTGGGCCCACGCCCCCAGAGCACTGATAGCCTGGGTGAGCTGGCAGCAGGCAATGCCCACCAAGGAGAGGCCACTTGGGCCCTAGGAGGTGGCGGGAGAGCCTGTGTGAACAGTCGCGTGGCTTCCCCCAGCCAGCAAGGGGCCAGGGGGTGCATGGGGTTATGCTCGGGAGAGGAGAGACACAGAAATGTTTGTTTGGCAAACGGCACAAATGCCTCCCACCTCTGACGGACTGTGGACAGGGCAGTGAGGACAAGGTGCTGGTAAACGTAACCAGGAGAGTGTGGACGGAGCGCTTCCACATGCAGGACTGTGCCCGGTGCAGGCTCAGGGGTCCTCCCGCAGCCTGGGCCTGGGCAGGACGCTGTAATGACCCTGAGAGTTACGGTCTCCGCTCGCCTGTGACCAGGATGCTTTAGGCTGCACATTACAGACAACACGACTCAGACGGGCTCCAGGGGCCCTAACGGGCAAGAAAAGTCACTATTTCACAGAATGAGACACCCGAGGAAGGGCACGCACTCTGAGTGTGCTGCCTGCGGCTGTAGGCACCATGGGCCTCGCGAGTTCTCCCCGTCCAGGGCCTGGCGTCCTGGGGGCGGCTCTGTCTCAGCTGCCAGCTCCCCTGTGTCACCCTCACACAGAGAGACACCCCAGCATCTCCTTCTTAGGAGAAGCCCCAGCAGATTTCCCAGGAGTCTCCTCGGCCAGCACTGGGTCCTGTGGCACCAGCCACCCGATCAGGGCCCCACACCTGGAGTCATCATTTGGGTAGAATAGATTCTGGGGATGGGGGAGGGGCGGGGTTTGAACCAGAGCCCAGAGCCTTCCCCTTGACCTCTGGAGAGTCAGGCAAGCAGCTCTGACAGGCTTGTGCTGTGAACCTGTAGCCCCGTTCCCTCCACCGACTTCCTTCAGCACCTGAGCTCACCTGCCTTCCATGTGCTCTTGCCCCCTCCCCCTCACCCAGCCTGGCGTCCAGCTGACCAGTGGCCCTGCACGTCCATCCCGATCAGCCAGCCCGGCTCGGAGCCAGGCCGGAGGACTTTGCCTTCTGCTCCTGGTCATGTGTCTGCCCGCATCAGCCCTTCCCGGCCGCCTGCAGGGCCGCGGCCTCTCAGAACGGTCTTGTTCGGTCAGACATAACCGGCCGGTCAGCAGTTCTGGGCTTAGGGCACCAGGGCAAGGGCCTTTCGGGCCGCTGTCTGTCCACACGAATCAGCTGCTCCGGCCCGTGGCTCCGGCAGCTCCGGGCAACATGGCCAGGCTTGGCCCCGGCCGTGGAGGACGCCCGAGGGGGCCGGGCAATTAGCGCACGGCCTGTCCAGTTCAGGAGGTTGAAGCCGGAGGATGGGCAGGGGCAGGGGAGTGGACAGTGGCGAGGAGGGTTTTGGAGGAGGAGGGGGAGGGATGACAGAGGAGGGAGGGGAGAGGCAGAGAGCTCCGGAGACACCGGCACAGCACAGGGACCTGTCTGCCTCCCCAGCACCTAGCAGAGCGGGGAAGACTGGGTGCACTGGCCTGGAAAATGGGGAGAGAAACCATTCCCAGAGGGAGAAGGTGGGTGAAGGGAGGAGGGAAGGGAGAGGAAAGGGATACAGAGAACAGATAAAGAGATGGGACAGGAAGGGGTGAGTCAACTGTCTGATTTGTCTTTTTTTTTTTAAATATATATTTTTATTGATTTCAGAGAGGAAGGGAGAGGGAGAGATAGAAACATCAATGATGAGAGAGAATTACTGATCAGCTGCCTCCTATATGCCCCCCACTGGGATCGAGCCTACAACCTGGGCTTGTGTCCTGACCGGGAATCGCACCATGATCTCCTTGTTCATAGGTCGATGCTCAACCACTGAGCCACACTGGCCAGGCTGGTTTGTCCTTACATCTCTCCAGTACACAGTCCCTGATACAGTGTGGCTCCACAGACCTGAACTAAAGGAGGAGGAGAGAGGAGATATCGGGAGAGGGAAGGAGACAGGAGGGAGAGAGGCCACGGTGGCGGGCACTGGGCAGGGACAGACCAGGGACGATGAAGAGACAGAGAAAGAAGGGAAAGGGGAGGGAGGACAATACGAAGAAGAAAAGAAGGGGCTCAGTGGCACGGGGGCGGGGGGAGGAAGCAGGCAGGACCAACCAAGCAAAGGAAGCAGAAGCAAAAAGGTTAGGCGAGCCATGGGCGCTGGAGCAGGCGCATCCTTTGATGAAAATGCACATTAGCAAACGTGCTGGGATCTGACAAGTGCCAACAGGCCCATCGCGGAGTTAAAAAGTGCTACATCTGTCAGGGCTTCAATGTTGAAGTCAGCAGTTTCCCTCTCCTCCTCATGCTGGGATTCTGCAAGTGTGGTTTTCCCCGCACGACTCCCACAGGCATGTGGACTTGTCAGGGAGCCGGCAGACTTCCAAGGAGGCTCAGAGGGCAAGGGGGGGGGTGCTGTCAGGAGGGTCCATGGGGCTGGAGGGAGGGGCATGGGGTTGCAGGGCTGCCCTGCAGAGGGAGGTCATGGGAAAGCAGGGGAGGTTTGCAGCAGACCTAGGAGAGACCCAAGGCAAGGAGCCTGTTTGTTGGGTTGAAGGGTGTCCTTCTAAATCCATGTCCACCTGGAACCTCAGACTGTGACCTTACTTGGAAACAGGGTCTTTGCAGATGCAAATAGTTATGGGTCTCAAGATGAGGCCAGCCTGGATTCAGGGTGGGCGCTAAAGCCAAGGCCGGTGTCTTATAAGAAGAGACACAGGTGAAGAGAGAGAAAGGCCACGTGACTATGGAGGAGCGATCAGAATGACGTGGCTTCAGGCCAAGGGACACCAAGGGTTGTCGGAGCCCCCGGGACCTTGGGAAGAGGCGTGGGACAGGCTTTCCCTCCCGCTCCAGAAGGAACCAGCCCTGCCGCCACCTTGGATTTGGGCTTCTGGCCTCCGGAACCGGAAGAATCTTAGCTATTTAAACCACCCAGTTTGTGGTCATTGTCATGGCAGCCCCAGGACACTACCACCTCCTGGCCGCGGGGACCACGTTGCCTGCTCTTGGGTCTGACGGGACGATGCAGGGCTGTTGGAATCAAGGGAGAGTCCCGGGCCCCAAACCTGGTCCTGCCAAATCTCCGAGCTGGACAGCGGCTTGGTTTTTTTCCACTCGAGAGCCATGTTTACTTTCTTCTCTCCAGAACTCAGGCCCCAGGACAGGCAGGAGGAGGAGAGGGCTCTAGGGGGCTTTCAACGAGCCGTCCATTCAAGGGCTAATGTGGGGGGTCCGGAAACCGCCAGGCCCCACAGGACCTGGGCCTGGTGCTGGCGAGGGGCTACCGCGTGGATGCTTCTCAAGCCTAGGTTATGACCTCTGATAGTTCTGGGTTCAAATCCTGAAACCTCCCAGGTGAGTGAGCTTTAACTCTGGGCTTTGACAGCTTCATCTGTGAGTGAGAAAGAAAATACCTCGCTGGTGCAGTCACGGGAGAATCAAGGAAGAAAACAAGCACATAGAGTTTAGACAGTCCTCGATAAACAGTGACGACGAAGATCTCCCCAAGCCTGTTTCTGTCTAGCCCTGAATGGTGACTGTGGGCCACCAAGAAAGATGGACATGTCCTCTGGCAACATTCGAAGACTGGACGGGAACGTGTGAAATTATTAGGAAGCCATAAAACATGTGATGATGGCAAGTGATGAGGATCAGGGCAGCCCTGACTAGGACCAGGACTTGCAGGGTTCATCACTACAGTGGCCCACTCATCCTGGACTCGCCCAGGTGAAGCACAGAAGTCCTGCATCCCAGGAAAACTGGGACAGTTGGTCATCCTATGTGCAGGAGACAATGTCTTCTAGGAATGATTTATCCATTCATCTGTCCACATATCCATCTATGCATCAATCTGTGCATCCATGCATCCATTCATCCTTCCATCCATCCATCTATCCATGCATCCGTTCATCTGTTCATCCATCCATCTATCCATGCATCCATGCATGCATCCATCCATCCATCCATTCATCTATTCATCCATCCATCCTTCCATCCATCCATCTATCCATGCATCCATTCATCTGTTCATCCATCCATCTATCCATGCATCCATCCATCCTTCCATTCATCCATCTATCCATGCATCCATTCATCTATTCATCCATCCACCTATCCATGCATCCATTCATCTATTCATCCATCCATCTATCCATGCATCCATGCATGCATGCATCCATCAATCACTTCCTCTATGCATCCATCCATCCATTCATCTATTCATCCATCCATTCTTCCATCCATCCATCTATCCATCCATCCATTCATCTATTCATCCATCCATCCTTCCATCCATCCATCTATCCATGTATCCATTCATCTACTCATCCATCCATCCATGCACCCATCCATCCATTCATCATCTATCCATCCATCCTTCCATCCATTCATACATCCATGCATCCATTTATCATCCATTCACCTATCCATCCATCCATGCATCCATCTATTCATTCACCCACCCATCTATCCATCCATCCATCCATCCATCCATCCATCCATCCATGAAATCTTCCTTCCTTGCTCACCATAGGTCAGACTCTTTTAGGCACTGGAGACCCTGGACACAGCCCTGCCCCCGTAGCACTCATATACATACTTGCATTCATCTACTCATTCAAGAAAACATCTATTGAGCACCTGCTGTGGGCCAGGCATCTTAGGTGCAGTGAAAGCAAAGACAAATGAGTTCGTTTCTGCCCTCAAGATGTTCAACTCTGGTGAGGTGGAGGGGAGGGAAAGGGGAGCAGGCGATTCCCACAGTGTAGGAAGGGCAGCCTCAGGTAAGAGGAGGGGCCTCAGGGAGAGAGAGAAGGGACTTCCAACCCCACCCTGGGGCAGGGGGGGAACGTTCTGGAAAGAAGTGGTGCTGAGCTCACTCTGAAGGGACAGCTGGCAGGAGCCAGCCAGAGAAATGGGGAAGGGTGTTGAGACAAAGGGATCAGCCTGAATACAGGGAGCCAGGCAGGATAATGAGAGGAATGTAGGTGTGGTGCTTTGGTGTGGGGAGGCATGGGCCCATGGGCCAGAGGCAGAGAGGTGGGCAAGAAAAAAGGGGAGGGAGGAAGTCTGGTTTGCAAAGCACAGAGGGAGTTGGCAGGATTTGTGGAGGAAGAGTGGGGTCTGGCTGAAGAGAGGTGTTAAGACCCCGTACCCTCCTGGCTGGGGCAGGGCAGCTGTTCTGGCTGGTGGTCAAGGGTAAGGACCCAGGGCTGCTGGGACAGAGCAATGCAGGAGACACATGCTCAGCCTCAGGACAGGCCAACCACTGGGAGAAACACGGGGGCGGGGGAGAGAAAAGCCAGCTGTCTGTCACTGGACTGGACAACACCTAAGCTTGGGCCCCAGCTTTGGGGACTGCTCAGTAGCACCGAGCCTTCCTGGGCGTTTGGGTCAAAGACGGGCTTTGGCCCTACTGATGCTATCATTGTTTCCAGCCAATGAATAAATACCGACCTGAGCATCTTGGAGCCGGGCCCCTCTGCTGAGAAAGCAAAGCTGCATCTGTGAGGGGGAGGACCTGGGGGCCAAGGGGGCAGGAGTGGTCCGGGAAGGTCTCCCCGAGCTGACCCCAGCGATTGACAAGTGCTAGTCTTGGGAAGATGCCGGGAGAGGAGGAGTGTTCCAGGCAGAGGGAACAGCATGTGCAAATGTCCAGAGGTGAGAAGAAAAGCCAGGTAGGATGGGGTGGGAGATCGGACACGCGGGAGGCGACGCGGGTACAGAAATGGGCCAGGGTCAGACCCAGCCTGTCAGAGGTGGGAGTGAATGAAAACAGTCTCATTCTCATTTGACACCGAGGCCCAGAGAGACCGGCTGCCCCCGGTGTCAGCCTGTTAGCTTCGGAGCTGAGGTGAGGACCCAGGACCCCGACGTCCTGGCTTCCTCTTGCTCTGACCCTGCTTTCCCTTCTGGGGAGGTGAAGACAGCCGCTCTGCAGGCATTGATCGGGGGAGACTTTTCCAGGCGCGGCTCGGCAGTGGGGCACGGCCCCCCGAGCTCGAGGGCCAGCCTGGGCTCTGCTAGTCTTTCCGTCTGTCCCTTAATTTCCAGGCCTTTCAATTTCCTGATCTAAGAGAATTTTACAGACGTGGTGTGCAGGGCTGGCTGTAATAACCGTCTGTTGAATAAATGACCCCTTCTGTCTTAAGTTGCAGGTAGTTAAAGCTCATGCTGAGAGCAAAGGTGAAATAGTCCGGGGCTGGGGGGCGGGGTTTGCTTTGCCAGTGACCTGCAGGCTGTCTTCACTCTTGGGGGCTCCAATTTGTCATTGACAGAACATGACTAACAATGTTTATTTAACTCCTTTGGTGTTTGGAACTGCTTAAGCAAAAATATTGGCCTAGGAAATGCTTCCTGAACAGTGTTGTTGGGTCCCCATGGCCTAGCACCCCAATTTCCTCTAGGGAGCCACCTCGCCCCCACCATCCCCACGCACAGTCCTTGAGCTTTGGGTAACGCTAAATGCGTCCTTCAGTTCCAGATGCCATGTGACTCTGGGGTGGCCAATCAGAACACTGTATTCTCCTGACCACAGGATTGGATCAGAGATGGGCTTGCAGTCCAATCAGAACCAATGGGACACAATGATTTATTTATTATTTTTCTTTCTTTTTCTTCTTTATTTTTTTTCTACAGCCTTTAAAAAAGACTGCTAGTCGGGCCTCCTGAACGGCCGGCAGTGCCCACGACTGTCCCACTCTTTTCTGCTGGACTTGAACCTAGAAAAATGTGACAGGAGCTGCCAGCAGCCGTTTCCTGGAATGGAGAATGGAAGCGCTATGGAGTTCTGGTGACATTTACACCCCTGGATCCAACAGTGCCTGAAGCCCACCTATTCCCTGCACTTTCACTTGTGTGTGTCAGCAAACGCCTCATTGTGCCTAACCCGACTTGAGCTGTGCAGTGCCTACCGGGAATCCAGAGTCCCGATATGCTGGCCATTTAGACGAGGGGTCAGCAAAGCATGGCTCCTGAGCCAAATCCAATCTGCTGCCTGTTTCCCCTCCTTAAAGAACTTCATTGAGATATACTTGTTATAAATTAATTCACTCGTCTAAGTCTGTAATTTGAAAGGCTTTTGTAAAGATATGCAGTCATGCAACCAGCACCAAAATCAGTCTTTGGAACACTTCTATCCACGGGACAAGCCAAGCTCCAGTGGTTGGGAACACAGGCTCCGTCTAAAGCAGCGGTTCTCAATCCGTGGGTCGCGACTCCTTTGGGGGTCGAACGACCTTTCACAGGGGTGGCCTAAGACCATCCTGCATATCAGATATTTACATTACGATTCATAACAGTAGCAAAATTACAGTTATGAAGTAGCAACGAAAATAATGTTATGGTTGGGTCACAATGGAGAACCACTGGTCTAAAGGTCAGGGTCAGGGTCTGGCCCCAGGACCCAGGCACATTACTCAGCCTCTCTCGGCCTTAGTTTCCTTACCTACAAAATGGGGACAGCGCCTCAGGGCTTCCCTGGGTGAGAAAGAGCTAAATGTAGGAGAAATCCCGGGCACTGTGCCTGGCAGGGTTTAATAAATGTGTTCTCGGAAAAGTAGGTGCAGAAAGGAGAGCCCCTCTATGTTGCAGCTGCATTCTTCCCATTTGACGATGGGAAAGGGAGCTCAGAGATGGGAAGTGAGCTCCCCAAAGTCACACAGCATGTAAGGGGCAGAGCTCTGCATGTAACTTCCTGGGCCACCTCAGGCCAGGCCTTTGCTCTCTCTGGGCCTCTGTGTCCCCATCTGTCCCCATCACTGGACTGATGATCTGGAAGGTCTCGTCCTGTGCTATGTCCAGGGTCCCAGCTCCCTTGCGGGTCCATCTCCTGGATGGGGTGGGGTGGATTATCTGTCTGTCTGTCATCTGGCCTCCGGAACGGCTGGCAGTGCCCACAACTGTCCCACAGGCTTTCCTCCCTCCCCAGGCTCTCCCTCCTTTCTCAATCTAAGAGCAGCACCTGCTAGCTGCACAGCTGACTCAGGTCCCACAGGTGTTTCTGCTCCTGGCCAGCTTGCTGTCACCCAGGCCGATCTGCAGGGCTCCCTGCGAGCCGGAGATGGGGGTTGCTGTGGCGGAGTCCTCAACTTTACTCAACTGACATGGCAATAACTTCTTTCCAAACCCTCTCATTTAAGTCAGCTATACAGGAACACTGCAAACATGTGCAAAGAGACCCTGGTGGGAACTTAAATCTTCCATGGTCACTCTGCCTGGTCCGGCTGTCCCTGCTCAGTTCCTGCCACCTGCTCCCACTCTTAACAGCTGATTCCTTCTCTTCCTTCAGGTCTAGTCTAAAATATCACCTCCTCCAAGAGGCCCTCCCAGATTGCTCACTGGCTCTCCATTCTTCTCTTTGTTTCCTGTTTGCTTCCTTGAGCACGCTTAACCCAAATTACAACTTGCCATGTTCCTGCT
>NW_006283826.1:1326830-1327804 GCF_000327345.1 Myotis davidii
CTGCTGATTTATGGGAGTACTTGTTGAATATAGCAGGTTCGGAGGGCAGCGAGGCCTGCATCTGTGTTTTTCATCAATCCATAGCTCTGTCAGTGCCTAGCACATAGTAAGCGCTCAATGCATTCTTGCTAAGTGAATGAAAACCTTGTTTGGAACAGCGATGGAAGCCCGGGGAAGCTGTGAGAACGCACGGTGCCAGAGGCTCGTCCTGCAGGGAGCTGACTTCATCCCTCTTGTTCTTGTCCCCAGCCGTGTCCCGAGGCTACAGGGCTGCGTGGAGGGAACTGTGTGTACAACTATTTTCACAGCTTTTCAAGCTCCCAAACAAGCTGCCTTCCCAAGAAAACACATTACACAGCGCCCTTTCCCCCTCCTGCTCAGCCAGCCAGCGTCCCCAGGAACAGCCTCTTGTTTATGATAATAAAGCAGGGGCCATGGCAACACATTGTGATGTCATGGGAGTGTGAGGTCATAAATCCTTCCAGGGGAAGAATGGGCCGAGGTGGACACCAGGGGCGCTGACCTCCCCTGGCCGGGCTGGGCTGTGGCTAGATATGTTTTTCTTATACCAGGTGGTTCATTTCCTTATCTCCTCCCCCTCTTTTTTCTCTTTCCTGCTTTCAACCTCTCTCTCTCTCTCTCTCTCTCTCTCTCTCTCTCTCTCTATCTCTCTCCCTCCTGAAAAGAGGAAAATTCAAATAAATAAATAAAAGTTTTAAAAGACTCAGACTGGAAAGATTTGTCCCAGGAATTTCCTGTTGGCTAATGCCCAGTTAGCGGGGAATGCCAGCAATCATCTGAACAATGCGTGCTCGTCTCTGACCAGCGGCAAGAAAACTTCCCCAAGTCCCTGGGTTTGTGGCTAAAACACGGCAAAGCTTTGGAGAGTCATTGACCGTGGGCTTTGCAAGGAAATATTTTTCTTGCTCACACCCTCTGTCTTCCCTTGTCCTCAATCCTTCTTTGTACTCTTT
>NW_006283826.1:1327853-1330934 GCF_000327345.1 Myotis davidii
TCATCTCAATTGTCTGGCTCTCTCTCCGTCGGATTTCTCTCTGTTCCTCCACCGCTCTCGGCCCGTCTCCTTCCATCATGGTCTCCGTCTCTCTTCCTCAGTCCGCCTCTCTGTGCTCTGCTTTCTCGGTGGTTCTTTCTCCTGCTGGGTCTGTCCGTCTCTCTCAGTCTCAGTCTGTCTCGGTCGGCTTCACTGTTTCTGACTCTCGCGCCCTCTCTCACTTTCCTCTCTCCTTTCCCCTGTTCTCATGTTACTGAAACAAATCAACGTTTCTGACTCGGAGGACTGAGGGAAGGCCTGCTGCCCAGGCTTTGTGATATGAAAGCTGAAGTGGCCAGGGGTCCCCGTCTCCACGCTGGGAGCTCCAAGTGACAAGGACATCTGTCCCCACTCGGGGACAAGTTGGGGCTATGAATCGGGAGCTGTACCCACCGCAGGAGGGAGGGTCACTGTGGCCCGGCGTCTGCCAGGCCTGCAGACCTCTCCCCTGGGCCACAGCCCCGACATTTCAGATTAGCACTCACTGGGTTGCTCACTGGGCAGGGAGTGGAGAGGAGGAGGGAGGCTCTCCCAGTCTTTGGCCACTTCAAGGCCCGTGTCCTGCCCAGAGCCCCCTTCTGACAACCCACAGTGTGTTCTGCATCAGCCCGCACATTTAACCTAAACCCAGGTTTTCCACCTCGGATCTACTGACATTTGGGTTGGATAAATCTTTGTGGCGGGGGCTGTGCTGTGCCCTGTAGGATGTTTACAGCATCCCCGGCCTCTCCCCACTCGATGCCAATAGCATCCCTCTCCAGATATGGCCAGAGTCCCCTGGGTGGGGGTGGGGTAGGTGTGACCCTCCCCCGGTTGAGAACCACTCCTCTAATCCATCTCTGCTGCCTTTCCTTCTACCCAAATCCCGCACTCCCATGTTCTCCCTTGCTAAAACCATCCATGGCTCCCCATTACTAGGGTGATAATTACGATTACCATTAATATCATAGCAAACATCGATATGGGGCTTTCTATGTGCCAGGGCGGGGCTAAGTGCTGGGTGTACATATGAACTCACTTCCTAGCACCCACCTCACAGGGCTACCTGGGGGGTCACAATAAAGCAGCACCCCATTAAGCCCAGTGCTGAGTCAGCCGTTACTGTTGTTATTACTATGGAACGTGGGTCCTCGTTTCCCTGCGCCCTGCCCTTTGGGGCTCTGTGCCTTTGCACCTGCATGCACTCACCTTGCTGTTGCCCCCTTTCTCCACCTGCCACACTCCTCCTCACCCCCCAGGACCTGGTTCTGATTGGATTGGTTCTCCAAAGACTTTCCTCAGGGCCTGGTGTGCCCTCCCTCTTGCTCCTGCGCTGGAGGCTCCTACCTCTACTTGAGCGGTTGCTACCCTGAACCGGGGATGGCTGGGAGCTGGGTGTGGGTGGGGCAGAGGTGAGGGCTGACTCGTCTCTGTGCCCTGGTGGCTGACAGGGTTGGGACTCGGTGACCCTGAAGGTTTTGATGAGAGAGGAGGGCAAGTAGCTTGGGTGGGAAGCCTGCAATGGGGACAGCTCAGGGTTCTGCCTGCCCAACTCCAGTTCCCCTCACCCCATCTGGGCCCAGATGGTCCAGCCCTCTCTCTTAAGGGGCTCCGGGTGGCCACATGACCCAGGCCTCCTAACCGATTGGAAGAAGCCATGCCCCCACCCTAGTCATTGGCTCATGGATGGGCACCTGACTTAACTTGGTCCAATGACATTTTTTGGAACAAAATGAACTTAAAGGTCAACCAGATGAGGCTGCCAGCAGCCTTGTTGGCACCAGGAGATTGAATCAGAAATGAGAGAGGACAGACTGAGAGAGAGAGAAAGGGACGGGATGTCACCGTTTGAGGCCCTAGGGCAGGTGGTGCCGGAAGTTTCCGGCCTTGAACCTGCAGAAGTGGATTCTGGGGCCAATAATTTGCCTATTTCATCGAAGCTGTTGGGAGGGAGCTTTTTGTCCAGTTATGTCCAGCCCCCTGACTCCCACACGCATGCCCTCTCCCAGGAGTGCGTCCTCCCTGCCTTCCACGTGGCCTCGCTGGAGCCGTTATCCTGAGCTCAGACACAAGGGTCAGCGCCCCTGAGGAGGGCCTGGGGGCCCCTAGCTCTGCAGGCTGTTTGCTGGGCTCCCTCAGCAAACTCAAGGTGATTCTCAGTGAAGGAACTGAAACCCATCTTCAGGTCCTGGGGGAGGGAGAGGGCTGCTGGCTGGCCCTCACCGTGGGCTCTGCCTGCTTGGTGTCAGATCTAGACACGAGGCCCCCACAGAACCACGGAGGCCCAGCGGGGGCTGACCTGGGGCCACACCTGCACGTCCCCCGGCCTCCAGCTCCCAGCACACCCGCTGCCTTTGCGCACAGCCCTGCCCCCACGCCCGGAGCTGCGTCAGGGGCACCTCACTAGGGAGTCAGCCATGGGGGTGGGGACACAGCACAGACATCGCCAAGGTAGATGCCGCCGCCGCCGCTTCCAGAATGAAGCACAGATGGGCACGTGTGCGTGCGCGTGCGTGTGCACGAGGCCTGTGTGTGAACCTGCATGCACTGCGTGCCGCCGGGCGCAATTACATACAACAGCACGGGCTGGGTGCATCGAACACATGCGCACGTGCACACACACACACACACACACACACTCACCCCTGTGGTAAGCGTGTATAAGCGCCCCTCTCCGTAAGATTCTGAAACCCTACATTGGGGACACACATGGGGCCTGGTGCTATGAGACAGCGGGTGTCGGTAAAAGCCAAGAGACAGGTCCTGGCGGTACCGAAGGTCTCCTCCGCGGGGTCCAAATAGAACCCGGGGTCCAAATAGTATCTGGGGTTCTGGGAAGCACCCCGCAAGTCGGCTGCTCTCCTGCCGCCTCCCACCCTCGTGCCCAGATGGTGCCCGCGATATAATCGCCGTATCACCCCCCTCAAGGCTTCGCGCCATGGAATACATTTCAAGCCATGCTATAAACTGTGCTTTTGGATGTCATTGAGCGCTCCCGTGCCAATGACATCACTGTTTCCATGGCAACTAATATAATTAACATGAGGGAAAGTGCAAGGAGAA
>NW_006283826.1:1330977-1342579 GCF_000327345.1 Myotis davidii
CAACCCCAAACAGAGCAAATTACACGGTGGGGAAGGGGGGGCCGGGGGGCCTATAAAATGTTTTACGGCCACTTGTTAGAAAGGCCCGACAGAGCTCCGCTCATGGCCGCGGGGTAATGAGATCATTTGCAAACTGTATCTCCCACAAAACACAGAAAGGGCTTTGTCGCCTTCACAGTTTATGGAGTTGACGCGGAGGAGCCTGCTCCGGGGGAGGCGGCCCCTCTGCCTCCCTCCCGGTCAAGGTTCTCCGAAGACACTGGGCCCGGAGGGACTTACACAGGCCTGGGTTTGGCCCCCTGGGCGCTCACAGCCCCAACAGGCAGCGTGGACACATTGAAACGTATCCAGCCGTGAACCTGAAATAGGCAAATCGACGAAGCGAACCCTGTACTTGGTGGCTGTGCGTGGTGACCACTGGTTTCCAGGTGGGACAGGGAACCCCGGTGCACAAGCCGCCCACAGGCTCAGTCCTAGGGCCTCGGGGCTTTACTCCCGTGGGACAGGTGAGCGCGTGGAGGCTCAGAGGGGAAGGAGCACTGGCCTGAGGTGGCCCAGCCGAACCTGACCCAGCTCTGTCCTCCTCCTCACACAGCCTTCTCGCCTCGATCTCAGGGTTGCCTCGATCACGCCACAGCTGGCAGCCAACTTTGGGGTGAGCTGGGAGAAACCCCTGGTTCAATCCTGGCTGCCATGCTGTGTGTGGAGGAAGCTCAGTCCTTCTTCCTCACGCTGCCTCAGTTTCTCCAGGTTTCCACTCTGTGACGACATCGGGCTGGAGTGGCCCAGAAGCGCTGAGTGCCCACCCGCCTGGGCGCCCACCCTGGGCTTCTCCTCCACCCCACAGACTGAAGCGTCCTCGGGAGACTTAGGGTGCGTGGGGTGAGGATGCCAGGAGCAGTCAGGGCATAGAACACGTGGCTATAAAATATGTGGTGTCCAGGGCAAAATGAAATGGGGGTCCCTGTTCCAAAGGGAGGAACAATGCTGTTCAAAGTACTAAGATATAAAACATGCTTTCCTTTCTTCTACAGCAGCGGTTCTCAATCTGCGGGTCGCGACCCCTTTGGCGGTCGAATGACCCTTTCACAGGGGTCGCCTAAGACCAGATATTTACATGACGATTCATAGCAGTAGCAACATGACAGTTATGAAGTAGCAACGAAAATAATTTTATGGTTGGGGGTCACCACAACATGAGGAACTGTGTTTAAAGGGCCAGAAGGCTGAGAACCACTGCTCTGCAGTGTCTCTCTCCCTCCCTGCCAGTGTTTTTATCTGCTATTTAATGCCATGCTCTCGGGCGTGGGGATACTTGGGAGGCAAGTGCAGACCCTCCGGGATGCCCAGGGCCCTGCCTATGACTTGGCACGTTCAGGTTGCCCACCGGCTGTTGGGCTCCCCCTCCCACCAGCCACCAGACCAATGTCCCATGCCCTGGTGGGGAAACTGAGCCAGGCATCCTCCTTCCCACAGGCCTACCATCCCACCCATGACGGAGTGGTGCAACCTCTGCTCTGGATCCCGGAACTGGCGTGGGCACGAGGGTTGAGTTCTCTGAGTCGCCCGCTGAATGTGCCATGGCACTGCCAGTCTGGGATGGGGATGGTCAGCATCATGCCTTGCAGTGTGGCAGGCAGCACTCGAACCCCAGCTCTCAGCCGCAGGCCCCTGCCAGGGACAGGGGGTGGCAGGAGTTAACGGGCAGGGCTGGGGAACAGACAGAGGGGACCCATTCTGGGGAGAAGGCTGAGCTCGGGGCCATACCTGCATATCCCATGCCGGGAGGTGCACAGGGTGCTCCCGCTCCCACCACATCCATTGCCTCTGCGCACAGCCCTGCCCTGTCCCAACCCCCCCTACCCTGCCCCGGAGCTCCGTCAGAGTGAACCATGGGGGTGGGAACATGGCACAGGGATGGGGAGATGGGGAGGCAGCAGGAGCCAGACTCCACTTTCACCTACACAACAAATCCAAAGAGAAAACAATGAGAAATGTCAAGACGGAGACAGCAGAGCATCAATTCCCAAGCGTGGGCCCTGGTGCAGTCGGCCCATGCTGGGGGTCTGGTCAGCTGGGATTCTACACGAGATGTCATATAGCGAAAACAAAGAAAGATCCCCTGGCTAGAAAGATTCCCTACTTAGCACTGTGCATGACCAAAACTTAACCCTTCGGGGGGAAAAACTTCACACTGGGCAACGTGACAAACACTGCCTCAGTCAGGTGCTCAGGGTCAACATCAACAGGGTATGGCAAGTCGGCAGTGTGTTCCCGTGATGTGATGTGATGTGATGTGATGTGATGTGACTAGAATGTGCTTGACCTCCACGGTCTTCCTCCCTGAAACCCGTGGCCCCAGGCTCGTCATGAGAAAAGCACCAGATAGATCCCAATGGAGCAGCAGTTCTCAACCTTCTGGCCCTTTAAAGACAGTTCCTCATGTTGTGACCCAACCATAAAATTATTTCCGTTGCTACTTCATCACTGTCATGTTGCTACTGTGATGAATCGTCATGTAAATATCTGATATGCAGGATGGTCTTAGGCGACCCTTGTGAAAGGGTCATTCGACCGCCAAAGGGGTCGCGACCCACGGATTGAGAAGCGCTGCAATAGAGGGACATCCTACAAAACAAATGATCAGGACTCCTGTGGATTAGCGAGGTCACCTAAAAGCAGCGGGCACCCTTCCCCAATTCCCACGGAGGCTGGCGGCAGCTCCGCGAGAGAGGGGGCTCCCGCTCAGATTTCTGCCCCTCCAGTCACCGAACACGTCACCGCAACCCTCTAACTGCCCGGATTATTCTGCGATCAGCAAGCGACGCTACCTTCGGCACTTCCCATGTCCTAGGAACAGTCTGAAACATTGACTCAATCAGACCCTTGGAGCCGCCCAGGGAAGGGGAGCTATTCAAACCGAAGGCGGTTGTTTTCCTTTGCACGCACAGTGCAAGGTCTGCTGTCGGGGCACTTTGTGCAAAGTGTGCAAACACAGCCAACCATAGATATTGATGCTGAGGATCGTGGCTGGGCGGGTTATCAGCAGGCCTGGGCCCCACGGGCTCCCAGGTGGCCGCCCGAATGGTGCGTCCGAAGGATGCAAAAGGCACCGCGGCCCCCAGCCGTCCCCCCCGCTGGCCTGGGTGGGCCTGGAGGCAGCGTGTGGCTGTCTCCCGCCGGCTGCTGTGAAAACGCATGTTTCCCAGGAAGGGCTCTGGCACCGACCTGGCGGGCAGCTGGGATTGTTTTAAAAAGCAGCCCCGCCCACATTCCTAGTTCGGAACCGAGGCTGGCAAGCTCCGTGCTCACCAGAGCGGCAGGCAGACTGCCCTGGCCCTCCACCGGAAAGCACTCTGGGCAATTACCGAGCCCAGAGGAACAGAAGAAATTGTGGCTCCATTTACGTCTGTTGGTCCTGCATTCCTTGACTGTGTGTCTCAGCTGCCCTGCCCCGCTCCCCAGATGGCCCGTAAGGTTGGGGGGCGAGGGGGTCCTTACACAGAGCAGTGCTTCACAAACATTCAAGGCTCTTCTGGGCTCCCCTTTCCTCTCCATCTCCCCCGAAGCCCTGGGTCCCATGTCTGGCACCTGGGAGCCCTGAGTGACATGTCCAAGCCCACTTCACCAGGTGCACTGGGAGTGGGGGCAGGGAAGGAGCTTTGGGGGTGGTGGGCAGCCAGATGACTTCGCAGGATGGACGGGGGTATGAGATGGGAGAGACCCCCGTCTGATCCTGACCAGGGCGATTTCTCCCAGGGCCGCCTCCATGGATGAACAGGGCAGGACCTCACTGGGTGTGGCACATGACATACAAGCAGAAGGACTAAAGAGTAAAGCCAGGAGAGCATCGGCTCCAGGCCTGTCCATCCTAACTCGCTGCTGCTGCTATGTAGGCTGATAATTTATGCCTTAATTTATGCCAGGATGCAACCTTTCCCCTCCAGGGATCACCCGTCAGTCACCCACAAACATTTACAAAGCCCGCCCCCCCCCATTATGTGCCCGGTGAGTGGGCAACCCCAGCTGTGGACGAGAACCTGCTGACTGCTTCCGGGTATTCCAGGCACTTTACTGTGTTGCTTTGCTCAACCCTTCCCCCTTCCCCCGCCCCCCAAGAGCCCTACCAGGGAGATAGAGTGAGGTTCAGAGACATTAAGGTTCTTGCCAAAGGGCCTGAGCTGGGAGACCAGAGCCAGGGGCTTTTCTCATGGCACGAGGCCCCTCGGGCAGGGGCAGCATCCTGCCTGCCAGGAGCCCTGGTCCAGGGCGGCACGGATAGATAAACTCACGGGAACAGGAGCCACGGGTCAGCCACGGAGTCAATGGCCCCCAGGGAGCACCGGCCTGGGCGGTGTGAGCGCACTGGGAGGCAGGTTTCACCGTGGGGAAGCTTCCAGGGGCACTGCTCAGCGACATGGGGGGCATGGGTAGGAGCGAGGAGATAGGACACCTCAAGAAAAGGCTGGGCGAGTCCAGGTGCCAGTTAGGCCCTGGGAGGAGGAGCGAGAGGAAATGGTGATGGAGGACTGGTTGCCAAGCCCTTACTGATGAGCAGAATGAGCTCAGGCGTTGTTCTGCAGGGACTGGGAACCCCTTGTTGGTTTTTTAGGGAGAAAGTGATAAGAAAGCGGTGTCGTGGGAAAATCTGCCCAGTTGTACATCATCGTCGTCATTGTAAACGCTGCTACTACCCTCACTCATTCATGCCTCTCTTTCTCAGCCTGGCCCTGGGCTAAGCCTGCCAATGCCTTCTTTTATTGTCCAATTGATACCCTTTTTTCCACTGTCCAGCCCTCCACTTCCACCTGTTGAGATAGGGTGAGTGTATATTGCATGTGGGATGGAGGTGAATTGGGGGGGTGGACTGTAGTGGGTTTAGTCGTGTCCCCCCAAATTCATGGCCACTTGGAACCTCAGAATGTGACCTTGTTTGGAAATGGGACCTTTGCAGGTGTAATTAGTTAAGAATCTCAAGCTGGGATCGTCCTGGGTTAAGGGTGGACCCTAAATCCAATGGCTGGTGTTCTTCTAAGAGGAGACACAGAGACAGAAGAGAGGGAGGTGATGTGACTATGGAGGCAGAGATTGAAGTGATGTGACGACAGGCCAGGGGACCCCAGGGATGGGTGGGAGCCCCCCAACATTAGGAGAGAGGCAGGGGACAGAGTCTTCCTCCCGGCCCGGGGAGGAACCACCTACTGAGCCCAATGTCAGACTTCCGGCCTCCAGAACCAGGAGAGAATACAGTGCTGTTGTTTTAAGCCAACTGATTGGTGACACTTCGTCACGGTGACCCTAGGAGAGTGAGAGGCATTTCAGGCACTGAGGGGAGTGGCAGAGCTGGGATTCTGACTCCTGGGCCCAGTCTTTCTCTGTGTGGGTCTGAGAGAGAGAAATAGGGAACCACGAACTGTATCCCCATTAGAAAGGCTGATATGGCTCAGAGCTGAAAACAGGGCTTCAGGCACAGCAAGGTGTGCTCAGGGCCCAGCGCACAGTAGGAGCTCTGGGTGTGTTTGCAAGAAAGGGAACGGTCTGCCCTACTAGGTGCTATGAATGGGCATGTGAACACCTTGGAGGTAGACTGAGTGAAAGGAGGGACGTGAGAGAAGATGAAGGTGTCTGGGTGGAAACGTGGGGGCCAGGAGGAAAGCAGAGACCGCCCCCTCCCCCCTCCTTTGCCATCCGACAGACATCAGCCCGTGTGCAGACTGTGGCCTCCACCACACGTTTCAGAAAAACTGAAACCGGCCTTTCTCCAGCCCAGAGAATCAAGTAATTCCAAGTGCCAGTCTATTAACATCAGGTCCCCAGACTCCCATCACTCACCAAAAAACCCACACGACTCTCACAGCAAAAAGCCCTAAATGGTCCCTGTGACTCTGAAGGGCCAGAAAGCATAGTTGTCTTTTTTTTTTTTTTTTTAATTCTCATCTCTCTCGCTATGAGGAGATCGCCACTATTTTTCAGATAGGCTGGTGTTTTGTTTTGTTTTTTAATCAAAAGGAAATTAAAGGACAGGGAAGGATGTACATGTCTTCTGGGGAGAGCGGGGCCCCGTTCCCTGCCCGTCTTAAAATAGCCGCCGGAACGCAGTCTTTGCATTATGCTCGGGGTCAGCTGCCCTGGGGACCGCCGCCCAGCCGGGCCTGGAGAAGGGAGCGAGGGGCTGAGTTTCGAGATTTACTGCATTAATGCTTCTCCAGTTTCTGCGGAGTAGCCACTGGAGAGAAGCTTGGCTGCAGATGTAGTGAAAGTAACACACGCAGAAACGCAGTACCAATAACTAAATATAACTCGCATCCGAAATGCCCTTCACCGCACCGGAGTGCCTCCCAAATATATTATCTCATTAAATCCACAGGAACGCCGGGGGAGGTGGGTCCTCTCCCCTCCTGCTAGGCGGGAACAGAGATTCGAAGTCCAGGTCTTGTGACTGCACGAGGGCACCCTTTCATCTGCACTTGTGTTCTTCATGTGGGTTTCCCCGAGGACCAAGACTCCATGGAGGTGTCCAGGGGGCAATCAGCAGGGATCCGCTAAGCAGCGGTTCTCAACCTTGGCTGCACATTAGAACCACCTGGGAATCTTTTCAAAATCCTGGTGTCTGGGCCTCATCCTCCGGAAATTCTGTTTCTTTGTTACTAATGTTGTGGCCCCACCCCATCACAAAGAAACAGAATTTCCGGAGGAGGAGGCCCAGAAATCAGGATTTTAAAAAGATTCCCAGGTGATTCTAATGTGCAGCCAAGGTTGGGAACCACTGCGCTAAGGCAATGTCCGCTGCTGTAACAAACTCACCTCCAGGTATCTCTGACTTAACACAGCAGACACTTATTGCTACGTGAAACCCCAAACGGGTGTTGCTGGTTGGCGGGCAGCCTTCCATGTGATCATCTGGAAAACCCAGTCTCTTCCAGTTTTTGCCTTGGTTCACCTCTGAGCCTCAGCATCCTCTGCATTTAGCTAACAGATGGGGTTGCATTTTATGGGCCAGGTCTGGAAATGCCCATCATCACTTCCACTCACATTCATTGGCTAGAGCTCAGTCACGTGGCTACACCTGCATGCAAAGGAGGCTGGGAAATGTAGTCTAGCTCTGTTGCAGGAGGAAGAAGACTGGGTGTGGTGAAGAGCCAGCCCATTCTGTGGTACCCTCCACTCTGACTCCCTGCTCCAATTTTATCTTTTATACTAGAGGCCCAGTGCACGAAATTTGTGCACTTGGGGCGGGGGGAGGGGAGGGGGTCTCTCAGCCCAGCCTGCACCCTCTCGCATTCCGGGAGCCCTTGGGGGATGTCTGACTGACAGCTTAGACCCGCTCCCTGCATGCAGGAGGCAGCCGATCAGTTGGACATCCTTAGTGCTGCCACAAAGGCGGGAGAGGCTCCCACCACCGCCGCTACATTTGCCAGCCATGAGCTCGGCTTCTGGTTGAGCAGCGCTCCCCCTGTGGGAGTGAACTGACCACCAGGGGGCAGCTCCTGCGTTGAGTGTCTGCCCCCTAGTGGTCAGTGCACATCATAGCAACCGATCGTTCAGCTGTTCGGTTGATTTGCATATTAGCCTTCTATTATATAGGATGGTGCCTGTTGCCTAAGATTTAGTTTGAGAGGAGAACCCTGGCACTTAAACAATTGTGTCCAGGCTCTTGATCAAGTGGTCCCCATCAATTATCTGGACCACTAGGGGGGGCTGTGAAAAACACAGACTCCTGGCTGCTGCCTTAGTGATTCTGAGTCAGTAAATATGGGGTCCACCGTAGGCACAGCCATGGTCCACGCTGAGCCTTTTCCACTCGCCTTTGCAGATTTTGGGGCAGATTGGTGACGGATGGAGATAGATGATGACAGCAAGTAAAAGAAAGGGGACAGCAAACAATGTGGGATGGAGATGGTAGACGATGATGGTGAGGATGTGGGGGAACAGGAGCCCCGGACAACCACTTCGCTAGAAAAGCTGCAGGTACGCACAGTTTGTGGTCCAGCAACCCCACTCCCAGGCTATGCTCTAGAGACACTCTTTATATTCATATTGATCCAGAGAGGAAGGGAGAGGGAGAGAGAGAGAGAAACCTCAATGATGAGAAAGAATCATTGATCAGCTGCCTCCTGCATGCTCCCCACTGACCCGGGCATGTGCTCTGACCCATGACCTCCTGGTTCATAGGTCGACGCTCAATCGCTGAGCCGGCCTAGAGAGGATTGCGGAAGGAGGCGTGTGGACACACGGACACACAGACATCCATGCTGCCATGCTGCCTGGATGTAGGCGACATCTGGCTTCTGTCACACCAGCGACACAGTCTGGCGTGATCGCAAGGCCTGTCTCGGGCTCCTCACAACCTTAGTCCTACTCTGCTCCCCCTCCTTGTTTTCCCGGCTCCAACTTCATTCCTTCCTTAGCACCCTTCTCAGTTCAACCCAAGGGCACATGCCCATCACTTCAAATCCAGGCAACAATTGTGCCCCGGATGGCAAGTACTGACATATGCCAGTGCTGAAACTGGGCCTGACCCGACGTGGGCTAGGGCCGTGGTTGGCAAACTGCGACTCTCGAGCCACATGCGGCTCTCTGGCCCCTTGAGTGTGGCTCTTCCTAAGCCTTAGGAGAACGCTAATTAAGTTAATAACAATGTACCTACATATATAGTTTAAGTTTAAAAAATGTGGCTCTCAAAAGAAATTTCAATCGTTGTACTGTTGATATTTGGCTCTGTTGACTAATGAGTTTGCCGACCACTGGGCTAGGGCAGCCTTGGGGTTGGGGGACCTTCAAACCCACAGACACAGGACATTTGTTAAAGGGGGAAAAGCTTCCCCAGAAGCTGTCCTGTTATTCCCCCCCAAGCCCACCCTCCTGTGAGGGCCTCTCTGCCAAGTGTCTGAGGCAGCCGAGGTCCCTTATGCACCTCAAACACAGGCTTTCCCGAGGGGCGCCGGGGAGGGACGGCGATGACATGAAAGCAGGATTCTGTGGGCGAGTATGTTTTGGAAATACCTGCTTAATCTCAATGAAAAGATGCCTGGGCAGCAGGACTTCTCAGAGGCTTTGATATGCTAATGTCCTTTGAAAAATCCTACCGAAAACTACAAATGAAGCATTTTCCTAAATTGACCGCAGAAGCCCTGGCCAGTTTGGCTCAGTGGATAGAACATGGGCCCTGCAGACTGAAGGGTCCCGGGTTCGATTCCAGTCAAGGGCCTGGGTTGCAGGCTGGATGTGTCTCTCTCACATCGATGTTTCTCTCAATGTCTCCCCCTCCCACTTCCACTCTCTTTAAAAATCAGTGGGAAAATACCCTCGGGTGAGAATTAACAAAAAAAACATAATAAATAAATAAATTGACTGCAAGATTACTTGTGAGACTGGTGTTCCCCAAAACACACCTATGGGGTGGCAGGGGGCATTCCACTGTAGCTGGAATTTCAGACCGACAGCATGGGAAGGAAAACCCCTGCTTCCCACGGGTCCCTGGACAGGGCTCTGCCTCAGTCTACCCAACAGCAAAATGGGTGCAGGGCCACTAACACCTAGGCTGTCAAGGGGATTTCTTGCGCTTGGTTATGTGACCATTATCAAGGGGCATAATAGTGGGCGGCTTCACACCATCCTAGCATTTCCGATGACAGAAAAGGTTCCCATTAGATCATCTAATTGGTTCCTTTGGTCGGAGCAGGAAAGTCCTGACTAATCTGGTCACGCCCTTGGCTTTGTCGGCACACCTCCTGCAAGAAGTTCAAAGGGCTTCACCCTAACTTACTAGGGTCAAGAGTCTTCCTGGTGGTGAGGGGAGAGGGCAGGGGGCGGTTTCCTCCATCGCAAAAAGTCATTCGTTCTTTCAAGTTACTCGGGAAGCATCATTCCCAGGCCCTGGATGGCAAGCCTGCAGGCGTAAACAGTGAACACAGTCCCGCCGTGGAAATTCCTCCAACGACACGCGGTCTCCAGGGCATGGCGCTGGTGGAGTTCGTGGGCTCGGTGCCCGGCCTCCAGGCCAGCAAAGACCGAGGCGCTCACGCCGCCCGTAGCGCATGCTGTGCCCACCTCTGCCCCTTGCAGGCACAGGGCAGGGACCACGGAGGCGGCACCTCGGGCTTTCCACCCACTTGCTTTGGAACCCGGAAGGCAGAAATGCCCATCAGTGCACAGGAGCTGATTCCAGACACCGCCTGTCTCCGTGGGGGCACTCTTCCTTTCTTTTAAAAAGTATTTTTAGTGATTTTTAGAGAAGGAAGGGAGAGGAAGAGGGAGAGAGAAACATCCATGTGAGAACAAACATCGACCCACTGCCTCCTGCACGCCCCCGACAGAGGATCGAGCCCGCAACCTGGACATGTGCCCCAACCAGGAATTGAACCAGCAACCTCTCGGTGCACAAGACGACGCCCGACCCACTGAGCCACACCGGCCAGGGCACACTTTCTGTTGGGAAGCACTACACCGAGGGGTGAAATGGGCTCCACCGCTCGCTGGGCGTGTTATGTGGGGCATGTTACTTAGCCTGGGGTCCTCAGAGTCATGGGCTTCATGGGAGAAGTCTGGGCGACACAGATTCTGTGCTGCAAAGACCGTTGTGGCCACCGCAGGGCTCCCAGGGGCCTGTGCAGTTAAACTTAAGAGTAGGTGTTGGTTCTCATGCCAGCACGTAAGGCAAACAGGGATGGAATCAAATTCCCCTTGAAAATTCCTGCCCGTCGAGTAGAGTGTATACGGTATTGTGTATGGCCCACTCAGGTCTGATCACCCCTGCGTCAGACCCTCGGAGGGAATCAAAGGCATGTTCACCTGTGGCTGCCTGGGCATCCAAACCATTCCGTCTCGAGGGAAGAGGGTCTCAACGCGGGTGACGGCGCCCTCCCGGGGACATGAGGCGATGTCTGGTCGGGGACACTCTTGGAGCTGCTGGTGGGAACGTCAACCTGCCGGCCAGCTCCCCGGAGAGCACTTGGGCAAACGTAGCAATGGCCTTAACATAGGCATGTCCCTTGACCAGCCGTTCCACTCCCAGGAATTCACCCCAAGGAAACAAAACAGCGCTCATGGGCCATTGAGCTATAAATATATTCACGGCGGTTTTGGCAAAAGCAGGAAGAGGATGGGGACCGACCCGGGTGCCCACCACAAGGAACTGATTCCAGAGCGAGGCAGGGACACACGATGGAGACGTGAGGAGGATGCAAAGTGTGTGCGGCCATCGGGAGATGCTCTTGACAGACCATGGAGGGAAAAGGCAGGTCGCCACGAAGCGGGGCGATACATTTAAAAAATGCCTGCGTCCGAACACGTCCAGGAAGAAGGCTGGTGGCCAATCAGCACATGAAAACAGGCCTGGCTCCCCAGTCCTCGCGGAAACGCAGATGGCGCTAACCGGTCATGTTCACCCATGAAACTGACCGCCCCCCTCCCCACCCCCCTCCATCTCCCCCACATATTAAAGATTGATAATTTCCAGTGTTGGCAGGGCTCCGGGGATCAGATTTTTCTCATGCACTATAAAGAGAAGTATAATTTGTTGCAGCCTTTTTGGAGAGAAATTTGACCATCTCTATCCAACTTTGAATCACGTAACTCTACAGTTTCACTTCTCTGACTCTTT
>NW_006283826.1:1342613-1345351 GCF_000327345.1 Myotis davidii
TTGCACATGTGGGGGAAGATGTCCACTTTGTATTCCTGATAAATTGGAAACAACCTGAGTGCCCAGGAGTGGGGGAGCGGGTCTGCACGTTGCGCTTGTTGATATAATGGAATGTTGGCCAGTTGTCACAGAGAATAAGGGAGATCTAAATGGGCCGGGACAGAAAGCTCTGCAAGACGTATCGTCAGATGCAGGGGGAAAAGCAAATCAAAGAAACACAGACATTGCATGAGCCTATCTATGATGTTGTGGGTTTCTTTTTAGCAAAAATACTACGCATCTCTCTCTATATACAGGCATGTCTTCAAAGGCAGGGCAGATGCTGGACAGGTTCTGATGAAACAATGAACAGGCGTTCCCCTCTGGAGAGAGGTGAGGAGAGAAAGAAAAAGAACACTTTTGCTTTCATAGTCGACCTCTTTCTGAGTAGTTTGCAGGCATTCACATAGTCCTTGGCTGGATTTAAAAGAGAAACAAAGAAGGCCTGGCCGGGTGGCTCAGTGAATTGGAGCGTCGTCCTGTACACCAATAGGTGGTGGGTCAGGGCACACACCCAGGTGGCCTGTTGGATCCCTGGGGTGCATGCAGGAGGCAACCGATCGGTGTTTCTCTCTCTCTCTCTCTCTCTCTCTCTCTCTCTCTCTCCCTCTCAAAATTTTTCAAAACATATCAAGTGAGGATTATAAATTAATAATAAGAAGAAAGAAAGAAAGAAAGAAAGAAAGGAAGAAGAACCTTGGAAAGGTGTGAACACTGGGTCTCTCTGGGCCGAGGGGTTGTGGGAGATTGTTTTAGTTTCTCATGGCTTGTCAGGATTTTTCTACAATGAACATGTGCAATTGAAAAACTTCTTTTTATTGCGAGAGATGGTATTGAGGGACTCCTTTACAAAGGCATTTTAATTGAGGAAGTACAGGCTATGGCTTCCTACCCTAAGGACCCTGCGATCTAGTTGAGGGGTCTCTCTCTCTCTCTCTCTCTCTCTCTCACACACACACACACACACACACACACACACACACACAACAAGATGGGCACAGGCAGTACGTTCTAGGGGTCAAAAGCTGATGAGAACTGGGGGCTAAGTAGTTAAACACTGCCTTGTAGAAACAGGAGGGCTTTAATAGACAAGGAGCCCTCCAGTAATTGAAATTCTATTATCTGTGCTGGTGGCATCCTGCTCTGGGGATTAATGACCCTTGTTATCAATTAATTCTTCCTGGATTCTGAGCTCGAGACCGGCTACCAGGACTTAAGTGGCTTTCTTCTGCTCGTGTCTTCATGGACACGGAGACCTCTCTGTGCGTCTCAACAGGAAAAAATAAGCAGTGTGGCCCATCCGTCTCCTAGATGAAGATCGCAAACAAAGGAGAGGAAACCCTGCCAGGTGTGAAAACACAAACCACCCGCCACCCTGGTTGCTCTTCAATAGTTAATAGAAATAATAATAATAATAATAATAATAATAATAAAGAGCCCGCCAGAGTGGCTCAGGGGTTGAGCATCGACCTATGAACCAGGAGGTCGAGGTTTGATTCCCGGTCAGGGCACATGCCCAGGTTACAGGCTCAATCCCAGTGTGAGGCATGCAGGGGGCAGTTGATCAATGATTCCCTCCCTTCATTGATGTTTCTATCTCTCTCTCCCTCTCCCTTCCTCTCTGAAATCAATAAAAATATATTTAAAATAAACAAATTATATTTTAAAAAAGAAGCTCCCTGAATCCTTTTCCTCGGCTAGGTCTGCACACCTCCTGTCTGATGCCTGCCTTTGTCACAGGCAAGCTGCTGTCACTGCATCACCTCCATCCTTAAAGTGACCCCGGGAGGTAGCTGTGACCATCCCCATTGTATGGATGGAAAAACTGAGGCTCTAACCGTCAGCTACCCCTGTCTGCTGCAGAGATCACGTTGGAGGCCTGGGCGTGGGGCACTTTGCATCGGCACTGCCTTACACTGATGAGGTCAAGCATTTTGGTGACATTCTGTGTGATGACGACAGCTCATTGCACCTAACCTGGGACAGACACACAGGCGCTCAATCTCTGCAGGTCAGATCAAGTCGCAAGAGCCTGTGTCCACGCCGACACATGTTCTGTCCAACACAGAAGCTAAGCGTGGGTGCAGGGCCGGGTTAAGACCTCTGCCCCCAGGACGCACAGGCAGGAGCCGGAGCCGGCTCTTAGACACACAACTTCAGTGCGATGAGGGACGCCCTGTGGGGGAGGAGACGCGGCCAGGGCTGGGGAGGGGTTCAGGGAGGCTTCCCGGAGGAACGGATGTGGACGCTGAATCTTGCTGGTGAAGAAGAGAGGAAGGGGAGATGCCAAAAGATGGAACAAAACAGGACACGACCCCCCAGGCGGCATCTCTTACATGCTGCCCAGGCAGCTGTTTTTCATGGGTCGCCTCGTTTGACAATCGCCCGGTTCTAATAAGACGGGCACCGTTTTGTCTTCATTTCAAGTGACTTGCCGGCCCGGGCAGGGTAGCTCAGTTGGTTAGAGCGTCATCCCAGTACGACAAGGTTGCAGGTTTGATCCCTAGTCAGGGCACATTCCAGAATCCACCCATGGATGCATCAGTAAGTGGAAGAACAAATCGATGTTCCTCTCTCTCTCTCTCTCTCTCTCTCTCTGAAATCAATAAATCAAAAGTAAAATGAAGCAGAGTGACCTGCCCCGTGCTGTGTAGCTCTCAGCCTAGCTTGTGAGCAGGTGGTCCCCGCCCTTCCCGCGA
>NW_006283826.1:1345658-1346326 GCF_000327345.1 Myotis davidii
GGGGGGTAGGGGGGCGGCAGGGGAGGTGGGGCCATGCGGCAGGCAGGCCACAGTCCCAGGGGGCCTTGGCTGGGAGGTGAAGTAGGGGCAGATTTGTGCTTTGGGATGATCACCCTCGAAGGGCAAAGGGGGACAAAGGGAGAGCCCAGTGGCCGCGTGGGGCAGGGCCCGGGGCCCAGGTGAGACTGTGCGCGGCAGCAGAGGGAGAGGACGCAGGGGACAGACAGCAGCTCCTCGGAGCAGCGGATGGGTTGACGTGGTGGGTCCCACCATGAAGGGCGGTATATTCAGCCCTGTCAATGGGAGTGGCGCCCTGATGAGAGATGGCCCTGGGGCTCAAAAGTAAAATAAAACAGAGTGACCTGCCCCATGCTGTGTAGCTCTCAGCCTAGCTTGTGAGCAGGTGGTCCCCGCCCTTCCCCCGACTCCCAGGGAGCAGTGGCTCTCAGTTGGGGGTGGGGGTGACTCCGTGGCAATATCTGGAGGCAGCGTTGGTTGTCACCACTGGGGGAGAGGGATGCTACTGGCAACTCGTGGTGGAGCCTAGGGGTGCTGCTGGACATCCTACAGGCACAGGAGGCCCCAACCACAGATTCCGCAGCCCTGATGGCCGAGGAACTGCACAGAGCAGGGCTGCCTGCCTCTGCGGGGCACCCAGGGGACACCTG
>NW_006283826.1:1346685-1347020 GCF_000327345.1 Myotis davidii
AGGATCCCTGTCTGGTGGCGGGTCCTGGGGTGGAGGGGGTGGACTGACAGGGGCCTTTCCACCACTTCCCCTCCCTGCGCAGTGCTCCCTGGGGGAGGGCAGCTTCGTGGGGAGGGGTGGGATGTATGTGCGCAGGGGTCGGGGTGGAGTCCTTGGGGCTGAGCTCAATCTTGTTGCCTAGTCCTGAAGACAGGAGGTGCTGGACATGGATCTCCAAGCACCGCCCGTCCAGGATGAGGCCACTGGTTACTTCCTTGGCTTGAGTCTGTGTGTGTGTGTGTGACCTTCCTGGTGTAAGGACAGCCTCATTGTGTGTGTGTGTGTGTGTGTGTGTG
>NW_006283826.1:1347149-1361282 GCF_000327345.1 Myotis davidii
ATGCTCTGACGGGGAATCTAACCGTGACCTCCTGGTTCATAGGTCGATGCTCAACCACTGAGCCTCGCTGGCCAGGCCTCATTGCATCTTAAATCATGGAGTCCGTCAGCGCCCTGCTCAAAAGCCTCTGAAAGAACTGCAGGATGAAATCTTTCACGCACCTGTGGACCCCACCGCCCGCCCCATCCAGCACTCTGACCGCGTCTTCTAGTTTCCTCCTAAGATGAACCTGCTGCTCCAGCCAGACCAGCCCCTCCAACACCCCCCAACCCTCCCTGTGGATTCCCAGCCCCACACCGTTCCTAGGGCGAGCTCCCTGGGCCCTCCCCATGGCTCCCCTGCTGCCTCCCCCCTCACAGGTGAAATTCTACTTTTTCTTCCACCTCCTCCTCTCTAAGGCTCTCCCTTGGCCTACACTCTTCTCCACGACCTCCAGCGACCCTTACAAGTTTGGGGAAGTGCATTTGTACTCCATGGTTGGCCCTAGACACAGTGTCTCAGTGGATAATAGGGGTGGTGGACATGCATAGCCTATGAATTTTTATTATTTTTTATAATTCTCCAATCTCCAACACTCCCTGCCCCCCATCCCTAAAAAAAATCACCGATGTACTTTCCGTCTCTCTAGATTTGCCTAATCTGGACTTTTGCGTGAATAGAATCACACAACCCATGATCTTTTGGGACTGGCTTCCTTCATTCGGCGTAACGTTTTCCAGGTTCCTCCGTACTTCACTCCTTTTCCTAGCTGAGTAATATTCCACTGTCTGGACAGACCACATTTTGTTTATCTGTTCGTCCATTGATGCACATCTGGATTGTGTCCACCTTTTGGCTCCCACGAATAATGCAGCTATAAAGAACATCTGCGTGCAAATCTTGACGTGGACATATATTTTCATTTTTCTCAGAGTAGTCACTGTTTTTAACAAATTTCTTCTTTATTTTTCCTGGCCATGTTTCATTTTATTTTGAAATTTCAAATAACATAAGAACATGAGATAGTTGAGTAAATGCAGGGAAGGCCTGGGTTTAATGAGGCCTTACGAAAAAGCTCTAGCCTGGCCGGTGTGGCTTAACGGTTGAGCATCAGCCTATGAACCAGGAGGTCATGGTTCAGTTCCCCGTTAGGGCATGTGCCCAAGTTGTGGGCTCGGTCCCCAGTAGGAGGCATGCAGGAAGCAGCCATGAATGATTCTTTCTCATCATTGATGTTTCTATCTCTCCCTCTCCCTTCCTCTCTGAAATCAATAAAAACATGTATTTAAAAAGGGAGAAAGATGCTCTATGTCACAAAGTGTCTTCTCAACTGGACAGAACCCTCTGGAAGGGCAGTGATCATGTCCTGGATTTCTTTCGCTTCCAGGGAATTGCACATCGAGCTCTTGTTGAGTCACGTGAATGACTAGATCAGTTCAGATTCTACACATGTTGACTGCTCCCGGTCCTTCGGATGCTGGGTCTGTGTGTCCTGCCAGGCGTGGGATGGATACTAGAGAGAAAGATTGATGCCCACTTAGCAGATGGGGGACTGAGGGAGCTCCCTGTGTTTTGGAGGAGTCTGCCGGACAGCTGGAGCTGTGGCCCTTGCCTTTACTCTCCTGGCCTCCCCCGTGGGAACTAGATGCTGGGAGCTCGGCTCAAAACAGGAAAATCTGGATTGTCCCAACAGATACGGGATCTGGTGCTGCTCACTTACAAAAGGCTCCTTTCTTGTACAGAAGAACTGAAGGATCCCATTCCTCGCGAGGTCCCTGGGGCCCGGGCTTTGTGGTGCCCGGGGCTGCAGAGAGCATCGGTTTACACACCAGCTGGGCTTCTAAAGAAGTTGTAAGTCCAAGTTTTGTAAATTTGGATCATATTTTAGAGACCAGATAAAGAGACTCAGACTCTGAATCTTGGGGAGGAATCAGCACACGAGGTGATAATCGCAACCAGATTTATGATTTCTGTAAAGACCAAAACCAGAGAGAAACGTCCACAGCGCCTGGAATGCCGTGATGATTAATTAGGTGTCTCCCAGCGTAACAGGCACCGTCCTGGCCTTACAGACGCGTCCTCACCTGAATCTCACACAGGCACACACAGGCATGCACACACACATGCACGCGCACACACACGCGCACACACGTGCACACACGCACACACACGCATGCACACACGCACATGCACGCGCACACACACACACACCCCTTTGAGGCAGGTGTTGTTTACCTCTGGTTTAAGCGAGGGGGAGACTGGGGCTTGGATGTTCGTCCCCTGCCCAGTGTTGCGGAGCTCAGGGGAGCGTGGGGATGCCATTGCCACCCTCCTGTTTTTTCAGACAGCGCTGGGGCCAGACTGCCTGATGGGGTTCCCAGCTGCACCCCTTCCTCACTGTGCTTGTTTCCTGGGCTGTAAAATGGGCTGCAAAACCACTCCCTCAACAGACTGTGGTGAAGTCTCAATGAGACGGTTTGTTGAAAGCACCTGGCACACAGCTAGTGCTCAATAAACGTTCACCCTCACCACGCTGAGCCGCCCTCTGCCTGGCCACTGGGCTGCCCGTGCTCCGTGGCTGAGCGCCGACCTATGGACCCGGAGCTCACTGTTTGATTCCTGGTCGAGGCACATGCTGGGTTGCAGGCTCGCTCCCCAGTAGGGGACGTGCAGGAGGCAGCCCATCAGGGACACTCTCTCATCATTGATGTTTCTATCTCGCTCTCCTGTCTTTTCTGAAATCAACTCTCTCCCTCCCTTCCTCTCTCTGCAATAATGTGAAGTGCCTTAAAGCAGGAATCAAATGGTGGTTCTTGCCATTATTCTCTGCGAGGAACTTCGCACACATCCTTTCACGAGGTGCATGGTCCTAGCACATGGTATTACCGAGGCGGAGGCCACATGGGTTAATGGCTCTCTGGGTCCCACGAGCAGTCCATGGGGAGCAGGAAGGGCACTCAGGCTCCTCTGACACTGCGCACACCCTGCAGGCTATCTCCCCAACAGCCCTTCCTCCGGGCCCCCTCTCCTGGTTTTGTTTGGGGGTACGCCACTCCATGTGTGGGGGTTGAAGTCCACTCCTGGACCCACGGGGATGTACGGCCTTGTGGGTTCTCCGGAAAGCACATGCCGAGCCAATGCCGGCCATGTGGAGGGTTAGGAGGGAGGGAGCCGCCTGTGAAGGATGGAGGGGGAGCCGGAGGCAGGGAGAGCCTCCAGGCCACAATGCTGGCCTGACACCGGGCAGGGAGAGGGGGAAGGAAGGAGGGTCGGAGGGAGGAGCCCCGGAGGGCAGTGCCCCCCTGTGAAAGCCTCAGCAGAAACTGCCCGGCTCTAGGACCCCCACCACATACAGCTACTGTCTGAGAGCAGCCCTGGGAGAACACGGCCGTGGAGCAGAAGTTGTAGCACCCGGAGGCGGTCAGAGAACTACCCTCATTGCAGCAGGTTCTCTGGAGGGAGAGCCGAGTGGCCCACCTCCAGGCCACCGTAGGTGCATGGTGTTGGTCTGGATTCCACGCCCTGGGCAGTGGGCAGGAGTGTGTGATGTGCCTGGACCAAGAGATAGCAGCAAGTCTCCTGGGGCACTTGGGGGTGAGGTCTTTTCCTCTTCCACTCAGGGCAGCTGTAAAGGGATGTGATGGCTGGAGCTGTGGCAGCCACCTGGAGACCATGAGGGGACGGACATGAAGACGAGCCAGGGCGCTCAAGAAGGCCGAGGAGGGGGGACGGAAAGAATGCTGGTCCTGGATGACATCGGTGAGTCACTGCGTGAACCACCCTGGAAAACTCTCCCTCAAAAAACCTGTTCTGTGAGATAATAAATCCCTTATCGTTTAACTCATCTGTTGCTATGTCACACATTACCCTAAAACGTAGCAACTTGAAACAACAAACAGTTCTGATCTCACACGGTTTGGAGGGTCGGGAGCCTAGGAGCTGCTCTGCTGGGAGCTTCTGGGTCAGAGTCTTTCACGGGGTTGCAGTCAAGATGCTGGGGCTGAAGGATGCTTTCCCGAGGGGGTGCGCTCACGGCGATCGAGCAGCAGGGGGCCTCGTTCCTGTGGAGCAGCTTGAGCATCCTTACAGCATGGCGGCTGGCCTTCCCAGGGTGGTGAGCCAAGAGGGAGAGGAAGAGGCTGCGATGCCTTCTGCAGCCTGGTCTCTAGAATCACACACTGTCACGTCCGCCTTCTCTGTCCATTCGCAGCCATTCCCCCAGGCCGGCCCACACTCCAGGGGAGAGAAGCTAAGCTCCACCCCTTGAAGACCTCAAAGAATCTTGGGGTTGAAAACCACTACAGTTAGTTTGAGTTGGGTCCCTTTTGCATAAGAAAGATCCCCAAGCCAATCTGCTTGACACCACACAACTCTGCCAGCGTGGGAAACCATGTAGGGGAGGTAAGGCTGACCCGAAATTCTCAGAAGCCTCTCCAGTTCTGTAAGATCCTCAGAGTGGGCCTGCTTAAAGAGAGGTACAACCTGTCCTACTTAAAAATAAATTTAGCTCGGGCCGGTTTGGCTCAGTAGTTACAGTGCTGGCCCACAAACCAAAGGGTTGCGGATTTGATTTCCTCGTCAAGGTCACATACCTGGGTTGCAGGTTCGAGCTCCAGCCCTGGTTGGGGTTCCCGTGGGGAGAACAATCAATTGATGTGTCTCTCTCACATCAATGTTTCTCTCCCCCTCTCCCCCTCCCTTCCGTTCTAACAGTTAATGGAAAAAATATCCTCGAGTGAGGATCAATAAAAATAAATTTAAACATAAATATTTAATAGGAAATATGAAAAATATATAGCAAGAGAGAGAGACTAATTTGACACATTCCATGAACCACCACCCAGCTTCAGGAACGAGAGCACTCATATAACGGAAGGCCCATGGGTCCACCTGAGCTCATGGTGCTCCCCCCGTGGGAACCACTGCCCGTATTTCAGTGTTTTTCATCCCCTTGACTTTCTTTGCACTTTAACTGGACACGGTGCAGACCTACATAATACTCTGTATTGTTTTGCATGTCTCTAAACTTTGTAGAAATGGGGTCATCCTGAATAGATGCTCCCGCAACTCGCTCTTCTCTCTTCATTATGTCTGTAAGATTCAACCTCGTGAGGATGGGAAGGAACTGAAACCTTCGTGCACTGCTGGTGGGCACGTCAAATGGCGCAGCCCCTGTCGGGGACAGTCTGGCCGTTTTTAAAACAGTTAAAGCCCATAGAATTCCCATAGGACACAGCAGTTCCACCCCGAGTGCATCCTCAGGATTCCTGAAACGTGTGTCCACACAAAAACTTGTACGTGGATGTTCATAGCAGGTGTGCTCATAATAGTAAAAAAAGTGGAAACAGCCCCAGCCGGTTTGGCTCCGTGGATAGAGCGTCATCTGCGGACCAAAGGGTCCCGGGTTTGATGCCGGTCAAGGGCACATGTCTCAGTTGCAGGCTCCTCCCGGGCCCAGGCCCTGGTCGGGGCTCGTGCAGGAGGCAACCAATCAATGTGTTTCTCTCACATCGATGTTTCTCTCTGTTGTTCCCTCTCTCTTCCACTCTCTCTCAAAATCAATGGGAAAATATCCTCGGGCGAGGATTAAAAAAGAAAAAAGTGGAAACAACACAAATGTCCATCAACTGAGGCATAGGTAAACAAACGCGGTCTGTCCGTTCAAGGGAATATTATGTGGCCATAAAAAGAAGTGCTGACCCACGCCACAACGTGGATGGACCTTGACAACATCATGCTGAGTGGAAGAATCCAGGTCCAAAGGAGCTTACTGTATGATCCCAGTGACAGGGAATGTCCAGAACGGGCAAATGCATCCAGACAGAACAGAGATTCGGGGTTGCCAGGGTTGGAGATGGGCGGATGGGAGTTACTGCTAACGGGCGTGGGGCTTCTTTCTGGGGTGATAAAAAGATTCTGAATTAGACAGCACTGATGATCGCACAACTTTGTGAATACGAGGGGGAGCAATATAGGTTTACAACTGTGAGTACATGAAACAGAGTTTATTACTATATTATTATTCATTAACTAGAGGCCTGGCGCACAAAATTCTTGCAAGGGGTTCAGTCCTCACAGCTACAGTCGGACATCCAGCAGTCTGACATCCCTCTCACAATCCTGGACTGCTTGCCCCTAACCGCTCACCTGCCTGCCCGCCTGCTCACCCCTAACCACTCACCTGTCTGCCCGCCTGCTCACCCCTAACCGATCGCCTGCCTGCCTGCTTAGTGCACATGATAGCGACCAGTCGTTCGGGTCATTCCGGTCATTCTGCCATAACGGTCGCTTAGGCTTTTATATACATAGATTATGATATCATTGATTGTCCAACTGTCAACCTACCTTTGCTCACCCCATACAGTGAAACCCATTCCCCTGTCTACCTCAAAGAATGAATTGCCATATGCGCAAATTATGTCTTAAAGAAAGCTTTGCCATGGTCGTTTTCACTACTGCATAGTAATCCGTTAGCATGAACAGTCCACGTCTCCCCCTTCTCCGTCACTGTGGTTTCCGAGCAGGGCTGCCGCCAGCACTCCTGGCACATTTCTTTGTGCACGTGTGAGGGTTCCTTGAGGTACGGACGGAGGAGTGTGCAGTCGCTGGGGTGTAGGGTACGCACATTTCAACGCATCGCTCTTTCATGTGTCTGTGGGAGTCTGGGGAGAGGAGGGGGGCCATTCTGCCTCCATCCCTGGCCCCTACAAACCACCCGAGGTCTCGGAAATTAGGGCAATGGCAACAGAAAACAAATAGCACGGATCCGCGGGGGGCTGCTTCCCCTGCCACCGCTCCGAGACCTGCCGGGTGGGCACCGGGCCTCCCTGTCACCAGAAAATATTAACAGCGTTTAATGAATATTCACAAGGATTCATTAAACGTTTCCCCGTGCGGCTGAACTAAACAGCGTTCAAACCCCCAAGCCATTAACCAAAAAGGAAGAAGAAATATTACAGGGACTGTATGCACGGCCTAAAAATGCCACAGGCAAGAAATAGCTGCTTCTTTTTTTAAAAAAAACTTGACTCCATCTCCTTCATCTCCCTGGTGTTTCAAATGGGCCCGGTGTCCTAAGTATTTGTGGCTTCTTGGAATAGGACAGTCCCTGATTAAGAGTAAGAAGATTAGCCCTAGCCGGGTCGCTCAGTGGTTAGAGCGTCGGCCCGCAGGTCACTATAATGTCCTTGGTGCCTCGACCATTATCTGAGGAAAGTGGACCTCGTGACCTCATGACCCCACCGCCCTGACCAGAGCCGACTGGACACAAAGGCATGGGCTTGACCCAAAGACCAAGATTCAGAGGTGACCTTGTGTGGGAGCGCAGCCCTCAGGAGATGCCGTCCACCCACTGCACAGTGACCACAGTGACTGTGAGCTGTGAGACCTTCTGGGGGGTGGGGGCGGGGAGGGTGCGCTAAGGGTAAAGCAGAACAGGTGGGCGCCTGGGCAGACGCGGACAGACCCACAATGCACTGCATGGCCTACTCTCGGACGCCACTCATTGTCACTGAGCCGCATTCCATTCCTTAGAAGTGAGTCATTACGCCGGGTCCACACTCAAGGGGAGAAAAATCAGGTTCCACCTTTCAAAGGAGGAGTATCGAAGAATTTGTAAGTATTTTAAAACCACCCAAGGCCCACAGCCTGTTTCCGGTCGGTGGTGAAATCGGGATTTATCGACCCATTCATTCCGCAAATATGAGCACCTTTCCTGCCTTTGCTTCCTGATACGGTAGCCACCAGCCACACAGGCTCCTGAGCACTTGAAAAGTGACTAATGTGCCTGAGGAATTGTAGTGTTAACCTTATTTAATTTATATTTAAAGTTAAAAATGACTCATTCAGCTACTAGAAAATGTTTACGCATGTGTGAAACAACTTGGGTAAGTGAATCTACTTTTTCCATAAATTTTATGAAATCTAAATAAGGCCAAGTATTCCCAGTGAAAAATGAAATACTCGATTTTGAAGACTTTATATGAGGGGGAAAAAATGTAAAACATCCTAATGGACATTTCTTGTGTCACTCATATCTTAGAAGGACAATGTTTGGGATGTGTTGGGCTAAATAAAATCCATTAGTGAAATTCATTTTCCCTGTTTCTTTCTACCGTTTGAACGTGGCTGTTAGGAAATGATAAGTTATAAGCGTGCTGATGCCACTTGTCTATTGACAGCCTATGGGACTTACTAAATGCCGCGGGGGGTTCCCTCCTGGAGCTCACAGTCAACATGAAAAGACAGCCTGGCCGGCCTGGCTCAGTGGTTGAGCATTGACCTACGAACCAGGAGATCACGGTTCGGTTGTGGGTCAGGGCACATGCCCGGGGTTGTGGGCTCGATCCCCAGTGCGGGGCGTGCAGGAGGGAGCTGACCAATGATTCTCTCTCATCATTGATGTTTCTATCTTTCTCTCCCTCTTCCTTCCTCTCTGAAATCAATATAAATATATATTTTAAAAATGTAAAACAAAACAAAAAACACACCCAGAAAGACAGGTATGAAGTAATCAATCCAGAGAGCAATGAGCGTCCCAGAGCAGAAACCGGGGAGCTGTGTAAGTGTCCAGGGGACCTGCCCCATGGGCCTGTCCAGCGCGAGCCTGTGGCCGAGAGGGAAGGAGAGTCAGGAAGCCCACGCTGGGAGCAGCGCGGGGGAGGTGGAGGAGAGGCTCTGTGTTCGGGGCGTGGTGCCAGCTCCTCGGGTTTAGGGCCAGAGGAAGCGGATGTGCCAGGAGCATTGCCACTTTGATGTGCAGGTGGTGAGGCGGCAGGGAGGGGCAGGGCTGCCATCAGCTGTCAGGCTGGCTCTTGCTGCTCTGCCCACACACTGGCCGGGCGCTGCAGGCCTGCGGGGCTCTCTGGGTGTGGCTCCACAGAGCTGCGCTGGAAAGTACCTGGGCTCCTGGGGAAGGCAGAGCCCCGAGCAGGGGGCTGGCCCGGCTCCGACCCAGGGCCTGCCCTGGGCTCCTTCCATAGCATAGGCCCGAAGGTAACTCTGACAAGGACACCAGGACTCTCTGGTCCCCGCTCTGGCCAATCTGAGGTTCATGGTTGTTTCGATTGATTCAAATTCCATTGCCACCTACCTGGCCCCCTTGCCACATCTTTCCTCCCCCTGGATCTGCCCTTTGCATTGTCACCCAAATTCTTCCTGTTCTGAAAACATGCCACGCACACTGCTGCCTCAGGGCCTTTGCACTGGCTGTCGCCTCTTCCTAGAACACCTCCTCTCAGGGTTGGTGTCTTCTCTCCTTTAGGTCTCAGCTCAAAGGTCACCCCTGTCCCTGACTCTCTTTCTAAAGTTACTGCCACTCTCTGCCTCTTGACGGTCATGCTCTGTCGCATTTCCTGGTAGCAGCATTTCTGTTCAGATCATACTCCTCACGGTCTCGCTCATGGATTGTTTTTGTTGTGTCTTCCCACCCAGGAAACAAGCTCCGTGAAAACAGTATATACGATGGCCTAGGACAGCTCCTGGCACATGCTAGGTGCTCGAAAATCAGTTGCTGAATGAATTCATTCATCTTCCTGACCTCAGATGGGAAAACAATTCCGGTGACCTCACAGGAATGTGGACCCGTGTGTGAAGGAATGCTCGGCTCCGGGAGGAAGGGAGAGAGGTGCTCTCTGATGTGGGTCCTATGAAACACGGAAGTCAGGGACAAAGACGGCGGTGCACAGATAGAAACTAGCTCTTCAAGGGGGCTTGTGGGACGGTAAGCGATCTCTATTTTTAAAATTTTCATTTACTGCCATTATATTGCTTCTTCATCACAGCTTTATTGAGATGTCATTTCTGCACTATGAAGTTCACCATCTTAAAGCCTACGATTCAGGGGTTCTTTCGTATATTCTCAAAGTTATATCCTCTCATAGAGCTAATTCCATAGCATTTCTGTCATCCCCCAAAGAGACCCTCTACCCATGGACAGTTATTCATCAGCTGATAGACTGATTTGTTTCCCTTATATTGTTTTTACCCCCAAACAGTGAAGGGGGACCTTCTCCCTGTAGCTGTACAACTGCTGTTATGCTCATGTCAGAGGTCTGAATGGTGTGAATTTCCTAGGGCCGTGGTCGGCAAACCGCGGCTCGAGAGCCACATGCGGCTCTTTGGCCCCTTGAGTGTGGCTCTTCCACAAAATACCACGTGCGGGCACGCACGTACAGTGCAATGGAAACTTCATGGCCCATGCGCAGAAGTCGGTATTTTGTGGAAGAGCCACACTGAAGGGGCCAAAGAGCCGCATGTGGCTCGCAAGCTGCGATTTGCCGCCCACTGTCCTAGAGGCAGGACCAGGCATGGTTTAGTCTAAGACTCTGCTTTACCTAAACCATTCCACCCTCTCACACCTGCTGGGAGGTGTATCGTGCCATTTATACTAGAGGCTCCGGGCTAATGACAGGCCAAGGGCACGGCTGGGACAGCAACCCCCAGATCCAGGTGCCTCCCCAATACCACCCTCAGCCACCTGCCGAGCTATGATGACCCCATCTCGCGAGCCAATCGCCTTGCCTCTCTAAGGGTCTGACTTTGGCCCTGGGAGGGCTGTGGCTGACTGGGAAGAGAGGGGACACCATGCCGGGGCGGGTCAGTGAGGCCAGGAGTGCCCGGCATCCTGCACTGAGACAACGCATCCCACATGCGGTGACAGGGCAGGGCCGGGCCCTGTCGCACAGCTGATGTCTTTATGCGGCGGGATTGACTCGCTGTGGCCGGCCCGGCGTGCGTCAGCCCTGTGACAAACGATGAAGATCTCATTCAGCCTGTGAGATCCACGCGAGGAGCTGAATGCAGACAATTGGAAAGCGCCGCACCCCCGACGCCTCGGCCCGAAAGCCGCGGATTCTGCTGATTCCAGGTCTTTCGCGTGGATTTGCTGATCCCGGCGAATCTCGGCTGTTGGGCTTTTGCATCGAGGCTCTGGGCCTCCTTGCAGGGAGCCCTGGTGCCAGAACGCGAGCAGGATCTGCTGGGGGAGCCCCCACCGGCGCGGCAGGATGACTGCCTGACACTGGGTCCATCGCGTTTCATTCTGATGACTCACTAGGATTGCTTCCTCGTTCCTCACTGCCTCCCGGGGGAACCCTTAAAGGGACCCCTTCTTCCCTGGTCCCAATCTGTTTGCCCTCGCCATTGGAGCCCCTCCTACTGCCACCGTTGCTATATTTTAGCAACTTCCGAGAGCCCCGCGGATGCCAGGGAACCAGCTAACTGCAGCTAACGGACCCCTCGAGGGTGCGAATGCACAGGACCAGTGGCGGGTGACATGCTCACGTCACTCATTTGTGTCCCCAGGTTGACCATTTGGGCGCTTCTAAGTAAAAGAATCTCACTCCCGGCGATTCAACGTGGCTTTGGAAACAATCACGGGATAGGCTAATGGATTTAATAACCACGGGATGCACAGGAGAGGGCGCTGGGTACCACCCTGTGAGCCTGTCACACTCTCGGCCGATGGGCTGAGGCCTGCGGCCCGCCAGCTGCAAGTCTGACACGCTTGCATAGAGACCTGACCCTAGGGAGGCCTCCTAGGTCAGTGATGGCAAACCTATGACATGCGTCTCAGAGGTGACACGCAAACTCCTTTTTTGGTCGATTTTTCTTTGTTAAATGGCATTTAAATATGTAAAATAAATATCAAAAATATAAGTCTGTTTTACTATGGTTGCAAAGATCAAAAAATTTCTCTATGTGATACGGCACCAGAGTTAAGTTAGGGTTTTTCAAAATGCTGACACGCCGAGCTCAAAAGGTTCACCATCACTGGTCTAGGTGCTTAAGCTCTGGTCACACCAGACCAGCAACGTTCCCGTCTCTTACATAGAAAGCATTTCAAAATGAACAGGACCAGGCAACGACATCACGGCCCGTGTGCAAAATGGGCTGGGCATGAAACAAGGGGTACCTCGTCCACACCTGGCTCACCGACTTCCCCCCCGCACACCCTGGCATATGCTGTTCCCTGCGTCTAGATGCTTTTCCATCCTTCCCAGCCTCCAGCACACACGGATTAGGGATACTGCAGATGTCCAGCCCATGAGCTGGCTCTGACGGCCTTTCCTGCCTCAGGGGTTCACAAAGCGAGCCAGTGACCCCGGCCCCAGGGGTGGGTCTGTGGGGGCGGCCAGAATGCAAGGAAGTGAACTCTGTGTATTAGAAAGAAGAGGTCTACCGTGAATAGTTCAGTGAGACTAAGTAGGTTACAAGCAGTCTGTCTTATGACCCAGTTTTTTGTAAAAAGAAAATTCTATATTTACCTGTTTGTTTCTGCGCAGAAAAGCCTGGGAGAGTACCTCGCGCATTAACGGTGATTACTTCTAGGGAGTCGGGGTGGCAGAGCGGAGGGTGCGAACAGGAACTTTTTGCTTGTTATTTTCTACTTTCTGATGTGTTTATCTTTTTTCTCCAATGGGCACTGTATTAATTTTATAATTAAAAATCTAATAACAATTTTAAAATGTGCTTGGGGAATAGAATAGCTATGCTTCCCACACAGTTGCAAGTGGCCTTTGTCACAGATGTACCAGGCTGTCAGCTCTCAGGTTGGGGGACTGTCTTTATTTCTGCAACCAGACTGCGGGCTCCAAGTGGACAGGCCTGGGCCTAATGACCGTGCTGGTAACAGAAACCCCAACACTAACTCCTCCGTGTGCTGAGCGCTACACGTGCTGCATACATTGTCTAGTTCACTTCATTCACTCCTAAGTCCTCCGATCCCCCATAATGCCCTAGACAGGCATAAGGGCTCAGTAAATACATTTGATTGCAGAATGTGGTTGGCAATGCTTTGGGGAAATATACAAGATCCCTTGTTCAAATACTTTTCCATGTGAGTGGGACTTTAAATGTCTCTCCTGCCCTAGCGGGTTTGGCTCAGTGGATAGAGAGTCGGCCTGAGGACTGAAGGATCCCAAGTTCAATTCCAGTCAAGGGCACATGCCTGGGTTGTGGGGGTGTGGCCTTGGTTGCAGGCTCCATCCCCGGCCTTGGTCTGTCTCACATCGATGTTTCTCTCTGTGTGTCTCTCCCTCTCCCTTCCACTCTCTCTAAAAATCAATGTAAAAATATCCTGGGATGACGATTAACAAAAAAATAAAAATAGCTCAGCCAGTGCGGCTCAATGGTTTAGCATCCGACCTATGAACCAGGAGGTCACAGTTCGATTCCCGGTCAGGGCACATGCCCAGGTTACAGGCTCAATCCCCAGTGTAAGGCATGCAGGAGGCAGCCGATCAATGATTCTCTCTCATCATTGATGTGTCTATTGTTCTTTGCCTCTTCCTTCCTCTCTGAAATCAATAAAAAATATTTTTAAAAATAGTAATAAAAAAATTTTTTAATGGGGATAAGAATGCCTCCCTGGATGAACTGTGAAGAGGAGACACTGCCCAGGGCATCCCTTCACTTCGGTTTGCATTCTGCCAGCACGGGAGTGCTCTCCAGCACAGGATCGACGCGGCCTGCAGAAGGAGAGGACTTCTTAGGACACCACCGGGAAATATGGCAGATGCAAGACGCATCGGATACAGAGAAGATCTGAACTGGAAAACCTTGAAAGAAATGCATCTTACAGCTCTCTCACTGTGAACTAAACCCACGCAACACCATCGGTCTCTGAGGAGAGCTTCGTACATTTAAAACCAGGTAAGAAAAGAAAAAAATAATGTAAGGACTCGCTCAGTTTGTGGCAGGAACAGATACAAGCGTAACCGCTGGAGTCGCCTAGCCCTGGGTGGAGCGTCAGCGTCATGGGGTCCTCGCTGGGCCACTCTGGATAAGCAACTCAGCCTCTCTGGGCTTCTGATTCCTCAGGTGTGAAAGGAGAGGATGTGGAGCAGCAGCCCTCTCAGGGGTCATGATGCGCATCCGTGCACGCGTGGTCAGAAGACCTGGCCGAGGTCAGCGCCCAACGTTACAGCTGCTGTTGGTTCCTGCGCAGGTGTGCTCAGCTCCCTGTGCTGTTTCCTCTCCTGTCGCTTCCCCTGGGCACCACTTGGCACCCTGTTTTCCTTCAATGCCAAACCAAAAGCGGTGCCTGCTACTCGCGTGCTCCCGAGGAGGGCGTGGAGGTCAGGGCTGGTGCTGAGTGCGTTGTGGGATGCTGTTCCCAGGCCGTGCAGGGTTCTGGGGGTGGGGGGTGGGGAG
>NW_006283826.1:1361410-1371156 GCF_000327345.1 Myotis davidii
TGGCCCCCTACAGGCCGGACCCTGTGCTAAGGGCAGCTGCTCTGCTCTCGGCCCCATGGGCCCACCCTCGCTGCCTAGTGCATGCCAATTAGGCCCTAATTTGATTTCTGTTCTATCTGTGTGAACCCCATTAAAACTCAATTCTGCTCATTACCAACAGCTTTCTTGCCACGTGGGGACTCTCCTGCCCAAGGCCGCTCTGGTGTGGTGAGGAGTGGGCTCCGCGCGAGGCCTGCGGACACCCTTCCCCGCACAAGCAGCGTCCTCGCGGGCCCCACGAGGCTTCCCGGGACCCAGGTCAGGGCTCAGGCTCAGCTTCCCCGCAGAGCCACCAGTAGCTCTGGGATGGTGGAAAGCTGGAATAAGGGGTGCTGGGAGGAGGTCATCAAGTCCCGCCTCCCATGCCCCAGAATTCCCTGCATCATCGGAGCCCTGCTGGTCCCTGCACCAAGCTTCCTCCCTCCCTCCCTCCCTCCCTCCGGGAAGCTGGGCTGGGTTCCCGCCCCTCCACTGTGTGACCTTAGAGAAAGCCCTTGACCTCTCTGATCCGCAGTGCCTGCAGCGGGGGCTGCGATCAGGCGTGCCTCGCAGGGACTGTTGGGAGGATGACAGGAGCCCAGGAGAGGGCCTGGCAGAATGAGCCCTCAACAAATGCCAGCTGTGCCCGGGTACGGCGAGGCCAGTGAGGCAGTTGCCAGGGCACAGAATTTAAGGACGAGCCATTTTTCAGCCCACCACTCTCACTGCCCTATCCATAATCAGAAGAAATAAAAGTTTAATACAATATTTCTAAGAACTAAAAAGTAACGCCCCCCCCCCCCAAAAAAAAAGCATGAATAAATGATGAAAATGTGAAATGAAGACAGGACTGGGATTCCGGTGCAGCAGGTAAGGTGTTGCAAGTACAAGGTGCAATCTTGCCTTTAAAGGTTTGATGTTTTGTTCATTTTGGGCGTTTGGGCGTTGATTTTGAGTTTAAAAAAATATTGCACTACATGCTATTCATCTTGATCAGTGAGTTTTGGGGGCCCCTTTAGCTTTTGCAGCCAAATAGTCCGAACCCCCAGTGCCAGTCACACACACACAAAAAAAGCTCTTAGCCCCAGCCGGTTTGGCTCAGTGGATAGAGTGTTGACCCGTGAACTGAAGGGTCCAGGTTCGATTCAGGTCAAGGGCATGAACCTCGGTTACAGGCTCAATCCCTGGCACTGGTCGGACAGCATGCGGCAGGCAACCAATCAACGTGTCTCTCTCACATCCATGTTTCTCTCTCTGTTTCTCCCTCTCCCTTCCACTCTCTCTTAAAAAAAAAAAAATTCAATGGAAATATCTACTGGTGAGATTAACAAAACAAAAAACAGCTCTCAGAACCTCAGGTTTTTTTATCTGCAAAATGGGCCTACGAATACCTATTTCTAGGGATATTTAGGAATTTAGTGAGCGGTCAGCATAATTAAAAGCATCTGCTCTGGACTCTGGGCGAGTTCAAACCCCCCCTCTTCCACGTAATAGCTGGAGGAGTCACAACTCTCTGAGCCTCCGTGTCCCCATTGGGATGGTGGGGCACTAACAGGGGTCAGGCTGGGGAGGCTGCTGGGGGTCCAACTCCAACAACCCCCACAAAGCACCCGGCGTGTGCTTGGTGACGTGCTGGGCGTACGCCCAGAGGTCAGCTCGTTCTGCTAGGATTAGTTGCGAGGCTCTGCAAAGACCCTTTTCCCACGTGCGGCCACATCCCCTAGTCCCAGGGTGTGACGGCGCTCTCTGGGGGGCATTTTTCAGCCCACCACTCTCACTGCCCTTCTTCTGGTCTCTTCTGGAAAATGACAGGCCGATGAGCCCGAGTTCCCCTCTGGCTCCGAAATTCTGCGGGCGATCGATGCTCAGAGAGCAGACTGCCTCCGGCCTGAATCGCCAAATTCTCAGCAGCAGCCCCTCAATAGAAGGTCAAATTTTTTTTCAAAGCACCTGCATATCTATTATTTTGCTTTGTGATGCTGGCCTCCTGATGAGGCACCTAAGGTGGTAAACAGGAAACCCATTTAATGGATGAAGCCACCGAGGTCCCTGGAAACTCCCAACTCTCTCCTTGAGTTATTCAGCTCATTAGAGCTGGGAGCAGGCCTCTTGGTTTCCCTGGGCCACACTTCTTCCCATTGTGTAGCTTCTCACCACTGTGGGCTTTGTTCCGGAAGCCAAGAAAGGTAGATGAGTCAACGCCTGCCGCGCAGACCCAAGCCCCCCAGAATCCCTAACTCACACCCATTCACGGGTACGGAGTAGGAGGGACTTCATCTGAAGTTACCATGGTCCAGGAGGCAGCACTTGGCTGCATGCACAGGGTTGGAGACCTCTTCTTCCCTGTGGCTATCTTCCTAAGCAAGGGGATTTTCCCAAACCAGAGGAAACAGGGGCTACTAGGGACAGGAGCAGACTTAGGAAGATCTGCTTTGCCTAAAGGCAAAAAATTTCAATAGTGTTAGGACAGATTTAAATGAGAAAAGGGGGTAGGGGGGTGGGGGGGTCCTTATTCCTCATCCCACCTGCCTGTGACTTGCAGGTCTGGACAAAGAAGTTCCTCTCCTAGCCTCAGTTTCCTTGAAGCAACCAAGATTTGGTTGGAGGGATGGGGGCAGGGGTGGTCGAACACCCGCACTTTTTAACTCTAACTCAGAAAGGAGGGTGAAGAGAGAATTACAGCCAAGTGTTTGGAGCTTTTGAGAAGAAAGATGCAACATCAACACAAGCTATCATTAGCGTTATTACTTGTCAGGAAGAGGTGGGGGAACCAGTTAGGAGTGAGTGCGCTGCATGAAGATCCCCGGAGGGCGTGGGGGTGGCTGGGCTGGAAATGACCATCATTTATTTATTGCTTTTGTTAAGTGCCCGTAATGTGCTGGGTGCTATGCTGGGTGTGTGTGGAACGCAGACGTGCATCAACCACCCAGGGTCGACCTTCTGTGGGCGGGGGGTGGAAGTTAAAAGCTCTCACATCTGCTCTTCCCGCAAACGGGAACACCTTCCCCTCGGACCTCACATGGTTCCAGAAACCCCCCCTATTAACTATTGCTCCCCGAGGGGCAGCCTGCTGAGACTGTGGATCTGGGTTAAGACGTTATAGTACCTGGGAGGAGTAAGGCAGTCACTGGCTCAAGAGAAGCACCCATCGATTTGCTCATTACACCCACCCCCGGCCACTGGTGCAGCCGGGCCCCAGGCCTCCTGTGGGCCCAGCGGGGAGGGCGGGGCTCTGGGCTGGGGCATCTCTGCCAGGCGGGCCGGGCCCCTAGGAAGCCAGGGGTGGGCATGACTGGAAGGTGAGAGGGAAAGGTCCACGCAGACAGCCTCCTGCCACCAATTGGCTTACACTCAGGAGAGGAAACAAGCCACCAACAAGCAAGTGTTTAAATAGATCTCAGAGCTAGAGAGCAGCTCCACGGGCAAAAGCGGTTCCCGGGCCTGGTAAGCTCTGGTGGACCGTGAGTCTGAGGGGCGGGGAGAGAGGTCTGGACCCTCTCCGCTGAGAGATGCGCTGAAGGTGGGTGCAGGCATTCAGCACATACTTCCCACTTCCAGGGGGTCCACTGATCCCTGAAGCCCATCCTAGGACCCCGGGTGGAGACCTTCCTTGGCCAAGTTCAAATACTATGCTTTCACTTCCTTAGTTTGAAAGTTCTCAACAACCCTGGGAGGGAGGTGGGGCATCGCCCCTTCCGTACACTGTACACCGGGAAACAGAGACCCAGGTCATGCGGCCGGTGGCTGTCAGGGGCTGGGACCAGGACCCCCTGCACGACTCGAGGGCCCTGTTTCATCCGATTCCACGCGGTGCTCCGAGGAATGCCATCCCCAGAGAACACAGAACGCAGGACCCCGTGGAGTTAGGCAGCGAGTTTCTGGGCATACATGCAACAGGGCCAACTGAGCGAGCGCGCTAACGAGCCCTGGGGGAACTCAGGTGGGGAGGTAATCGCCAAGGACTTAGATGCCTACGCTTCCAAACGGAAGGCGATTGATAAATCACCCATCCATCCAACACACTCAGAAGTGGAGCGCCTCCCATGTACATTTCACCCCCCCTCCCCCGCACCGTCCCCCCCCCAATTCAAATCCAAATTCTTTAAAATGGTCCCCGTGCCCCAGCAGGGGCCTGCGTCTTGCCTTTCTCCCTCTCCTCATCTCTTGCCACTCTCTTCCTCATTCATCCCCCGCCAGCAGGCCTGACCTTCTGGCAGCTCCTGGCTCTTGCAAGCCTTCCCCACGCCAGGGCCTTTGCACGTGCTGCTGCTGCGGAGTATTCTTGCCCTGGCTCTTCCCCGGGCTGGCTCGACCTCCTCCTCCAGGTCTCAGCGCGAATGTCACTTTCTCGGAGAGCTTTTCTTTGACTTTATCTAAGAATATCCCTCCACTCTTCCCAGCCATCTGTTCTCTCTTCTTAGCACTTACAACAATCTGTAGCTGGTTTGTGTCTTCATTTGCTTAGTATCGATCTCGCCCCTTGACCTTATAAAGTCCGCGAAGGCAGGCAGCACTGTCCTGTTCGCCATTATCCCCAGCCCCTCGCACACGGTGAGGGCTCCACTGCTGAGGAATGAATGGCCGGTCCGTATGTTTGGAAGCGGGAATATTCCTCAGCCGCCACGGCACCCAACTCCGCACGGTAACACGACCAACATCGGCTCCAGGCGTGACGCTGCCCTCCCTGCGGGAGCCTGGCTCTCCGAGCTGACAGCCTCTGAGGCCTTCCCAGACCCCTGTCGCTACAGCTTTGGGCAGGGTCAGGACCCTCCTCGCCGAAGGAAGAGGAGACGGTGATGCTGGCTTTGCAACAATATCTTGCCAACCAGACCCATCCCGAGAGGAAACAGCCCCGGGCAGTGTTCCCACCTGGTCCGGGCGCAGGCTGCACGGAGCGCTGGGCTTTTAGAAGCTGCGTGGCTTCCTCAGGAGAATGCTGCTGGCTCTGCCGCCCTCGCTGAATGACAGGCCGTTGGCTGGGTAGCTTCAGAGGCTGCTCCAGGTCCTCACCAGCCCTCGCAGACATGGGCAACCTCCCAGCGAATGTGTCAGCGGGAGGGCGGGGGTGAAGCGATCCCTGGCAGGTAGGCAGGCGTCCCCCACTCCCGGATCACCCCTACCCCCACCCCAGCGTGCGGTGGGGCAGGAGGCCGAGGGACTGGAGTGTCCCTCCCTCCCTCCCACACATACACCTGCCCGGCCTCCACGAGGGATGATGGGGGCAAGACAGTGCTTTCTCCACGGAGGTGTCACAGCGACACCCAACGGGGCAGACAGACCCGCGTCAACCCATTCCTTGGCTGTGAGCTCCGGTGCAGACACTCCCGGGGTGACTCACCTGCACCCCAGGAGTGAGGTGTGCAGAGCAGGTTCCCAGAGTTGATCTCCTGGGAAGAGAGGTTTGGGGGCCACAGGGACTGACCTTTGCCTTATGATGAGCCCAGGACCATGCACTCCGCTCATCTCGTTGGCCTGTCTCGACGTTGAGAGAAAGGTTCTGCGAAGCCCATCTTCCAGATGAGGAAAGCCAGGCACAGAAAGGTACCCATCACTCACCCAAGCCCGCTCGGCTTGTAAGTGGCGGGAGGTAGAAGCTGAGACGGCTGAGCCCACGCGCTGGGCCAGTGGATTGACGAGCTATCATCAGTGCATATCAGGCTGTTTCGGGCGCCATGGGCACAACAGTAAAAACACAAAAATGCAACTCTTGCCCATAAAGAGTTTACTTGGTCTTTGATGCTTGAGGTTGCGTATTCAGGAGTGTACCTGTCTCCTTCCCCTATTAGGCTGCAAACTTACTTTTTAAATATATTGTTATTGATTTCAGAGAAGAAGGGAGAAAGAGAGAGAGAGAGAGAGAGAGAGAGAGAGAGAGAGAGAGAGAGAGAGAGAGAGAGAGAGAGAGAGAGAGAGAGAGAGAGAGAGAGAGAGAGAGACATCTATGATGAGAGAGAATCATAGATCTGCTGCCTCCTGCATGCCCCACACTGGGGATCGAGTTTGCAACTCAGGCATGGGCCCTGACATGGACTCGCACTGTGACTTCCTGGTTCATAGGTCGACACTCAACCACTGAGCCCCACCGGCCGGGCAGGCTGCAAACTTGTCAAGAGCAGAAGCCTCACCCCAGCTTCCAGGACCCAACGGGATGAGGGATGAGACCTGCGGGATGCGGCCATAGCGGCGCCTGGAAAGCTCTCAACATGAGACAACTGCCTGAGGGGCACCTGCTCTTCCACTGTTGCTCCTGGTCCCTGCTCAAAGCCTGCGAGCAGCCCAGGACCAGACCCTCCAGACGGCTGCCCTCCGCCTCCCTGACATTTCCACCGAGGGAGCGGGAGCTGCTGAGCACAGCAGCCTCCGCAGGAGTCTCCCAGGCTTCTCTCTCCTCCCACCGCCCAGTCCCCCCTCCGACCCCCCACCCCCCAGGCTGGTGGGTTTGGGGGGCGCACACTTAGCCAGTGGCTCCAGCGTTTGCCTTTCCTTTTCTTCCCTGCCTCCTCTTTTTCTCTTTCTTTCTTTCTTTCTTTCTTTCTTTCTTTCTTTCTTCCTTTCTTTCTTTCTTCCTTTCTTTCATTGTCCACCGAAGCCAAGTTGCTGAGTGAATCGTTAAGGGAGCGAATTCCAAGAGCGTGAGCTTCTCTTGTTTCCCAGGACAGGTTTGGGCCAAGACAAACCCGGGCGATGCCAACAGCAGTTGCTTAAACAGTGGGGCTCAGAGCTGGCTTCCCAGCCCGGCTGGCGGGGCTGCGTTTGAACTTTCTCCTCTCTCCTTCCACCCGGTGATTAAAGGAACCACATGGAACTTTCTCCCGAGGCCGCCGTCCCCGCCCTTCCCCGTGCACCCCGGGAAAGGCTCCACTCCTCGCTCCTCAAAGAGCCCGCTGCGGCCTCTGGATTTATGTTCACTTGGCAACGGGGAGGTCGAAAGCCCTAGAAGCCTGAAGGACTGGAAAAGGGAACCGGAGCCGGCGGGCGGGCCTGTGGGGGCTCTGGCTGTGGCTTATGCGTGGCCCTCCCCCCATCGGCCAGAGCCCTGGGGCCCAGAGCCTGTGAGCCAAAGGGAAAATCAAACCGAGTCGCTGGCATTTGGGAAAGAGGTCAAAGTTGTTCAAGAAACTAACAACACTTAGACAATTAAAAAAAATGTAAAGAAAAAAGAAACTAGCTACATTTGTCCTTTCTGGGTGCCTGGCGACCCCCAGGGTTTCCTCCTTCCACCGACCCCGCCTCGTGTCCATTTTGGTTTCATGTGTGACCCAGGGAGAAATCGTCGCAATTTTACACCCCACCCCACCCCCCAATCTGGCCCATTTTAGGGGCTAACTAACTGTTAGTTAGATTAAATGAATTTTATGAAAGAAGCTGGAAGCCGACTTCTTTGGTTTGGACCTGTTACGTGTCCTGCCTGGGCCTGCGTGGCAGGGGTTCACATCGCTATGAAAGCGAGGCTTTCGCCCCCACAGCAGGTTGCATCTGTTCCCCAACTTAGGCCTCCAGCGACCTGAGGGCAGGAAGTGTTCTTCCCTCCTGCTCTCCCTCCCTCCCTCCCTTCCACAAACACTCACTGAGCATCTACTATGTAGATGAGCATCTGCCATCATCATCTCCCCTCCACCACTCTAGCCCTTAGCATATCTCTCTCCTCACAGGTGCTTGGTGAGTGTTGGATGGACGGATGGATGGATGGACAGATGGACGGACAGACAGATGAACGGATGGACAGATGGACGGGTGAAAAGATGGACTGTTCGGTGGAACTCTAGGAAGCTCACCAGGGTCTTCAGTTCTCCTAGTCCTCCAGTGATCAGCAAACTGCGGCTCAGCAAACTGTGGCTCACAAGCCACACGCGGCTCTTTGGCCCCTAGAATGTGACTCTTCCACAAAATACCGGCTCTTCCACAAAATACTGACTTCTGCGCATGGGCCACGAAGTTTCAATCGCACTGTACGTGCACACCCGCACGTGGTATTTTGTGGAAGAGCCACACTTAAGGGGCCAAAGAGCTGCATGTGGCTCGCGAGCCGCAGTTTGCCGACCACTGGTGTAGGCACTACCTCCCCGACACCTGAGCTAGAGCTGGGTGCTCCAGGTGCACTCCTCACTCTCATCCCCTGTTCACCCGCACGTGGTATTTTGTGGAAGAGCCACACTCAAGGGGCCAAAGAGCCGCATGTGGCTCGCGAGCTGCGGTTTGCCGACCACAGTCCTAGGAGGTTGTACACGTGGTTAACATCTCAGAATTGGGATCAAGCAGCAGAGAGGTGGGCGAGGCCTGGAGCCGGGACTAGGGACCCCTCGTGCCAGCCTTGCTGTGTGTCCGGGAACAATGTGTTTCACTCTTCCAGCGGCGGTTGTCCTATCTATCACACGAAAGCAACCGCAAGACTTCTTCCGAGTTCTGTGATTCTTCAAAAATCCTTAGCGCCGGAGCCCATGGAATGAGATCCTGCCACACAAGAATTACGAGGCTGCCAGAGTCCCTCCCAGCTCCCTCCTTCTTGGACTGTCTCTTCTTGGGCTGACTTGGAATGGCCTGTGTCTTTTCTCTTTAAAGAATCGACAGTGGCTCCCAATTGCCTGTCACAGGCCGTGTGCTTTCCTCCCCTTGGCTTTCGAAAGATACACAGCCCGTCCACCACCCACAGATGCACCGTCCTGCTCAGTGTCAGCCTCCGCAGTCTCCCGCCCGGCCAGGCTGCCTCCCGCCCGACCCTGACTCGCCAATGGGCCTGCACTTCTGTGGCCTTCCTGTTCATTTCCGACGTCTGAGTCTCAGTGATTTCATAAAATGTCTGTTAGAACCCACCTAACGTAAGTTGGCTTTAAACACATGGTCCCCACACAAGAACTCAGTACAGGAAAGAAACCAAGTCACCGGCCTTCCCGCACCCAAAGACAAACTCTGTGAACACCCTGGTCTCTAGCGGCCAGTCTTCTTTCTTTTCCAATCTGTGCGGGGTTTCAGGGGACAAACCACATGATTTACTTATCAATCGCCTCCGGCCGGGTGGCCCTGGAGGTCGTTCCTTCCACCGCCGTCTACCTGTTGTGAGGACCGCTCCGTCACGAAACCTTTTCACTCGTCTTTAATTATTTCCGTGGGCTAAATTCCTAACAGTAGAATCACTTGGATTAAAGGCTTTTTAATGATGGGATGGGAGGGGCCAGGGGCGGAGGTAAGAGAAACCACGTGGGAGATTCAGATCCTTCTGTGAGTCCAGGGAGAAGGAGGAGTGAGGAAATGGCCATCCCCACCTCTTTCTTGGGAACTGGCCAGTTGAATAGACACCCAGCACCCTTGCTTCCTGACTGCCTGATGTTCTGGCCGGACACCAACCTCTCTGCCCTCCAGGAGGTTCTCCAAGAGCCACACACGAAAGAAAAAAACCCACCGGCGGGTCGTCAGCTGGGACTGAGGATTCTGGAACTCGGTCTCTCCTGGGCCGCCCTCCCCACCCCCCTCCTCGGCCGATGGAGCTGTGCGCTTGGACATGTGTGATAAACTGTGGTATTAAGAAAATATGTATGACACAATGTTTTTTAGCTTTTTCCAGAGATATTTATATCACACAAATGGCATGTTGGTCCCCCCATCCCCCCTCCTCAACCCCTAAGAATGAATAAATCAATTGTCCTAATCAAGCTGATGGCCAGGGCATGGGCTGCAAAGACAGGCGGGAGGGGGGCTTGGCCGGAACCTGCTGCTCCCTGAAGGGGCGGGGG
>NW_006283826.1:1371203-1378431 GCF_000327345.1 Myotis davidii
CCTGTCTTCGAGATGGGCCTGGTGATATCTGCCTGCTAATGACTCTCACAAGATAAAGATCGTCGGAAGCATTTGGAGTTCCTCGGAAGAAAGTCGCTGTATGAGTTTTTAATCCTCCCTTTTCAGCTCCTTGGAGCTGCGTGTAGGAGCTGAGCTGTAAACACAGAGAACTCACCGCTACCTTCTAGTTTATAAGGTTTTTGTCTCTCAGAATCCCCCGGATCTGACCTTAAGAACGACTCAGAATGCAGTGGGCTGTGGTTGCTGTTATTACATAAAAATTAATGGCTTGGCAAACACAGGGATCACCCTGTCATGCTAAGGGTCATGTTTACACCAAGCAAATATATTTCGAGCTCCTAAACCTTCAGCAGCCCTGCAGGGCAGAACCGACACAATTCCCACACAAGGCTTAACTCCCCTGCCGGGCCGCCCTGGCTCCAAGGGGGACATTAGTGAGTATTAATCCCCAACCAGAATCCCATCAGCCTCCAGAGTCTTATGGACAAAGCAGGGTTTTCAGTTCTTAATTTATTGAGGTCGGCCAACTCCACTGAGCAATGAACAAAAGAAAAGAAAAATTCACCAGGAGGTGGGACCCACACTTGTATCTGATTCATTGTTCCTCTGTCCTTCACCACACATTTATGGAGCACATTTACCTGGGACCATGCTGAGGGTGGGGACACAGCGGACAGCAAAAGCAGAACTGTCCCTGCCCGGGGCAGGCTGTAGCCAAGTCAAGAAGATGGACGTTAATCAGTAATCACACAAGGAAAGGTGCATTTACAACGGAGTCAGGGCTATGAAAGGAAGGCGTTGGGCCTGAGGGGATGTGCCTTAGCTGTGGAGAGGGGCAAAGGCAGAAGTCACGGTATATGTCAGTGATGGCGAACCCATGACACGCGTGTCAGAGGTGACACGCGAACTCCTTTTTTTGGTTGATTTTTCTTTGTTAAATGGCATTTAAACATATAAAATAAATATCAAAAATGTAAGTCTTTGTTTTACTATGTTTGCAAGTATCAAAAAATTTCTATATGTGACATGGCACCAGAGTTAAGTTAGGGTTTTTCAAAATGCTGACATACCGAGCTCAAAAGGTTCGCCATCGCTGGTATATGTAAAGACCCCTTTTAAGAGAAAGTGGTATATTTGAAGATACAAGAGGCCAGAATAGAAAGGGGGCAGGGACAGGGGTGGGGAGAGAATTAAAAGATGGAGCTAAGTACGCCCACCAGCATCGCCATAAAAAAACGGAAAATAACAAGTGTTGACAAGGACATGGGAAATTGGAACCCTTCTGCCCTGCCAGTGAGAGTGTAAAATAGTGCCGTCACCATGGAAACAGCTTGGCTGTTCCCCAACGAGTTCAGCACAGAATGACCACATGGCCCAGAGACTCCACTCCTAAGTATATACCAAGAATTAAACACGGGTGTTCAAACAAAAACTTGTACACACATGGTCATCAGGGCACGATTTATAACAGCCCAAAGCTGGACAAACCCAGATTTTCACCAGTGGATAGTCTAGTTGTGGTGTATTCCTGCAGCGGAATATTATTCAGCCAGAAAAAAGAATGGAGCCCTGACACACGCTACAGCATGGATGAACTTTAAAAACGTTACGCTAAGTGAATGAAGTCACAAAATTCCACATATTGTAGGAGTCCATGTATATAAATGGACAAATCAGGCAAATCCATATAGATAGAAAGTAGGCTGTGGTGGATGGGGGGGGCGGGGGGGGGTCAGAATGGGAAGTGACTCCTAATGGATAAGGGGTTTCCGTTTGGGGTGATAAGAAGGTTCTGGACTTGAGAGTAGTGATGCTTGCACAACAGTGTGAATCTACACCTCAAAATGGTTAACATGCTCAAAAAATTAGAAATGGAACTCCCGTTCGATCCAGTGATCCCACTTCTAGGAATATATCCTAGAAAACCCAAAACACTCATCAGAAAGAATATAGGCACCCCTATGTTCATAGTAGTGCAATTTACAATAGCTAAGACTTGGAAACTGCAAGATGAATGGATAAAAAAATTTTTTTGTACATTTACACAGTGGAATACTACTCGGCAATAAAAATGAAAGAACTCTTACCATTTGCAACAGCATGGACGGACCTGGAGAGCATTATGCTGAGCAAAATAAGCCAGGCAGAGAAAGATAAGTATCACATGATCTCACTCATGTGTGGAATCTAGTTCATCAAATAAAGTGATGATCAGTAATAGACCCAGAGACATAGAAGCACGAACAGACTGTTGAACCTCAGAGGGAAGGCAGGGGAGGGTGGATGGGAAGAGATCAACCAATGAATTTGTGGGCATATATGTGTAACCGGGTGAGGATAGAGTGGGCATATATGCATAACCGGGTGAGGATGGAGTGGGCTGGAAGAGGTTTATGGGGGAAGAAGGAGGACTTATGTAATACTTTCAACAATACAGATTTTTAAAAATAATAATAATAAAAAAGTTGTTTAACATGCACCTGGCCGATGTGGCTCTGTGGTTGAGCATCAACCCTAACCAAGAGGCCACTGGTTCGAGTCCCGGTCAGGACACATGCCTGGGTTGTGGGCTTGATACCCAGTAGGGAGTGTGCAGGAGGCAGTTGATCGGTGATGTTTCTCTCTATCCCTCTCACTTCTTCTCTCTCTAAAAAATATCAACATTTTTGAAATGGTTAACATGGTAAATTTTATGTCATGTGTATCTCACTGTAATAATAATGATAATTTTTAAAATATTTTTTTTATTAATTTCAGAGAGAAAGGGAAAGGGAGAGAGAATTCTTTATAAGATGGAGCTAAGGAAGCCAAACCGTCAGGTGAAGGGTCTGGACAGTGCTCTCCTGCTGAGAACAGTGAACAGGTCACCCTGGTTACTGGTGGAGCACGGATGGGAGTGGGCAACAGTGTTAGACAGGGGAGCAGAGGGCCGGTGGGAGCCATGATCCAGGAGAGAGAGGTCTTGGACCAGGGGCTCCGTGGTGGTGGAAAGGAGTGGGCAGATTTGAGCAATAGGTGGATGTAAAAGCAAGAGGACTTGGTGAGGGATTGGCTACACCACCGTTCCAAAGAGACTCAACTCTGCTCCCTCAGATATGTGTGTGCAGTTAGTTACGGGGTTCGGAGGAAGAAAGTGTGTGGAAAGGCATACTGGGAGAAGACTCTTGGATTTAATTTTTAAACTGTTTTTTTGCTCCCAGATCTTGACCAAATAACTTCATTTTTTGGTGCCTCAGTTTCTTCCCCTGTAAAATCAGGAGTGTAAGACCTACTTCATAGGTGGGTGTGGGGAGATGGGAAGAAATAAATACATCAGAGAATAGCACCTGTCCTAGCTATCTCCCTGTATTCTTGAGAGACCCAAACAACTCGTTAATCTTTTTAAAAAATATATTTCCATTGATTTCAGAGAGGAAGGGAGAGGGAGAGAGAGAGAGATAGAAACATCAATGATGAGAGAGAATCATTGATCGGCTGCCTGCTGTATGCCCCCTACTGGGGATTGAACCTGCAGCCTGGGTATGTGCCCTTTACCAGAATCGAACCTGGGACCCTTCACTCTATCCACTGAGCCAAACCAGCTAGGGCTGTTCATCTTTTTTTTTTAATCTTTTTTTTTAAAATCCTCACCTGAGGATACGCTTTTATTGATTTTTAGAGAGGAAGGAGGGTGGAGAAAGAGAGAGAGAGAGAGAGAGAGAGAGAGAGAGAGAGAGAGAAACATTGATGTGAGAAACATCTATCAATTGCCTCCCATATGTGCCCCAATGGCGTCTAACCTGCAACCTAGGTCTGTGTCCCGACTGGGAATCGAACCTGCAACCTTTTGGTGGACTGGTGCACGGGACAGCGCTCCAACCGAGCCACCTGGCCAGAGCGCGACTTGTTAACTTTCCGAAGAGAACACAGACCACCCAGGGATGCTGCTTTTAGAAGGGAGGCCCCTTGAAAAGATCCTCCCAAAAACGGCGACTTGACAATAATCTCGACGGTAATAGATGACGGTTGTTCACGCTTTGATAACAAGGCAGGGGACCCTTGGAAGCAGCGAGGCCCCCCATAGCCTTAGTCTTTCTTCTGTACTCGCCCCGCCCCCGCCAGCGCGGGCCTCGCCCCCGACTAAGCCCCGCCCAGGCCCCGCCCCCGATGTTAGCGCGGGCCGTGACCCGTCCACGCCCCGCTCCCTGTCGGGGTCTGGTACCCTCAAGGGGATGCAACGGTGCTTGGAGGGTGGGGGCGGGAGAGCTGGAAGTGGCAGGGGGAGAAGTGGGGAGCCTCGTCGAGAGGAATCCTCCCAGTGCCCGCCGCCCCCGCCGTGGGGAGGGCCTGGCCTTTGCATAATTAAGTGCTTATTGAATGCGCGTGCGGCTGGCGGAGGGCTCCTGGTTTGTCTTTCTGCCCTTCGCGTGCCCACGTGCTTCCGCTCCTGCCTGTCTGGTTGACGCTTCCCAACCTGCTCCCGTTCGACCCCCAGCCCCCAGCCAAGGGCAGAGGGAGGCTGGGCGGGGACAGGGGAGGCGTGAGCGAGCACCATCCGGCCGGCTTCTGGAGCCGACCGCGGCCAACTTGCATTCTGTCCTTCCTTCCAATAAAAGGAACTTTTCGCTGATTTTTTTTCCAAACACCCTGAAATTATTTTTTATTTATTTAATGAGACTGGTTCCTATCCATCTGCTTAGAGACATCGCAGTGCACAAGAGAAGCCGAGTCCTGCACACACTCGCGCGTGCACACACACACAAACACACACACACACACACACCGAGGTTCCCCCGAATGTGTCTACTCGGGTTACAACGAGACGCGGCCCCTCCCCCGCCTCGCCTTTCCCCTTCGGCCCCTCAATCTTGGGAGGAGCCGTCTCCGCGCCTTCCCATGTCCCCGAGGGGGACCTCCTCTGCAGGAGTGGGTGGGGGAGGGTCAGCTAACGAACACCAGAGAGAACAAATTAGATAATCAAAAGAATTATAGTAATTGCTTTCACTTTCCCCCGGAGCCGCGCTGCGGATCCTCTCCTCCGCCCCTGGCCCAGCTTTCCGTCCGTCGGGAATGCCGGGTCCTGCCGACCCCTCCCCGCCCCCGGGCGACTCCTCTCCTCTCCCCTCTCCTCTCCTCTCCTCTCCTCTCCCGGCCCCGCGGCCCCTCTCCCTGTGGGTCCTGCCCCCTCCCCGCCCCCGGGCGACTCCTCTCCTCTCCCCTCTCCTCTCCTCTCCTCTCCTCTCCCGGCCCCGCGGCCCCTCTCCCTGTGTCTGGTGTGCTGGAACGTTCGGCGGAATATGATGAATGATCACCTGTCACGGCTTGTTTATTATAATGCAGGCAATCAATTACACATCCCCAACGCTGGCCGGCCTGCAGGAAATTTATATGCTCAGCACAAACCAATGTGAAAATGGAATCTCATTTGCCAAATGTCTTTCTTCCCGTTCGGCACGATGATTACAGTCTGTGTTTGTTTCAACAGTCGTGTACCACTGACAGTGCCATCATTTACTGCCTGGCCCAGGTCACGTTACTCTAAGACTTTATTTATTGTGTTCCGATGGCCAGCACAGGAAAAGGACAAGAGTGTGTCTGTCAGGGATGCCACCTTATTAAAAAGGTGGTGGGCTGGGCCGGAATCCTGCGCAGCCTGCGGCTGCAGCCCAGGGCCCGGCCTCCCCAAGTCGCCTCCCCCAGCGTCCTGCAGGCAGGACCCCTAGGCCCCCACCTCACCCCACCCCTAGGCAGCTCTGGGTGTCAGAAGCTCCACAGGTCCCAGGATCCGATGGACAGAGTGGTGGTTCTGGCTTCGCTACCGTCTAGTTGTGTGTGGCCAGGAATTCGACCTCCTCACCTGGAAAATGGAAGCGTTAATACCACCCTCCCAAGACCCTTGTGGTGCCTGGGACATGGGAGGAGCTGATACCTGTCAGTTGTGGTGGCTTCGGCTCACACCCTGGCCGGACCACGGCCCACACACGCAGAGGCGGAGAGGAAAGGGGCTCCCTTGAAGACATGCGCGTTGGAATTCTTGCCCTGTGTTAAAATTTCCCCCGTCTCCACTTTCTGTCCCAGGATCTTCTGTTTCCCTTCCGGGTGGAATTTTGCATGTTCGTTGCCTTCACACTGACACACACAGTGCAGCTTTAGGAACAGAAAACGGCCACTCTGTCTGCGTCCCGTTTTGTCTGTAAAAACAGGCCTCAGAACCAGGCTCCAGAGTGCCCGTGGGTGTGAGAGGTGCCGGGAACGTGGTCATCACCGGCGGCCCCTCTGTTGGGAGTTCTGGCCGGTCCTCGGGCTTTTCCTGCACAAGGTGTGTTGACCCAACTTTGTAGCCCCCACGGCACTTGGTATAAAGGGGGAGATCGGTGAAGGAGGGGCGGGCAGATTCTCATATGGACATCCCATGGCTTTTTGTTGTGCTGTGTGTTTCCTTTCTATTTGACGAAGGTGTCTGTTGAATGGCTGCCTGCCCCGCTGGGATGGAAACGCTGGGAGGAAAGACACCAGGTTGATTTGGATCACCTCCGTTTCCCCAGCACATAGCCTCTACTTGGCACATTCTAAAGAAACCTGTAACTATTTGTGGCTTTGATGGATGGATGAATGGATGAATGGATGAATGGATGGTTGGATGGATGGATGAATGAATGAATGAATGAATTGCTACATGAATGAGTGCATCCCTATGGCACCCTCTGTTGTGCAGAGGGTAGGGCCTGGTGAAAGGATGTGTCCAGTCTCTTCACTTTTCCTTATTTCACAGAATCAGGCTCCTTTACAGGGGCCCAGCCCTATGGCAGGACCAGCTGGTGACAGATCATAGACCTGACCACCTGGCCCCTCCTCCTCACCCCTCAGACCTACATCCCCAGAATAAACTTCCATTCACTCCTGTACCCCACGAGGCCTCGAAATCTCTACCTCTCCATGGTCAGCTTCACCTTATTCCTGCTTGGGTCCCCCAAATGCCCAGCCCAGGGCATGCCTAAAACAGATGTTTTCAATCAATCATTAAAAATGATCTTCTCTAAACCCAGATGGATGGAATACAACTTAGAATCCCATTAAAACCTGCTGGGTCTGGACAAAAGTGATTCGAGTTTATATCTTAAAAAGTGAAAAATTCACCGCTGCGTATAACACTTGGGCCACGTGCTCTGGGTTTGTGGAGGGGTTTCCTCCTGTACGTACAATTATCAGTTGCCTTGATTATAATGAC
>NW_006283826.1:1378532-1388473 GCF_000327345.1 Myotis davidii
GCCGACTTGCTTCACTAGCTGACTAACAGACCCTATTCCCTGGCTGGCCGGGCCTGAGCGGCTGAGCGGATCACATCCTGCCAACTCCAGCCTCCTGGCGTGGAGAGGAAGTGAGAGCGGGCGCCGCGGGATCCTGGGGGAAAAGCAGCCCGTGTTTGCGGCAGCTCTGACAGTTGAGGCTCCAAGAGGGGCTGGCAAACAATGGGAAATGAGACATTTGAGTGGTTGCCCAAAATTCCGTGGGAAATCCCCCCTGGTGGTATTTATGTGCGAGGGCTGTGACCAGGCCGGCTCGGGGGCTCCTGAGCACAACACGTGATGTTCTGAGACGGCAGTCTCCAGGAACATCTCTACCCCAGCCCCCACCCCTCCCCGGGGCCTCAGAAGGCCGGTCTGTCTGTCCAGGGAGGATGTGGCCACGCACACAAAGTTGAACTGTGTGGCCTATCGGGAGTTCACCCCCAGTTGTAAAGCCTCGGTCTCCATGCCTTCTGCTCTAAGACAAATCCCCTCAACGGTTCCCCTAGATTCTCCCAGGCCTGGAGAACCTGGGGACTTCGATGAGTGGGGTGGGGGAGTGGGAGGGGGTGGGGGCTTCCCTTGGGCTCAGACCCGCCTGCAGAAGTGTGGGAACCTTGTCCCCCTCCGGACATCCCCTCCCATATAACTGAAAAATCCAAAAATCAAGGCCCGCCCACTCCCTCTCCCCACGGCATTTTCCCGTTAATACGTGGCCTCCTCCCACTTTCTCCATTCCCATTTGCAAAGAACGTCTACGTATTTGTCTGTTGCTCCCCCACCCTCATTTAGAGAATAAAGTGGACCGGTATTAACCAACCCTTGTTTGCTTTCCTGAGAACTAATAAATATTCAAAATACTTTACCACTCTTGCTAATGCCTTGCCGCTGCCGATGTGATAGGATATATGTGTTTATAGATCCACTTAAAGGTAAGGCTTATAGATTTTTAGAGACACTTAGCAGATGAGAAAACTGAAACTTAAAGGGGTGAGATAACTTGCTCTTGTGTATTAGTCATGAGGTTTCCGTTGCAAAGTGACAAACTCCTAACTTGAATGGACTTGAGCCAGAACAGAAACGTGCTGGCGGATTGGGCTGTCCAGCGCGCGCTGGGTTAGCGTCAGGCCGGGCTGGATGCAGGCTCTCATCGACGTCTTCAGGAATTTGCCTCTCTCCATCTCATTGGCTCTGCTTTTCACTGAATTGGCTTCATTTTTAGATGTACTTTTTTTAAAAAAATATTTTTGTATTGATTTCAGAGAGGAAGGGAGAGGAAGAGAGAGATAGAAACATTGATGACAGGAGAGGATCATTGATTGGCTGCCTCTTGCAGGCCCTACATTGGAGATTGAGCCCACAACCCAGGCATGTGCCCTGCCCAGGAATTGAACTGTGACCTCTGGTTCACAAAGAATATCAGGGTGCTCTTACCAGGACGAGGAGGAGCAGAAACACCTGATGCCCTAGGCTCCCATGTCACACTGCCAGGCAGGGGCGGGTCGGCCTGCACGCAGATCTGTCCCCCACCTTCTCCTTGGGGCTGGAGGCCACCCCAGGGACCCCCTCACGCTCCACCCCACCCTGGGACTCTAGCCCCACCCCTGCCCGTGAACTCATTCTAGTCTGCAGTTTTCCGAATGTGCATCTGGGGAGCTGCCAGAGAGAGGAAGGCAGTGGAGGGGAGCAAGAAGGGGACGGAAACTCAGTGGCTGTGGCTATGGGAACCCCCAGTGGTTCACAAAGAATATCAGGGTGCTCTTACCAGGACGAGGAGGAGCAGAAACACCTGATGCCCTAGACTCCCATGTCACTCTGCCAGGCAGGGGCGGGTCAGCCTGCACGCAGATCTGCCCCCCACCTTCTCCTTGGGGCTGGAGGCCACCCCGGGGACCCCCTCACGCTCCACCCCACCCTGGGACTCTAGCCCCACCCCTGCCCGTGAACTCATTCTAGTCGGCAGTTTTCCGAATGTGCATCTGGGGAGCTGCCGGAGAAAGGAAGGCAGTGGAGGGGAGCAAGAAGGGACAGAAACTCAGTGGCTGTGGCTATGGGAACCCCCAGTCCTATTTCAACTAGGCAGCAATCCTTGTATCTGTGTGTACAGTCACTTCCTTTATACACTTTTCTTTAAAACAAGCAGCTCCCTTGTCCTCCCGCCCATTCATAAATGAGGAACAATAGCTCAGAAAGACGCAGCAGCCTGACCACGGTCTGGGAAATCCCGCCCCGGACACCCAGGCCCTGCCCTTCCTGCGTGCAGCCTTGCAGGTGGGTCAGAGGTCCGCGGGCAGAGACCACGCCCCGCAGCCCCGCGTTACAGCGATTGACCAGCCCGGGACAAGGAGCTGCACACGCGTGGAGCAGCCTCCCAGAGCAGAGCGGAAAGAGGAAACATTTGTGCAGCGTTTTTTTTTCGAGTCTTGGGGTTCCCTGCACCCGGGCAGGCAGCTGCTGGGGACTCTCTGTAGGTAGGATGCTGCCAGTTTGGAGAAAAACATCCGATTCCTGCTCCTCCCGCTGCCCTCGGTGCTGACGTCACCGTTCCAGAACACTTGCTAGTACACGAGAAAGCCATGTGCTTCCGTTAGGATGTTTACAAACAACTGTGCTCCGGCCTCCGGTGGCTGCCGCGCTGCACCGGCCCCGCCACGTCTTTCAGACCACCCTGTGCGGCCAGTGGCTGCCATCGATCCCTCAGAGCCCACCTTCCTGAGTGTACAACGTCCCAGCAACTGCATGCCAAGCGGCCCCTCACAGTAACCCCCCGCAGCAGGGACTGTTAGCCTCATTTCACAGATAAGGAGACAAGAGAAAGCGAGAGATGAGTCAGTTTCTCCAAGGTCCTCGGCCAGTCTCAGACTCTGATAATCACCGCGGGGAGCACGGCTCTGAGTGAGGTCACCGCACTAGACACACAGTGAATGCTTTGGACAGAAAGATCGCCGCCGCATCTGTGCACAGACAGACGGAAAGTTCGCTGCTTCCTCCAGGCCCTTCCTCCCGCCTCCCAGCTGAGCCTGAAGATTGCTGTGAGCTCCTTTTTTTAAAAAAATAAAATGTCTCCGTCTTTTTAAATTTTTTATAATGTTTTTTTAAATTGATTTCAGAGAGGAAAGGAAGAGGGAGAGAGATGAGAGAATCATTGATCAGCTGCCTCCTGCCTGCCCACTCATGGGGATCAAGCCTGCAACCGGGCATGTGCCCTGACCAGGAATCGAACCATGACCTCCCGGTTCATAGGTTGGTGCTCAACCACTGAGCCACACCAGCCTGGTGCTGTGTTCTCCTTTTGATGTATCTCCTATGCTCTCTCACCCGGCGGCATCAGCACACCCACCCAGGGCCGTGGTCGGCAAACTGCGGCTCGCGAGCCACATGCGGCTCTTTGGCCCCTTGAGTGTGGCTCTTCCTAAGTCTTAGGAGTACCCTAATTAAGTTAACCCCTTCCCCGGCAGAAACGTGTATACACGTTTTCACAAAATGTTCTTTTTTCAGTCGCTGAAAAAGAAACGTTTTTAACAAAAAAATTATTGGGGAAGGGGTTAATAACAATATACCTACCTAAATAGTTTAAGTTTAAAAAATTTGGCTCTCAAAAGAAATTTCAATCGTTGTACTGTTGACATTGGGCTCTGTTGACTAATGAGTTTGCCGACCACTGACCCGGGAGATTCCAGGGGGACAACTATTCCGTGACGCAGTGGCCTGGCTGGGGAGGGGCCATCGGACACGGGGGAGTTGGGTGAAGAAAGGCACAGGCCTCAGGACTTAGACTACCTCGCAGGAGCTTACTGAATTAGTGTGATTCTTAACATCTCCGAGTTGGATCTCCTCCAGGCCAGCCAGCTGGTGCATTCAGCCCGACTCAGCTCCCCTTAACTCAATTAACTGAGCCGGGCTGAGCTGAACTCAACAAGTATTTCTCAAGCACTGAGCTGGCTGCAGGGGGGCTGTGGGGGGGGCGTGCAAAGGAGGGCGCAGCGCAGGCCTGGAGCAGACGCCACGTGCCCTTTAGTGGATAAAACTTTGCCGTCTTTTCTGAACGCCACCTTCACCATTTTCCCGCATCTGCGCTTGCCCTGTGCTGGGATTGGCATCATATGTTTCTTGAAATAAATTAATTTCCTTTTGAAAATTTCAGTTAATTTTTTATTATTGAGATGAAATTCACATGACGTGAAAGCAATCATTTTAAAGCGAATGATTCAGTGGCATTTAGTGCATCCACAGGGTCACATAGCCACCACCTCTGTCTAGTTCCAAAGCATGTACATCACTCCAGTAGAAAACCCCACACCCATGAGGAAGTTTCTCCCTCTCCCCACCTCCCCTAACCCTGCACCGCCTCTCAGCGGCTTTCTGTCTCTGTGGATTTGCCCATCCCGGACACTTCCGATGAACGGAGTCACACACACGTGGCCTTTCGCGTCAGGCTTCTTTCACTGAGTGTCACGTTGTTGTGTTCATTGATTTCAGAGAGGAAGAGAGAGGTAGAGAGAGAAACATCAATGATGAGAGAGAATCATGGATTGGCTCCTTCCTGCATGCCCCCTACTGCGGGGGAGGGGAGGAAATCAAGCCCACAACCTGGGCATGTGCCCGCGGCCGGAACCGAACCTGGGACCCTTTAGTCCACAGGCCAACGCTCTGTCCACTGAGCCACACCGGCTAGGGCTGAGCATCACGTTTTAAAGCTTCATCCACATTGTTACATGTGTCAGAACTTCATTCCTTTTTATGGCTGAATAATATTCCATTTTATGATTATACCACATTTTGTTTATCCATTCATCTGTTGGTGGACATCTGAGCTATTTCCAGTTTTTAGCTATTGTAAATAGTGCTTTTATTTTAATTCATTAAGATATAATGGACACATAACATTGTAAAAATATAAAACATTTCATGAATGTCCCTGTCATCCTTGCTTGGCGGCCATTTAGTCATCCCTATTTTGCTCCAATATTCATACATATGCTGCCAGAACAGGCACTAAATGCATGCATGCATTTATTTATTTATTCATTCATTCATTTTTATTGTTAATCCTCACCTGTGGATATTTTCCCCCTGATTTTTAGAGAGAGTGGAAGAGACGGGGAGAGACAGAGAGAAACATTGATGTAAGAGACACATCGATAGGCTGCCTCCTACACACACCCTGACCAGGGCCAGGGAACCTGCAACCGAGGTACATGTCCTTGACCAGAACCGAACCCGGGACCCTTCAGTCTGAGGGCCGATGCTCTCCACTGAGCCAAACCAGCTAGGGCTAAAGACATTTATTTTAAAGGAAAAATTTACATCATTACTGTAAATAGGAAACCTGTATTTTAATAAAGTAGATACTTAACTGTTAGGAGTAAAAATTTCACCTGCATAACAGAATCGCTGCCCCCGCTCACACACACCACCACCATCACACAGACACACACAATATCAGATGCCGTACTAGGAAGCTGGGTGCCGGATGTGGCTGGCCTTGAGTTTGAACCTGCCTTTGCCGCCTGAGTGAGCCTCTGGGCAAAGGTCCTGTCCTTCCCCAGCCTCAGCTTCCTCATGTGTTAACTGTTAGTCCTTAAAATCCTGAGTACGGTGCTCAGCGCTGTGTTCGGCACATCATAGATGCTCAATACATGAAAGCTGGTAGGCAGGCACCCAGGTAATAAACCCGGCAGCAGCGACGGCATAGTAGCTGGCAGAGCAAGGATCTGCTATGTGCCAGGAGCTGGGCCAGGCCCCTCCCGTGCATGATCCCATGCAATCCCCACAGCGCTCCAGGAGGCAGATTGTTAACCCCATTGTGTGGATCAGAAAACAGGCAGAGAGAGGTGGAGCCAGTAGCTGAAGGTCACACAGCAACGACTTGATCTCTGGGAAAGTTCAGTGACAACCTGAGAAGGAAGCCTGAGCGTCCCCTGGCATGGCAGGGCTGCCCGGGCGAGATGGTTGATTGCCGAACAGCTGCCTGCGCCCTGGAGGTCCAGACCTGGCACCTGGCCGCACCCCTGGCCTGGAGGCTGGGTCCTTGCTGCTTCCTCCCCTCCCAGCAGCGTCTCTCCCTCTCTGGCCCTTTCTCAGGTCGCCAGGACGGGGCTCCCGGAGAGACTGCGCAGCGTCACTCCTGTGCTGGTTGACTTGAGTCTGGTTAAGGGGCTTCACCAGCCTCCCGTACCCCGCTGTGGCCCAGTGTCCCTCACACTGCCCCTGTATCCGCACTCTCGCCCCTTCCACGCTGCACGGAGCTTCAAAGCCTGTCTCGCGGCCTCCTGCTAATTATCCGCCACCAGCGCAAATATTAGCGCGTCTCAGGTTCACACGCATCCATCACAGCTCCGTCAGCAGGGGTGTGCATGACTCACAGTCTCAGGAATCCTGTGCAACCCACGGGTGGCACCAGCACCAGGGTGATGTCAGTTTCCTGGGCTGTCATAGTGAATCCACACAAACTGGGGGGCTTACCACAGCAGACATTTATTCTCCCACAGACCTGGGGGCCGGAAGTCCAACATCGAGGTGTCAGCAGGACCACTCTCCCTCCGAAGTCCCCAGGGAGGGTCCTTCCTGCTCCTCCCGGCTCCTGGCGGCCCCAGGTGCTCCTGGGCGCGTGGCTGCTCCGCTCCCATCTCTGGCTCCGTCTCCTCATGGCCTTCGCCCTGTGTGCCTCTGCGTGTCCTTTTCCGTCTCTTCTAAGGACACTGGCCACTGGGCTTAAGGGCCACCCTGATCCAGCGTGACCATCTCGGTCCTTACATTAATGACCCCTGCAGAGACCCTATTGCTGGGGTCACATTCTGAGACTCCAAGTGGCCAAGGAAACTTGGGGGACACTATTCAACCCATGACAGAGGCCTTCAAATAGAAGAGACGCCTGGCAGTCTTTGCAACAGGTTCACAGTGTGTTTGACCCCAGTGGGTACAAAGGCAAAAGGGCTGGATTGTCCTCCGAAATCCAAGCGTTATCAGTCACCTGCTGACAAATCTCTCTTCCCGGTCCTCAGTGGCGCCGCACGCAGATCCTGTCACGTTCTGGCCAGTCTCCAGTACCCACTCGTCCAGTGCGGCTCAGGAGCGTCTAAACCTCCACCTTGATCTCCGCCACCTTCCGCATGTCAGCGTGGCTGCAGGGCCCGGACACCTGGCCGGGCCTGGCCATCTCTGCCCTGCGCCTCCCTGTGCGTCTAGTTCCCAAGGTGCACCAAAGAGGGTGATGCCGTGCAGCCAAACAGGCAATGCTGCCTCACCCAGGGACCCGGATGTCCTACTCTCAGACCCAGAGGATGTGCCCATGCGCACCCCCGAGCAGGGGCGGCCAACCTCATTCAGCCCGGGAAACCATCTTCCCACAGAACACCCCCAGCCTGGTGCCCCCCAGAGCACACTCTGGGACATGCTACACTGCACAATAGAAGGTATATCCGCAGCTAATTCTGTATGCATTGCCACAGAAGATGAGGTTTTGAGTAAATACACCAACGCTGGGACAATTTTGTGATTTATTCAGAAACTTGGCTTGCAGATCACTGTGGACAAGACCAACCTGGCGGGGAGACCACAGGTGCTCAGCAGGGCCCCACGGACGGTGATGCTGCCCAAATGTTACTCGGAGAGAGGACCAGAGACTGGCTGCCCTAAGCCCACGGCGGCCGGGAGGGTGCGACTCTCCTAGGGGAAGGCGGCGAGGACTTTCCTGGAAAATTCACACCACCGTGTAGTCCGATAATGTATGCAATCTGTAAATTCAACGACAGGGACCCAGCAGGATGGTAAGGGAAATAACAAGATAATAACGAGAGAAAAGAGCGATAAATAAACGCAAGGGCCAGGCACGGTTTCAGGTGGGCCTGCCGCTCTCCAGGTGGGAATCTGGGTCCATTCGGCAGTCTGAGCCCTGAGCTCCGTCAGCCTGGAGCCTGGAGCCTGAGTCGGCGCTTAGGTAGCTGCCGTTTTCCTATTACATGGCGTCTAGAAGTTTGCCCACTTCTTTTTATTTTTGTTTTTATTTTTTATTGATTTCAGAGAGGAAGGGAGAGGGAGAGAGAGATAGAAACATCCATGATGAGAGAGAATCATTGATCAGCTGCTTCCTGCACACCCACTACTGGGCATCAAGCCAGAAACCTGGGCATATGCCCTTGACCGGAATCGAACCTGGGACCCTTCAGTCTGCAGGCCAACGCTCTATGCACTGAGCCAAACCAGCTAGGGCCGCCCACTTCTTCACTGGGTGGTCACTGCACAGGGGCAAACTTCCCCAACACCGGAGAACTCGCTGCACCCAACTGCCTGGAGAAAGCATGACAGCCTCCAGTGTGATCTGTGCAGGGACTTTCATCGGGGCTGAGCCCGTTCTAAGATACTTAACTTCGTCGGCCAAGACCCTTTTTCTAAATAAGGTCACGTTCACAGGTTCGGGGGGCGGGGGGGGGTCAGGATGTGGACATCCCTTCTATTTGGGGGAGGGGCACCATTCAACCCGCTACAAAATGATGCGGGTCCTTCCTTTTGGGGGGGAGGGGTGGAGAGAGGGCTGCACACGCCTATGATTATTTTTTCTTTTATCTTCCTGGTGATGAATCAATCAAGTCAGCACCAGCACCAGGCCCTTGGGAACGCGGAAGGAGAGCGGCCGATGCAGAAAGGCACCGTCGCCTTCCCCTTTTCACTGACCTTCCCCAACGCTTTCATGATGCAAGTTTTCAGCCGCAGGCTACCTGACTGCAGGAGGCCACGGCCTCCTGGGCCCGGGTAACGGGGTGCCGCGTCCTGGGGGTTGGATGGGGCGCAAAAAGCAGTGAGTTTCCGCCACTGAGTCGGAGCCTCAGGCAGACGCATCCTGGGACAGAGGCTCTAGCTTTCCCGCCCTCGTGGGCGGCTGCACGCGTCGCTGGCTGGGGTGGTGCCGGTTATTTATTTATTGATGTCCCGTGTTAAGATTCCTGCCTTGGCAGCACCGAAGGGACCAGGGAGGCAGTGACTTCTTCTGACTCAAATTGCAATCAGCCAGCCTCTGGGCTCCGTGTTTATCTACTCAGAATTATTTCTGGTGTGTGTTCGTAGACAGCACACACCAAAGTATTTGGTATTTGAGATGCAAGCGTTAAGGATGATTACAGTTGGCTGCTAATGAGCATGCCTAGAATAGATAGAGTCTGTGTGTGTATATGTGTGTGTGTGCTCCATGTGTGCGCTCCGTGTGTGCGCTCCGCTGTGTGTCTGCAAAGCAGATGTCTACAAAGCCGCCCCCAGGTGACCTCACTGGTGTCCTGGGTGCTGTGCATGGCCAGAGGATGGAAATGGATGAAAACTGGCCTGTCTCAAAATACCCCCTTACCGGACACCCCAACTCCTCCATCTATCTCCGGTCTCTCCTTCAGAGCCACTCCACCCTATCAAGGAGCGTTGCTTGATCGCCCTCTGAACTCCTAGGCCAGGATTTCATCTCTATACCAACGCAGACTGAATTGGCAGGGAAGACCTGGAGTCCCGAGTAGAAGAGGACGCTGAGGACTGACCGGGCTGTGAATGATGCTGTGTTAGCTTCCTGGGGGAGAGGGGGAAGGCTGTAACAAAGTGCCACAATCTGGGTAGCTGGAAACTATGGAAACGGGCTTTCTCACAATTCCGGGGGCTAGAAGTCGGAAAGGAAGTTGTGGGCAGGACCAGGGGACCATGCTCCTTCCAAAGTCTCTAGGGGAGGATCCTTCCTTGCTTCTTCCAGCTTCTGGTCCCCCCCAGAGTCCTTTGGCTCGTGGCTGCGTCACTCTGACCTCTGCCTCTGTCTCTGCTTGGTCATCTTCCCTCTGTGCCTGTGTCTTCACAGTTTTCTCCTCTGCTGTGCACGTGCGTGTGCCTGTGTGTGTGCCTGTGTGCGTGTGCCTGTGTGTGCCTGAGTGTGCGCGTGTGCCTGTGTGTGTGTG
>NW_006283826.1:1388570-1418332 GCF_000327345.1 Myotis davidii
CGCGCCTGTTTGTGTGTGCGTGTGCCTGTGTGTGTGCGCGCGCCTGTGTGCGCGTGCGTGTGCCTGTGTGTGTGTGCCTGTGCCTGTGCGCGCGCGCGTGTGTGTGTGCATGTGTGCCTGTGTGTGTGTGTGCCTATGTGTGTGTGTGTGTGTGTGTGTGTCCAAATCCCCCTCTCTCTATAAGGACACCAGTCATCAGCCATCAGTCAGAATCCACTGCCCTCATCTTGACTTGATTGCATCTGCAAAGAGCACATTCACAGGTACAGGGGTCAGGACTTCAACAGCTCTTCAGGGGACACAAACTCACAGCAGGTACCATGAGCAATGCTTAGGGATGCTTTTCACGGGTGAGGAAAGGGAAAGGGCCACCAATTTGACTCATCTGCCCTCCAGCACTTACTCATGGCATCATTTAGTTGAAATGAGCACAGGCTGCCATGACCACTAATCTATTGGTATCTACCCATCCATCCATCTATGGCCTATCTATCTTCCTTTTTTAAAATATGTTTTCATTGATTTCAGAGAGGAAGGGAGAGGGAGAGATAGAAACATCAATGATGAGAATCATTGATCAGGTGCCTCCTGCATGCCCCCTACTGGGGATCAAGCCTGCAACCTGGGCATGTGCCCAGGAATCGAGCCTGGGACCTTTCAATCCTCAGGCTGATGGTCTATCCACTGAGCCAAACCAGCCCACACTGTCTATCTTTCCATCCACCCATGATCTGTCTTCCTATCTATGCATTCATCCATCTATCCGTCAGCTATCATGTATATCTATCTATTTGCCTTCTTAAGTAAACCAAAAGTTCCTTGAGATTATATCTGTCTTAGTTCCCTTGGGTTGCTAGAAGAAAATCGCACAGACTGGGTGGCATGTAAAATACAGAAACTTACTTCTCACAGTTCTGGAGGCTGGAAGTCTGGGATCAAGGTGCCACGCGGTTGGATGAGAGCCCTCCTCCTGGTCCGTGCATGGCACCTTTCACTGGGCCCTCACATGGTGGAAGGGATGAGGGGCTCTTTCTCAAGGACTTACTGTCATTCAGGAGGGCTCCCCTCTAACACCCTCATCCCTTCCCCAAGGCCCGACCTCCTAATACCCTCACAATGGGCATTAGGGTGTCACATCTGAATTCTGGCTGGCGGCTGGGTGGGGGCACACATACATTCAGACCATACTTATAGCACAAAGCCTTTGCATTTCCCCTCTGTCTGAGCTAGGACCTGGATGAAGTAGTCACTTAATAAATCCTTGGTCATTAATTAGTCTTCATTTTTTTTGACCTCTGAAATAGGTCAGGAAAAAAGGTCTCTCTCTGAAGCACAATCCCTACGGGCATCTGAGGGTTGGATGCCTGGGCTTGCTCGTCTACCCTCTGTCTTCTCAGTCCTTCCCCACATTCCGTAGATCTGGTCTACCAAACCCCGCCTGTGGACAGGGTGTCCCCTCAAATAGGGTGGCCCTGCAGCTATTCAGCGAGATGATAAGGTCAGACTCACCCATCAAGCCCCTCCTCTAAGTAGCTTAGTTTTCCTAATGAGGTGCAGGGTCCTAAAGAAACGGGAGGTGTCAGAATGTGGGGGTGAATGTGGGCTGGTTTCTAGCTGTGAGCTATGGAGCTGACATGATAGCTAAATCGATGGCGAGGCACCAAACTATCGCCCTGGATCTGGGCATCTGTAAAACCCAATTATTGACAGCCCTGATTGGAGGTGTAGCAGGCGGCTTTTCCAGCCGGTCAGAGCGCTTTCTCTCGCTGAGGACTGGAGCCGCCCTGGAGAAATGGAAATGTGACGGCCAGCTGATTGCTGTCACCGCCTGCATGGTGAACCACCCGCCCCCCAACAAGACTCCAGGTCAAGTGCTCCTCTTCACGCGGATCTCATGGGGAGGAATGAGCGCTCAGTGGTATTCCCAGTTACGGAGAAAGCGAGTCCGCCTGACCTGGCTCCAATGTGCCTGGCAGGGACCAGCCAGCAGGAAGCCTGCCTTCTGCCAGCCTCTCTCAGCGTCTCCAGCCACGGCCTAGGGGAGGGGGGGACTTAACCTCTGAGTTCCTTTGCTGCCTCATCTTAATGGTCCACCTTTCACCACTTCCTGGTCATGCTCTGGGTAAATGAGACGACCTTCTGCCTCATTTAGTCGCCCAGAAAGGCTGGAACCAGGTAAAGGCAAAGGATAGCCATTCTTTTGGCTTTGCTGCCTGCCTTCCTAACTTGCGGATTTTTTGAATAATGGCAAAAATGGATGGACTCGTACAACTGTTTTTTCTTCCCTAGGAGCCTCTGGGCATCGCAGGGGCGATGTATCATTGCTCCCCTCTTTGTGGAGCGGATATTGTTGTGCCCGTTTCTTACTCAGCAGAGGGAGGGAGGCTGGCCTCAAAGCGAGCTACGCTGACAGCCTGGAACTAACTCCTGCTCCCAACAGAGCGAAGCTCCCCGGCGATGCACAGGTCCCGCGGGACACTGGGCCACCGGCTCCCACGCAGTTCCTGAGCCTTGGCTGATCTCTGCCCGCCCTCCCGCCAGCTGTGCTGACCGTGTTTTACTTCTTTACAGGCGCCAAGTGCTTTCCAACCTCAGACTAGGCACACCTGTTCTCCTCTGTGTGGGAGGCTCTTCCTCCTGCACCGTGTTTCCTGTGGCCCATCCTACCATCCCACAGGCCTCAGTTCAAGGTCACCTCTGCAGTGAAGTCTTCCACACCCCCCGGTGTTATCAAACCAATTCTATGCTCTCATGGGCACTGCGTCTTCTCCTTTACAGAGCTGTTCACACTTAAACCTAAAGAACTGTTAATGTCTGTCTTTCCCAATGAGTGATGAGTTCCATGAGGGAAAAGACCTATTTGTTTTACTTATTACTATGACCTCAGCACTCAGCAGGCAGCCCATCTGTAGAATGAGTGGATGGAGAGATGAATTCATAGACAGGCAAATGGATGAAGGGCAGGTGGACAGATGGATGGGTGGATGGGTGGATGGATGGATAACAGACAGATGGGTAGATCGATCCAGATGAATGGATGATGGAAGAATGAATAACATATGTATATATTTGAGAAGGACCCAAATTACCAGTATTCATCATTGAGAAAAAGTTCTAACAAAGTTTTAAGTTGCAAATGGTCAGAGGAGTTCCCGGGTGAGCACCTAGGATGCTGTGAGCAGCCCTCACTCCCTCTGAGACCCTGGGTGGTCTCCTTCTTTGCCTCTTCCCAGCTTCTGCTGGTGGCAGTCCAGCCTCCGCCTTCCTTGGCTGCAGCTGCATCACGCCGTCCGCTGCCTCCACCATCACTGCCTTCTCCCGGGGTGTCTGTCTTCATACTGTCTTCCCTCTTCTTATAAGGATGCTAGCCATTAGGGATTAGGGGTCCCTCTGACCCCAGTATGACCTCATCTTAACTAATAACACCTGTGATGACCTTGTTTCCAAACATGGTCACATATTGGGGGTTAGAACTTCAACATATCTTTGGGGGGACTCAATCTAACCCATAATGACCTGTGAAACAGCGACACCGCTCCCTCTGCCTAGGATGGCAAGGAGACATAGGTGAGGATGCTGGAGGCTGCCTGAGTTGTCACAGCAAGGAGCCGGAGATGACCTCCCTGTCCATGACGGGGGAAATGGACAAACGAACTGTGATACATGCAGATGATGGGGAAAGAGGCAGCAGGCAGACATATACTGCATTTGCATACATCATCATGGATCGCCTAAAAATACAGTGTGAAATAAAAAAGGCAGGAACTAGACTGAGATTTATGACACAATGCCATCGACACAAATCTAAAATATGCACCCAAAGAACAGCATTATATACGTTTCATAAGCATTGGAAAGTGGGTTGAGAGGATTTATTTTGAATGCACTGGAGTTGCCGCCAGTGGGAGGCAGTGAGAAGGGGTAGCAGTAGATGAAGAAAAAAAATAATATGAGAAGGCACAAGCCAGGCCTTGAACAGACAGATGCTGAAGGCGTGGCCTCGACTGGGAAGTGTGCGTCTAGCGGTGTGCACATCCGGGGACCAAACGTTGCAAACAGGAAAATCACGTAAGGGACTAATTAATGGCAATTGTGCGAGGGCTCGGAGGAGTCCAGGGCCCTGCAGGTGCATAGCAGGAGCGTGTGGACCCGCTCTCCCCGCGGCCCCCAGCCCCCAAGCCTTTCCTGGAGTGAGGCTAGACCAGGGTTTCGCAGCCTCGGCACTGCCGGCGTCCTGGACCCGAGATTCACCTGTGGTCCTTGGGGAGCACCTGAGCCTGTGGGATGTTTGGAGGCATCTAGGTTTTCGCGGACAGCTGTGCCTTCACGCTGACACTAGCATCCAGTCTCCATCTACGCTGCGACTCCAAGGCAGGCTAATCACCCCGCTCCGTCAGTGGGAAAGCAGGATCGCAGGGAGGGAGTTACCTGCTGAGGTCTCAGCCAATGAGTGACAGAAGTGATTGGAGCCCAACCTGCTTTACCCTAAACCCCCTGCATTCTCCCTCTGTCACTACTGTGCTTCCCTGTCTGCAAGAGGGGCCTCAAGGAAATCAGGGTGCCGCGAGTAGAGGCTCCCGGACTCTCACTACTGGAGGCGGCGCTGAGAGGCCGGTCATCTGCCTGCGGGTCAGGCACAGGCAGATGCACAAAGGCCTTTATTGAGCTGTGCGTTACTCAGGACTCTTCTGATTGCGAGACAGAAACCTCACTCAGACTAGCTAGCTTCCCCCCCTCCCCCCCCCGAATGGGAATGTACTGGCCCGTAACACTGGGAGGTTCAAGGTGGGGATGGGTTCCGGCATGGCTGGAGCAAAGGGAGTCAAGGACACAGTCCCTCCATGTTCGTTTCCCTCTGGACTGGCTACCTTCTCAGGCAGATTCTTCCCCTTTTACGTAAAGAGAGCCACCGGCAGCACCGCGTTTTAAAGTTGACCATTTAGAAACGCGGGGTAAAGATTTTCTCCGTCCCAACAGCGCAGTCGACATGCTTGAAGGTGGCTCTGAGTGTCCCACTCGGGTCCCACGTACATCCAGGAACCAATCGCTGTGGCCAGGGGTGTGTGGGGCTCTTCATGGTCAGACTTGGACACCCCAAATCTTGCAGTGAAGAGGAGAGAGAGGAGGAGAGAGAGGAGGAGAGAGAGGAGGATGCTATGGCCGGAAGGCAAGGGAACAGGCCCGAGTGGGTGGAACAGAGTCACAATGTGCCCTCGCTGCACGCCAGGAGCTGGGCCAAGTGTGTTCAGTACACAATGTCCCTTAATCCTCATGACAACGTCTGCCATCATTGCCGGTTCACAGGGGTTCACAGGGAAGGCACCGAGGCTCCGAGAGGCCAGCACCTCACTTCCAGGTGAGGAAACAGCTCTCCGCGCCCAGACGCACCTGCCCTGAGGTGGTGAGCGAGGACCTGAGCCCAGATCTGTGTGGCTGGGCGTCCGCAGCTCGTCCCTCCTGTCCCACGGGAACACCCACCCGCACTGGTGAGCCGCCCGAAACCGCCTCGGTGCTTTGTTCCAGGCTCTTAACTCGCAAACCCAGTCAGCGAGTTCTTTATGGCCACGCGGTGCTATTACACGGATGGCTCCGGGGACCACAGGCTGGCCTGGGAGCCGCGCACGTGGCTCAGGCCTCCCACACGCTGGCTCCCAAAGGAGGACGGGGACGATCTAGGAGCCGAGGCCCAGGTGCAGACGTCGGCCACACCCTTTCGTTTCAGTTTCAGGCTGGCAAAAGGCACCAGGGACCTTGACCTTGAGCTCCTTGGGCAGCCTTGTCTCACCCAGAGGTACAGGCGGCCAAGGGCAGTTGCCACCTTAAAAAGTCCCTCGTGAAGGGCGGTGGGAGACCTCCTGGGAGAGAGAGCGAGAAGCCAGGGTTGACACAGAGGCCTCTTTCTGTTTGGTCAATACGCAGCTGTGAAGGGTGCGTAGGATGGAGCTAAATTTGTTTGTTCCTTTCTTTCTCGGAACCGCAGCTCGCGGCTCGGCAGCAGCTGTCTCGCCCTCCCGTGAGCCCCGTGCAGGCACCAGCATGCTCGGAGGTTGGCTCTCAGCACTCGGATTCCCTGCCTGGGCCCTGCCTGCCGCGGGCGGGCCTCCAGCACCCCAGGCATCCGTCAGGGGCTAGAACCCGGGGCCATGGGGGTAGAAATGCAGAGCCGCGGAGCCCAGACCCGGGGTGAAATCATCACCTTTGAAAAGCAGGCGAGCAGAGCTGCAGAGCGCAGATACCCGGGCCTGGTGACGGCGACGAGGGCCACACCCTGGAAAACCACAGAGGTCCCGCCGCCCCCGCTTTCACTGCTCAGACCTGTGGGAAACTTGTCAGACACACGCCGCAGGGGAGGGGCCGTGGCATCCCAGGCCCCGGCTGGCCTGGCAGGGTCCTTGCCGGGAATCGTCTGTTTTCGGAAAGCCTGGCCGGGCCACAGCCAGCCCGGCCCGCGGCGCACGCAGGCCGCGGTTTTTCAGAAGGGCTTTGGGAGACTTTCGAAAGGTGCCCCGGGGTGGGGAAGTGAAAGGAGGGGGCCGGTTAGAAACTGCTTCTTTATTTCTGGCCTCGCCTGAGCGGCTGCCTGACGGTTACTGCTCGGGTTCTGCTGAGTCAGAAGCATCCCCCAGCTGCTCACCGGAAACACAGCTGTCGGGCGAAAATAACCACAGAGCAGAGCATCGGAGCATCGTGCACCTTCCAGAAAAGAGGGCAGAAAACCTCAAAACAAAAGAGAAAAATACAAAACAAGAGGCGCTGTCGAGATCCCACGGCGACCAGCCGGCTCCCTGAGCCAAGCCCGCGGCTCTCCTCCTCGCCCACAGCGGGAGAAGGAACGCACGGCACGCTAACTGCTTCTCCCCTGCTCCCTGCCCAGGCCCTTCACCCGGGACCTGCAGATGTGACCTCATCTGGAAAAGGGGTCTTTGCAGGCATAACGAACCTAAGGAGCTCAAAATGAGGCCATCCCGCATTACCTGGTGGGCCCCGAATGCAAAGACAGGTGTCCTTGTAAGAGGGAGGCAGGGGATGGGACCCACAGAGGGAAAGACCAGGGGGAGACGGAGGCAGGCATTGGAGTTATGCATTACAAGCCAAGGAACACCAAAGAGCTGTCGGGGCAGCCAGAGAAAATGGCTAGAGCCACCCGTGCCTTCCATTGGCCGGGTCTCCCTCCCACCCGCCTCCCCCGCCACTCTCTCCCCTCGTCCAGTGTGGAAACATTCACAGCGTTTTGTTACAAGTTGTCTGACATGGGCATTGAGGTCAGGAGGTAGGAGGGGTGCCTGGAGGACTCCAGGGACTAAGGAGAAGCTGGTTCTAGATAAGACTGTCACAGGCCAGGTGCGTGACCTCATTAACCAGCCGCCGTCTCCTGAGATGGCTGAGCATGGTTTGAATACCGGCTCTGCCAACGGTGCGGCCTGGAGTGAAGCAGTTAACCTCTCTGGGCCTCACTTTCCTCATCTGTACAATGGGAGGCCACTGTGCTATGAAACACACAGAGATGTTGAAAAGAATAATTATTCTCAATGTGTAAGAGTTTCTAGGGAAGTCAGGGCAATTCCCAGAGGCCAAAAACAGAGGAGGAAAGAAAGCCCACGCTGATGGTGCAGTGCCGGCAATTTTCTCCAGTAGGAGCTGGGGACCGGAGACGCCTCCTGGGGTCACCCAGACTGGGGACTGGAAACCCATCATAAAGCTGGGTCTTCATGAGCTGAGGGCTCCCGTGAGCCCCCACCCCCCGCACCCCCGCCGCCTCACCCACGGTGCCGTTGTAAATATTGAGTTAGTACATGCAAAGCTGTGCTTGGACGAGGCTGTACGCAGCAGGCCTGACTGTCCAGTACTTTACAGACGTGTCAGAAGCATCTATTGCTTTTGGCAGCTCAGCATCTTTTGATGGCAGGATCCCAGCGTACCTTTAGGGAACCACCTCTGTCCCGGCCCCCACGTTCCAGAGGAGGCTGTACAAGCCAGGCCTGGCCAATCAGAGTCAGGGGTTAGTTCGGGGATGGGGGTGGGATCCAAAGTGGGTTAATCAGAGTGAATAGTTGCTAAAACTATTGGGAAAGAGAAATTTGCTTTTTCTTGGCTCTGCTGCCTACGTGGGACATGAGCCTGGAGCTGCTGTTGCTTCTCTCTGCCACGCTCAGGGGAACATGCCTGACCATGACCCAAACCAAGCAAAGCAGAGGCGAGAGATGGAGCTTCCTGACGACGGGGTGTGAGCTCCTGGAAGCAGCAGTGCCTGAAGCCATCCATTCCTCCCAGCTTCCCAGACAGTACATGCTCTTCATGCTCAAGATAGTCTGAGCTGGTCACTCCTGAACAAAGGCCTCCTGACTCCCCTGATATCTTTCGTGATAATCTCAGCAAGTCAAGGAGGAAAGCATCTGATTAGTCCCATGTTACGAGAAGAAATTGAGGCTTAAAGACATCTAATCACTTGCTCTAAACTGCACCGCTAGTAAGTGGCCAAGCTGTGATTTGAACCTGGGGCTGTGATCTGATCTCCTGGGCCCCAGGAAGGCAAGGGAGGATGTGGCTCGTGCCCCTAGGCCTTGGGGTCATGCCCCGGGGAGGTCACATACATTTCAAGGCCCTGCTTGGCTCATCTGTAAAATAAAAGAGTGGGTAGATTTTTACGCTGTTAAAAATATGTATGAGGCCCTAACCGGTTTGGCTCAGTGGATAGACCATTGGCCTGCAGACTGAAGGGTCCCGGGTTCGATTCCAGTCAAGGGCATGTACCTTGGTTGCGGGCACATCCCCAGTGGGAGGTGTGCAGGAGGCAGCTGATCGATGTTTCTAATTCTCGGTCCCTCTCTGTTCCTTTCTGTAAAAAATCAATAAAATATATTTTTAAAAAGTATGTATGAGTACAAAGGTTACGATGACAATGAACCAGGTATTCTCAGTCCGTAACGAACAGAGGTTAGCATGTGTCATGCTTGCTCCAGAGACAAGATGACTTCTGAAAAGCCATGCAGTTCCTGTCTGTCTCTGGATTCTGGATTCTGAAATGCCAAGGCAGTCCGACTCCGGGTCACTTGGATTTAAAAGCAAGAATACAAAAGTCTTTTCTAGCGATTCACATATTTACAATTTCTGGGATTTTTCATTCCTTGTGTAGATCTGAGTTTCCTGGCATCGTTTTTTTCCTTCAGCCTGGAAAGAACTTCTCTGAATATTTCTTACAGTGCAAGTCTGATGGTCGCAAATTCTACCACCTCTTGTTTGTCTGAAGCGCATTTTTATTTCACCTTCGTATTTTAAGGATACTTTCACTGGATAGAGACTCTTGGTTGAAAGTTGTTATTTTATTTTTAATACAACAAAGAATGTCATACCATTGTCTTATGGCTTGCATTGTTTTTAAGGGGAAAAAATCAGAGATATTTCTTATTTTTGTGCATAATATGTGACATGTCATTTTATCTTGGCTGCTTTTAAGACTTTCTCTTTTTCAGTAATTTGATTTTGTTTTCTTTGTGTTATCCTGCCTCAAATTTGTTGATTTCTTGGATCTGTAGTTTTATGGTTTTCATCAGTTTTGGAACATCTTCAGCCATTATAATTTCAGGCATTGTTTTTGCCCTCTTCTCCTACTGGGACTCTAATTACAATGTAGGGTCAACCATGTAATATTGTTGCAAAGATCTCTGATACTGTGATCATTTTTTCTAATGTATTTCTTTCCTTTTGAATAGTTTCTATTATTATTATTATCATGTGTATTAATTTTTTGCTCCTGCAATCTTTAATATGCAGTTAAACCTATCCAGTAAAATTTTCATTTTAGATAGTGTATTTTTCCTCTGTATAGTTTCATTTGATTCTTTTTTTTAAAAAAGAAACTACCATTGCTCATTATGTTCATGTTTTCTTTTAAATCTTTGAACATATTTGTAATAGCCGTTTTAAAGTCCTTGTCTGTTAATTACATCTTCTTGTCATTTGGGGTATGCTTATATTGACTGGTATTTCTCCAGTAATAGCTCACACATCCATGCTTCTCCAGGTGTCTAGTAATTTCTTTATTGGATGCTAGACATTGTTCATGTTATGTGGTTGAATATCTGGATTTGTTGTTTTCCTCTGAAGTTTGTTTGGTGGGCAGTCAAGTTACTTACTGGGCAGCTTGATTTTTTGAGGCTTTTAAGAAAAGTTTTGTTGGTAGTAGATCTAGAGGAGCTGTTCTTCTAAGGATAGTTTAGCCCTACTACTAAGGAGTGACTTCACTGTGGTCTTTAATATAGACCTGGATGTCCAGTGAGCCCCATTCTGGCTTGCTAAACGTGGATCCCCCACCAGCCAGTCCTGTGGGAACTCTAGAACCTATTCAGCTTACACACCCACAGTACTTGTTCTTTGACATCCTTGTAGCATTTCACCCAGTGCCTGAGCAATGTAGTATCCAGCAAATGACTTAAGGGGCTCCCTAAACAGATTTCTAGCATTTTTTATTTTTTTTATCTAGCACCTTCTTTTCTGGAACTTGACTCCACAAATTCTAGCTTCTTCAACCTCCACATATGCTAACCTCTGTCTCCTCCACTCAGAGAGGCTGCTGTTCTCTGCTTGGGACTCTTCTCCCTGTGCCACCATCTATGAAGTGCCTCCCGGCAGAAAGCCAAGGTGATCCCAGGCTCACTTCATCCGCCTCCTCCCTTCCAGGGCTCATCGTCCTGCACTGCCTATTGTCTGGTGTCTGAAAACAGTTGTTTCGTACATTTTGTCCAGCTCCCTAGTTTGTGCAGCTGGAAAACAAGTCTGGAGCAGTTGCTTCATCGTAGCCGGGGGCAGAAGTTGACTTTAACTAACTTAAGCAAAAAGGAATGTATTGGAAGGGCCTCGGGGGATTCGTAGAACAGAAGCAATCGCCAAAGAATAGCCCTCAGAAGGGGCAGAGACCAGAGCAGCTTCGGAGACCCAGGGAACTAAGAGACCGTCTGGTCAGAGCACAGGCACCGAATGAATGAGTTCCGGCCCCGGAGAGTCCTTCCGGACTCACATTTCAGGGAGCAGAGCCCGGCTCAGCCACAGGCACGGGCTGACCCCGTGGCCAGCGGAGGGCAAGACAGACACTTTGATTAATGATACTACCCAGATGATAGCGGATGGTGGAGGATTGCCAAAACAAAACCGGGTTGCTCTTTCCAGAAGAAAGGAAAATGGCTGCTGGGCAGGCAAATAACGTCAGGGACCTTGGACAATGTTTATTAGAGAACAAAATCTTCGAGTGGGATTGGCCTTTGAACTCAGAGCCATGCAGTGGTGTTTTGCTACTGAGGCGTGGACTGCAGAGCTGCCTTCTCTCCCCGGGCATGCCCACCTTCCCCTGCAATGCAGAAAGGCTTTCCCACAACAATTCTACCTGATGGGCAACATGCAAACAGCACAAACTTTGCATCGGGCCAGAGACACCAGGGAAGGGCTCATCGGGAACAGATCCCCTGAGTCTGCCAATGTTCTAGGAAGACTTCCAGAGACTAAAACTCGCTTGGGGGTGAAAGGCAAGCTTGAACCTGTGCCCTGTGAACAGAGCAAGAAATGAAACGTGTCCATTCCCCTTCTCCACTCATAACCATCTGGAGCTGGGAGCTCCTTGCCCGGGAGAGAATGTTTTGTGTTTCAAGAGTGAGCATGAGGTGGCTGCAGGCTAGTTTACCAACCAAACATAACAGACAAACGCACCAACAGGTAGGGGAGCCAGATGTTCTCCACTTAGATTATTTTAATGAAATTCCGATGCCCCCACTCTGCCTGGAGGCTGATCTGATACTGTGTGTGTGTGTAATGTCTACAAAGCCAAAACTCCGACCCTGAGGTCCTTGGAATTTTCCACAAACATTACAGTCTTGTATAATCATACCCATTTCAGAGATGGAAAATCTGAGGTAGAGAATGTGGGACTTTGTCCAGCTTTCTAGTTGTGTGCAGCTGGAAAACAAGTCTGGTACCAGTTGCTTCATCATAGCCAGAGGCAGAAGTTGACTTTAACTAACTTAAGCAAAAAGGAATGAGTCAGTGATAAAACCAGGAATCACGTTCATGACTGAGAATAAAGCTCTCTTGATGTGCCGTGAGGACAATGTTGAAAGCAAGGGAGAGGGAGCAGAGAGAGAGAGAAAAGAAAAGCAAAAATAATTGTCAATGGTGCCCAGGTGTTTGGAGACTTGAGGGGTGCTACCTGTACACAATCAAGATTTTAACTGAAATCATCAAGGGGTAAACCCACATCACATGAGGCGGCTCCATTTTCCCTCCAGCCTCGTGTTTTAGCCAAGTCCATTCTCTGGTTCAACTTAGAAAGAAGTCCTTTCATTCCTCGTGGAATTCATCCTTTTCCATTCAAGAAAGAAATCGTAGGATTTTCATGATGATTGAGAAAAGACCAAAAGAAGGTTATAAAATTACTTCCTGGGAGGGTTTTAGTGACTTGTGTCTTGTTGTCTGATCTATAAGGTTAAAAGGGGGTGGGGCAGGAGGGAGAGAAGAAGATGGAGCCTAAAATACTTCTTGGAAGAACGGCGGACTTTGGAGGAGTCTCCCCAGCCAGTAGGAAAGAGCTGTGGGATCAGGACAGCCTTCTGGGGAAGTGTCTAGAACAGTGGTTCTCAACCTGTGGGTCGCGACCCCTTCGAGGGTCAAACGACCTTTCACAGGGGTCACCTAAGACCATCCTGGATATTAGCTATTTACATTATGATTCATAACAGCAGCAAAATTACAGTTATGAAGTAGCCACGAAAATAATTTTATGGTTGGGGGTCCCCACAACATGAGGAACTGTATTAAAGGGTCGCGGCTTTAGGAAGGTTGAGAACCACTGGTCTAGAGCCTGTGAGGTCCCTAGAGGGACAAATGGCATGTTCCCTGCTGCATTTCTGACGCCAAGCACAATGCATGGCCCATAGTAGGTGTTCAATGAATTGTCGAACGACAGAATGATTCAGTGAGTGACTGAATGTCCGGTCACCTCTACCCTAGATATTTGCCAAAAGTGACTCCGATGCTTCCACAACTTTGTGCATTTCTTCCCATTCTCTGTTCTCCTGGCAGTTGTCTACTCTGCCTTCCCAAGCAGCGGGTCTTAACCCATTGTGGGTCATGAACTCTGATGAGAGCCATGAACCCTCATCTCCAAAGAAAGGCCCCGACTCCTGTGCACAATTCTGCATAGCATTTCAGCTGTGAGCAAGTGCACTGAACCTCACCCATGGTCTCAGCCCAGCTCTTCTTCCCAACGCTCCGCCCCCTTTTCCCCACAAAGATTTTGCTCCTTCACTGGGCTCACATAGCACTTCTCTTGTTTTATTTCAAAGCAACAAATGTATTTCACTTGCACACCTGTCCTTGGGGCAGGGCCTGAAGGTGCCCCGTCCACTTGGTGATAACTGGGGTGCCTGAGGCTGGGGCTGGAGCCGCCGGAAGGCTCGCTCGCTCACCTTTCCGGAGGCTGGTGCTGAAACGCATCGACAGCTGGTAGCCGCAGGGACTGGGGTCCGCGCAGCTCTGCCTGTCTCGAGTGGTGTCTCTCTGCCTGTCTCTCCGGTGTATCCAGAGCACTTCAAACACGCTTCTCTATGACTTAACACAAGGCCGTAGTGACCACGCATGCTCGCTGACTGGCGATTTGCTTGGTCTGTATCACTAGCAACACGGTCAGTCCTTCAGGGACGAGGGACACAACTCATTGTCCTCTATGTCCCCGGGGCCCTAGCGAGCTCCTTGCAGACAACAAGCATTGAAGATGTGCTGGTTGAAATATGTACATAGGGATGTATTTATTTTGTGATTATGCCCCACTACATTAACAAACGATGAGAAGGTGGCTTACGTACATACACCAGTATGACAAACTAAAAAAATTTAAAACAAGGAAAGGGGACTAAGTGAAATTAAAGGTAGGAAAACTATGTTGGAATAAAGGGTACGATCCGTATCCAAAATATATACCACAGATTTCTATACCATTCCTGGTGGTGGCCCAGAAATCTGGTTTGAGCATCCTGGCAGCAAAGGCAAAGAGGGAACTAGAAGCAGCGACAAAATTCACTGCATTAGATATCAGCGAACCGATAGCTGGGGAGCCACAGCGCGTATGGGCTGTGTAAAACTGCAACCTGCCCACACTAAAAATGACATAGCAAGTTTGAACCATGAGTTTTCTATTCAGTGAATGTCACAATGTCCCTCCAGGCAGGTGAAGGGAAGTTCCATACAAACAAACCTAAAAGAGGCCGAAACAATTGGATTAAAGCAGTGGTTCTCAACCTTCTGTCCCTTTAAATACAGTTCCTCATGTTGTGACCCAACCATAAAATTATTTTCGTTGCTACTTCATAACTGTCATGTTGCTACTGTTATGAATCGTCATGTAAATATCTGATATGCAGGATGGTCTTAGGCGACCCCTGTGAAAGGGTCATTCGACCGCCAAAGAGGTTGCGACCCACAGGTTGAGAACCGCTGGATTAAGGCCGCAGTTCTCTGAGAATCTGGTTTTCTCTCAAGGCACATGTAAGATTATCTGGCCCAGCTTTCTAAAAGGGTGCACGATGGAATACCAGCCCCGGGGATGCTCCCCCACAAAGGGTTCTGTGGTCAAGGAAGGTGGGAACCCCACCCATGTCTTCCTCTTGGAACTTTGCAGAGAACTCTAGCGTCTTAAAGGCTCTGAGAAGTCCTGCAGTAAAAACCCAGCATTTCCCAAGCTCCTTTGCCACTGCTGTGCAAGAGCCTAGGGACCATCTCCAAATGGCACCTAAGTCCACTGATCCTCCCGTGCAAAGAGTTTCTCTTTCTCCCAAGAACAGATGGGAGCAGCAGACCGCTGTCCTTACACAAGGTAAGCCAACATCTCTGTCCTTTGTCCTCTCTTGAAAGGAAAGAAAGTAATATCTACAAATCTCCTGCTTAAGCACCTTCGTCTCCTTCATACTTGCTCTTTTTTATAGGTATGACTCCCCCCTCCGCCCGCCCCCCAAAAAAATGTCCTTCCAAATTCCAAGTGACTGAATGGACCAAGAGCCACAAGCTCTGCCCCTGAGAAAGTACAAAGGAGTCCCACACCCACTTCCCTGCGGTCACCCCTGCAGACATCAGACAAGTCCCTTGGTTATCGGGAACCCGGGTCGCTAAACGAGCAGTACTTGCTCGGACCAGTCAGAGAACTCAGGAGCCGCCCCTTCTGCAGACGGCGGAGCAGCCAGGCCAATAGCTGTCTGTTTGCTCTGGCCTCGCACGTGAGCAGAAACGGAGGGTGTGTGTCCCCTTTGTCCAGTTCCTGTCTGTTGGCACACGGGCATGTCCATGTCAAAGGCAGCAAAGTGGGGCCCAGCTCGGAAGGGACAGCGTGCCGCACGTGGGCGGGCACAGAATAATCCCAGGGTCCTTTCTCCACAAAGCGGTCGTTAATATCCTACTTAATGTGCTATGGAACACCGTGTAGAAAACTGATTAAATGAATGGAGGGGCTGCAGAGACTTTAGGTCAACGAACGATTCTCAGACTAGGTTCCCAGGAGCACCGCGGTTCTCCCGGTGCCTCAGGGCTGCTAGAGAGAGCTTTTTGCAGACCAAGAGCTGAGCCCCCCAGACCCAACTCAACTTGGGCAGTCTCTCTTTTATCTACCTAAGAAAGCGTTTGGGGAAAAAACAACCCAAAACCAGAAAGTGGCAAGGGTGGGCGTTCCTGTTACTTAAATTTAGAAAATGTTGGAGAACCAGTGCTTTCAACAAAGCTCCACATACATTATTCCTCCCAGCTGAGATGCTGATAGGAATTGAGAAGCAAACAGTTTTAGTTATATTCTTAGCAAGAACCTAGGTTTGGGGGGTGGGGGGGCGGGGAAGGAGAGAGACAGAAATTTAAATTTATTTTAATCAAAAGTAGAGCCATGAAAAAAAAACACACCTAAAATAAACAAATAGAATATGTGCAGCCATATAATGAATAAAGAGTTAATATTCCTAATTTATAAAACAATCCTACAAATTAATAAGAAAAACACCAATAACCCAGGAGTAACAGGGGCCAAGGCTGCAGAACTCAGAGCCGCAGAAATGCAAATGGCCAATAAACATATGAAAAGATGCTCTGGCTCACTTGTCAGGGAAATGCAAATGAGATACTATTTTTTACCCATCAGATTGGCAAAAATGGAAAATATGTGTAACATCCAGAGCTGGAGAGGGTGTAAGGAAGCCAGTCCTCTCGAACACCACCGGTGGGGAGGGCTGTGAATTATTAGAATGTTGCAGAAAGTCAACTGCTGGTATTTTGGAAAATTTAAACTGTGGCCCACCGCTCCATTTCCGGGAGTGTATCCACCAGAAATGAAAATGCCAGTATGTAAAGACATAAATATATGAAGTTTATCGCAGCACCATGCGTTAATAGTTAAAAAAAAACAAGCAAACCTGCGAACAATCAGAATGTACGCTAACAGGAAAATGGTTGAACAAATGGTGATCCATTTCCATGAAGGAATACAGGGCAGCTATTAAGAATTATAAAATAGAAGTGTACATACTGACGGGGAGATATGCCCGCAACGCCTTGTTAAAGAGGGTAAGAGCAAGTGTGATCCTATTTTTGTTTAAAAAATAAGAGGAAGTGCGTTTCTATATGTTTTTATAAATAAGGAAAAGAGCACGGGAACATTTATACCAAATTGTTAACAGTGATTGCACTGGGGAGCTGGATTGGAGAAGAGTGAAAAGACTATTAATTTTATTTTAGACACTTCTTTGCTGTCTGAATTGTTACAAAAGATATGTATTACTTTTGTAATTCAAATGATGGTAATATTTAAAAGCAGAATGAGAAAGGAAAATTCAAAGCAAATCAAATTATTTGAGAATCACTGGAAGGCCGGGTGGGGCTGGACTTCTGCTATGGAATCTTTCTTTTTTTGAGAAAGTTTCTCTTTTAAAAAATATATTTGTCATGATTTCAGGAAGGGAGAGGGAGAGAGAGATAGACGCACCAATGATGAGAGAAAATCATTGATTGGCTGCCTCCTGCACACTCCAGTCCCCTCCTTCCCTCACCCTCCCCCCCCCACCACCGGGGATCAAGCCCACAACCTGGGCATGTGCCCTTGACTGGAATCGAATTGTGACCTCCTGGTTCACAAGTCGGTGCCCAACCACTGAGCCACACTGGCCGGGCCTGCTATGGAACTTAAAGCACTAAACGCAATGGGGTTTATGGCTAATAGAAGCCACCCCAGTTATGTAGGGGAGTGGGATGAAGGACAGACTCTCAATAGAGCCCACATTGTCCTTGGAAAACAGTCCTGACGCTTCTCTAAAACATGCCAAAGGGTAGAATGAGGCCCCTGATTGATGTGCATTAGAACAGGGGTCCACACACGTGCTCTGTGCAAGGCTAGACAGCACGTATGCTAGGGGTGCGGGCCATCCCGCCTCTGTCACAACTACTCAGTCCTTGTTGTGCATCAACAGCCACAGACAATAGTAATAAACAGGCGTGGCTGTGTCCCAATAAAGCTTTATTTATAAAACAGGCAGTGAGCCAAATTTCACCCAGGGACTACTGTGTGCTGACCTCTGCTACAGACCATTGACATAATCATATTTTAAAAGTAAACTATTTAAACATAAACAGTTTATAGTTATAAACTACCCTGGTTGATGGGTTCCTGTGCTGTGCAAACAGTTTTTAGTTTGATGTAGTTCCATTTATTTGGTTTTTCTTTTGTTTCCCTTGCCCGAGGAGATACATCCAAAAAAATGCCTAAGAGCCACGTCAAAGCGTTTACTGTCTATGTTTTCTTCTAAGAGTATAAGGATTGGGGTCTTACATTTAGGTCTTTAATCCATTCTGAGGGTTTTTTTCTTGTCTATGTATGGTGTAATAGTCTAGTTTGATTTTTTTTTTTTTGCGTGTATCTGTCCAGTTTTCCCAACACCATTAAAGAGACTGTCTTTACCCCACTGCATGTTCTTGTCTTTCTCTGTCAAGTACTAACTGACCATATAGGTGTGGGTTTATTTCCTGGGCTCTCCATTCTGTTCCATTGACCTATGTGTTGTTTTATGCCAGTATCGTGCTTTTGAGTTACGATAGCCTTGTGGTGTGGTTTCATATTAAGTAGCATGATACCTCCAATTTTGTTCTAGTTTTTCAAGATTGTTATGATTATTCGTGGTCTTTTGTGATTCCGTATTAATTTTAGAATTATTTGTTCTAGTTCTGTGAAAAATGCCATTGGCGTTTTGATAGGGATTGCACTGAATCCATAGATTGCTCTGGGTAGTATGGGCATCTTCATGGTGTTAATTCTTCCTATCTATGAGCACAGTACAAGCTTCCATGTATTCGTATCTTCTTCAGTTTCTTTCTGTGATGTCTTATCATTTTCCCAGTACAGGTCTTTGACCTTCTTGATTAAATTCATTACTGGGTATTTTATATTTTAGACTTTTCAGAGATCACTTAATAAATTATATAACTGTCTTACTACTAGGCTGTGCACCTGAAATTAATGTAATATTGAATATCAACTATAATTGAAAACTAAAATAATTGAAAAAAGTAAATTTTTAATTGAAATATATATAATATGCATATGCTAAAAGTACACAAATCTTTTTTTTTAAGTTGATTATTAGAGAGAGAAGAAGGGAGAGGGATAGCGAGATTGAAACATTGATAAGAGAGAAACATCATTGATTGGCTGCCTCCTGTACACCCCACACTGGGGATTGAGCCTGTAACCTGGGCATGTACCCTGATCAGGAATCGAACCCACGACATCTTGGTTCCTGGGTCGATGCTCAACCACTGAGCCACGCTGGCCGGGCAAAAGTACACAAATCTGATTAATTTTTACGAAGTGAACACATCTTCATAACTGCCCCCTAGATTAAAACGTAGGATGTTACCAATACCCGAAGATTGTTCATCACGCACCTCCCAGTCGCCCCTCCCCGCTGCAAAGATAGCCACTAATTTGACATCTATCTTCACAGTCTGTTTTGCTTGGCTGTGAACCTCATGTCAGTGTTATCACACAGCCCTTCCTCTCACTCAGTGAGAGATGACTGAGAGCCAGCCAGTGTTGTGGGGGTTTGTCCAACTGCGTCGCTACATGGTGTTCCACGTACAGTGTGACAGTGGTGACACCCAAAGATACACCACACGCCGTGGCTGCTCTACTACTGACGATATGTAGGATGTTTCCAGTGTGGGGCTTGCCATAGCCTGGATATGTGTGTCCCATTAAAATTCATGTCGATACATGACCCCCCAATGGGCAGGTATTAGGAGGTGGGGCCTGTGGGAAGTGATGAGGTCATGAGGGGGAAGCCCCCTTGAAGGGGATTAGTGCCCTCATAGAAGAGACCAGATGCTCCCTCACTCCCACCTCATGAAGACACAATGCAGAAGGAGGCGCTCTCTGTGGGCCCTCCCTGCACACAGGTCTGCCAGCACCTTGATTTTGGCCTTCCTTCCCTCCTGAACGGTGAGAAATAAATGCCTGCTGGGTGTAAGCTGCTCGGCCTGTGGTATTCTGTGAACAGCAGCCTGAACGGACTAGACAGGCTGTTACAGATAACGCCACTGTGCGCATTCTTGACCATGCCCTCCGGGGCATACCTTTACCCATGGCTGTCCTGTGTGTAGCGTATACATCTATATTCAGCTTCAGTACACAATGCCAATCAATCTCCCCAAGTGGTTACACGAACAGACACTCCAGCCTTCAGTGTATGAGAGTTACAGCTGCTCCAAGCATTGCCCGCACTTGCATCGACAGGTTTCTCGGTTTGTAACTTTAGCCATTCTTGCATATGCATGTGTGAAATTTATATACAGTCAAATCCAAAAATCTTAGGTGTCCAGGGAAAAGTTTTCTGCGTAACAATTCTCATTGTGGTTTTAAGTGCGTTTCCCTGATGACTCAGGAGGTTAATTGCCTTGTGATGGGTTTACTTGGCCGTTTGGATTTCTCTTTTATGAAAAGCTTACTCATATGTTTTGCCCGTTTCAAGAAATATTGGGTTGTTTGTCTTTCCCTTCTTGATTTAAAGGTGTTCTTTAAATATTCTGAACATGAGTCATCTGCTGGATATTTTTATTCCAACTATCTTCTCTCACCCTGTGGTTTGCATTTTCATTTTCTTAATGGAGTCTTTTGATGAACAGAAGTTCTTCATTTTAATGACATCCAATTGATCAGTTGTTTGCTTTACGGGTGTGTGTGTGTGTGTGTGTGTGTGTATCCTGCCTCGGTAATATTTGCTAAAGAAAAGCTGTATCTCTCCTCGTGACACTTCTGATACCAAAAACATGAAGGGGAGAGGGTCTGCCCACCCCAACCCGTTTTCCAACTCTCAGGACACCAACGAGTGTCAGTTCAATCTGGACGCGGACTACATGCAGTTTGCCTCAGACTCCACAGGTCAAGGGCTCAGTATCACAAGACTGACCCACCCAGAGGCCCCCCCACTCCCCCAGGTTCAGTAATTTGCTGGAGCAGCTCAGAACATTCAGGGCAACATGCACTTCTGTTTACTGATCTATGACAAAGGACACAGAGGGGCAACCGGATGGAGAGGGTCGCAGGGTGAGGCCCACGCACAGGAGCCTCGGTCCCCGTGAGGTTGGGTGTGCCACCTTCCAGAATGGGAATATGCTCACCCACCCAGAAGCTCTTCGATCCCCCGGGTTTAGGGGTTTTTAAGGAGGTGTCACCACGTAGGCACGGCCTATAGCTAACGCCATCTCCAGTCCCTCCCATCTCTCCAGTGGAGAGGAGGTGGGGCTGAAAGTTCCAAGTTTTGGATCATGGCTGATCTTCCTGGTGACCCGTCCACATCCTGCAGCGGCCAGGAGGGCACCCGAAGTCGCCCCATTAGAACAAGGGACGCCCCTGTCACCCAGGAAATACCAAGACAGGTAGGAGCCCTGCGTCGGAAACCAGAGGCAGAGACCACACTATGCCTCTTGTGATGCCGCACGCCCATCCTGAAGGCAGGACGCTCTTTTCCCATTGCCTCCTAGAAGCGATGGTTTTACTTTGTACGTGAATCTACCGCCATCACAACCATCCCAACCAGGAATGCTTCAGGGCCGGCATTGGCTCCTGCGGAATTTTCAGTCCCTCCCCGGCTTCCAGAACCTTCTCCTTTGCCATCAAGAGGCGGAGTCTAATCCCCATCCCCTCAGCCTGGGCGGGCATCTGTGACTGCCTGCACCAACAGGCGCAGCACAAGGAACAGCACGACGGCCAAGGACAGGCCATAGGAAGTGCCATGGCTGCCCCTGCACCTCTCTCTCTCTCAGGAACCCTGCTTCGGGTGCCCAGGCCACCGTGGAAGGAGTCTTGCTCCCCTCAAGCCACCACGCTAGGCAGACCTTGTGGAGAGACCAGACCGAGATACACGTATGCCCAAGAACCCAGCTGTTCCTACCCACACTGGCAGGTCTTTCTGATCCGGCACTAGCTGTGAGCATGGGGACTTGCAGACCTTCTAGATGACCCCGCCCCGGCCACAGGAGACACCCCACGCCGGCCCCCCCAACCACGCTGCTTCTGCATCCCTCACCCATGGAAACCATGGAGATAATAAGTTGATTGAAGCCACTGTGGTTGGGACACGTTTGTTCCAGCAACAAGTGACTGGAACCGCAATCGAGAAGGTCCCCAGGTTTCTAGGCTCTGGCCCAGCACGAGTTTCCCTGGGAGAACTGACCTGTGGGCTGGGGCGGCTGGTCTCCACCCTGCTGCCTATTTCAGGGGGTGTTCTCAACCCCCAAAGGCAAAGGAAGCTTTGACTTTCTCTTTGAGACTCGTATTAGTCTCCTTGGTGTCTGCGAGATGGAAGAGCCCCTTCCTGAGATGGGAGAGACGCCAAGAGATGGACCAACGGGCAGGAGGAGATAAGCAGAGACGGGCCCTTGTACGCGCAGAGGGCAGTGGATGAAGGCTGGGTGTTCAGCCGGAGAGATTAGCTCGAGGTCACTTCATGAGCGTTGGTCAGAAAGATAAGGCCCGAAGGCGGCCTGGGGAACCCTTCCCCCAGCCAGGAGAGGAGGAAGCCGATTTCACAGAGACCGCACTGCTCTGGCGTCCCCATCACGCAGTCGCTGGCTCCCGAGCTCCAGCACCGCGGGTTGGGAGGAGCTCCTTCCAGCCGGGCCAGGGTCTGTCCAGGCCTCTGATCCAGCCCAGGGTACAGTTGGCTCCACTCCCTGGAGGGTTAGTGGAGCAGGCAGGTCAGGGTAGCCGATTAGTTAACAGGACGGCACCTTTCACGTTTTAAACACATGCTTGACACGCAAATAATGGCAACAATGCCTACCTCTGCCCACAGCCATGTTAGCTACCTGCCTGCCTGCTTATCCCCTGTCCCCACCCCACCCCACCCCACCCTACATACAAGCCACAGGAGTCAGAGACCTGGGTTCTCTGTCGCAGAGGCTGGCACAGAGCAGGCTCCGGGATTATCTCCCGGATGGATACATGGATAGAGGGAGGGAGGGATGGAGGGAGGGATGGAGGGAGGGAGGGAGGGTGGGAGGGGTGATACATGATTACAGCGTCTCTCCGTGACTGCCTGCCTGCTTGGTGCAGGTGCTGCTCCCTTGTTCAAGTCCTCCCTGACCAAGGGGTGGTCCTCTTGGTTTTCCAGAGGGGAGGAAATTTTCTCAAAACCCCAGACTCACTAAGGAGCAGAATCCAATTTCTATCCTGGGGATCAGACAGACACCCACGCTCTTAAATCCTAAGCGCGCTCTTAGCCGATGAGGGGCCCTGGGGTGGGGAGGGGAGAAGAGTGTCTTTGCGGAGGCCATGGAGACCCAAGTCTGGACCTCCAGGCCTGCAGCCCCGCACGGAGCCTCTGGTGGAGGCCAGGGTTCCAGCCCCACGGCCGCGGCCTGGGAACTTGGGGAAAGGGCTATTAAATTAACGGGGTCACGGGAGGAGAAGGGCGGTGGGAAGCGGGTGGCCAAATCCAGAAAGGCCAGATTTCAATTTGCATAATAATTTTGTTAGCAACAATGGGCATCCAGGACATCTATTTAAAGGCTGTAATGTTAATTTAATGGGAAAAAAGCTAATACAATCCCCCCGAATTTTCAATTAAATTAATGTGATGGGCTTTAATGGATAGCTTAAGTAGAGAGCGTGAACAGGAGAAATATTGCATAAATTATACATACACTTATATATATGCTGCCCGTATATATAGTCTCTCTGCTCTAAGGTTTTGACATAGGAGATGCCCTATGCTTCAATCTGGCAACCAGTTATAACTCTATTCCCATTAAAGTGACCATTTTATCAGCCAAAGAAAGGAAGGGGCCCTCCCTGGGGGGTTTCTGCACCGCCCCCTCCCTCCCACAACACACCACAAGACTCGGGTCTTAAAGAAACAGAGAACTCGCTGAACAATTAGACATGGTAACACGTGCATGCACAAAAAGCCAACGATCGACAAAATCCGGCAGTGCAAAACCCCCGTTCCTCAATCCCGGCTCCCGGATCTTCTAATGGAGCAGTAAATAAAACGGACCGTGTTTTCACAGCCACTTCGGGTTCTCGAGCAGGTATTCGCTCTCACGTCTCTTCAGCAAGTGCCTACTGCACAGCCACGAAAGGCTGGGCACTGTTGGAGGTGCTTCCAGGAATACTGTCATGAGCAGCCAGACACCTCCCTGCCTCACAGGACCTCCAGGAGGCATTCGGGTCAGGCGCCTCCTGCTTCCACTATTTGATCACTTATAAACCTCATCCAGGGTGGCCCCCAGGAATCTCACCACCTGGGTTTCTCACCTTTGTGTCTGAGTGTGACCAGTAGGATGTTGCAGAAATGGATGCTCAAGCAGCCCTGCCGGGAGGCCCATGTGGCGAGGAACTGAGGCCCCCTGCCATTGGCCACTATCATTTGGCCCATAGCCATGTGAGGGAGGCACCTGGGGGCAGCTCCTCCAGCCCCGGCCAAGCCTTCAGATGAGACTGCAGCCCCGGCTGACATCTCACCTGCACCCTCAAGCCTCCAGAGAGATTTGGGAGTCAGAACCGCCTGGCTGGGCCATTCTCGGATTCCTGGCCCACAGGAACCATGTGAGATAATGAATGCGTGTTGCTGCTTTAAGCTTCTGTGTGTCAGAGTAAGCCAGTGGTTCTCAACCTCGGCTGCACATTAGAGTCACCTGGGAATCTTTTCAAAATCCTGATTTCTGGGCCTCATCCTCCGGAAATTCTGTTTCTTTGTTACTAATGTTGTGGCCCCACCTCACAACAAACAAACAGAATTTCCGGAGGATGAGGCCCAGAAATCAGGATTTTGAAAAGATTCCCAGGTGATTCTAATGTGCAGCGGAGGTTGAGAACCGCTGGAGTAAGCAGTAATGTACCGATAAATAGCAGACACAACGTTCTCCCTTCCCAGCGGGCCCTCGGAGAACTCACGGAGGAGCCAAAGTGGGTCACCTCTTCAGGGCCACCCCTGCTGCCTGCCCACCTCGGGGCGTCAGTCGGCGTGCCCTGTCCCTCCCTCACGCTCTGCCCCTTGGCTTAAGCTTTAGCTCATACTGAGGCTCCAAGTTTAATAAGACCACTCTCAGAGGTGTTGTCACTTTACTTCAAGTCTTTTTAAAATCAGAAAGGATTTCAGACCCAAACAAAGGAAGGTCTCCAGGTGAAATCTCAGCAACAAACGAGTTGTGAGGTGGCAGGAAGTCTCAGGGATTCTCAAACCACATCTCCTAAGAGTCCACGCCTCTTCCTCAAGTCCAGCAGCCAAATCAGAAAGGGCATCCATCGCTGTGTCCATGGACTATTTTTCACCCTCATAGGCTACGTGGTTCACGAATTGCTGCTAGAGATAAAACCTCCGTGAGATTTTCATGGATTAAACTCCAGATGGACCAGCAGTGAGCATCGCGGGTGAGTCTCGGGCATGCCAGGCCACGGAGGTGGCTGCGAACTTGCAGGCGGCCCGGGGTGTGAGTGGCGGCTCTGCCACGTACAGGCTGCATGAGGATGAGCGTGGCCACCGACCTCTGGAGCCTTTCCCTCTTCTGCAAAGTGAGGATATTAATAGCTGTCTCTCAGGGGCAGGAGGGAGCCCGGCGCATGGCTGGAGCTGCTCTTGTCGGGCACCCCGTGGGGAGTGTGGCAGAGGCAGCAGGAAATAGCCTTTCAGCTCAGCATCCTGCAAACTAGCTAATTGAACCCCACAAGAGCTGGTGCCTGGGGGAGCTGGTGAGGCTGCAGAGCGTGGGGGGAGCTCTCTCTGTCCGGCAAGCTGGACTCCAGAGGCTGCCCAGCTCCTAGTAACCCCGCTGCCCCCCAGCTCAGGTGGCCCCTCGGGCTGATCTCCCAGGAGGGTTCCCTCTGAGGCTGACTGAGGAGCTGGCCCTTCTCCCAGGGGTGTGAAGGCAACAGCAGGAGGGGTGGGGAGAGCAGACTCCGTAGGGGGGAGTGGGGAGAGCAGGCTCCATAGGGCGGAGTGCGATGCCCTCCCTGGTGGGATCAGCCCCAGGCTGATGTGGAGGCCAGCGAAGGCCCCCTGTCTCTCCAGGGCAGCGCCTTTAGGAAAGTCGCGGTGGGGCCAGGAGAAGAGCCCACGCACCCGGCCCCCTGCAGAGCGTCGCACCCGGACGCTGGGGTTCTCCTGCTTCATACCCATCAGGGAGGAGAGCTGCCCTTCCCCGCAGGCCGGAAGGATGTGACCGTGGGGACGAGGTCTGTCTGCAGGAAGAGAGAGGGGCACGGCTCCTGCTTTTTAACCGTTTCCTTCTTCTTAGCAGACACCTGGACCCCTGGCCTTTCCAGCCAGGGTTTGCCACTGTCCTCAGTGAGAAACAACAGAATGAGAATGAAATTCACCAGGCACGTGAGTATTACCTCCCCGGCATTATAAAAGAGAGTGAGCAGGTCGCGTTACGGAGATCAGACAGCCAGACAATGAGAATCAGAGCTGTTGGCCTTGGTCGGAGCTGCTCTTTGCATAGGAGGTGGTAACTGAGTGATGGTTATGACAGCATCTGTCAACTCACCCCTCCACCCATGCATCTGTACAACAGCTTGTCCACCCACTAGCCATCACCTCACCACTCCGCCCATGTACCTCCCCATGAGTCCACTCATCCATTCATCCACCAATCTACTGGTCCTTCTATCTATCCATCCATCTCCCCTTCTATGCATCCATCTACTCACATATCCATGTCTGTACCCATCCATCCATCCATCCATCCATCCATCCATGCATGCATCCATGCAATCATTCACGCAGCAAACTTTTATGGAGTGCCTATCACATCCTGGTCCCATGAGAGATCTCTAACTCAGTGAGAGCCTACTCTAGGCTGTGCTGGATGCTGAATTTGCAGGGGGGATAAAGGCAGAATCCCTCAAGGAGTTTACAGTCTACTTGTGGGCAGGGGATAGAAACTGTCATGTTGCTACTGTGATGAATCATAATGTAAATATCTGATATGCAGGATGGTCTTAGGCAACCCCTGTGAAAGGGTCGTTCGACCGCCAGAGGGGTCGCGGCCCACAGGTTGAGAACCGCTTTCTAATTTTTTAAGGAATAGATGTTTGCAGTTTAAAAATATTCAAGCGTAAAGAAACTGTGCAGTGAACACAATTCTCTCTCCCGCACCCCCCGCCAGGCCTCCCGGGTGCAGCTCCCGTTCTCATATTGATTCCTACGGAGATCACTCCATGCACACGGGAGCACAGAGAGGCGCTCCTGGTGCCGCACAAATGGCCGTCGGCTCCAGGCGTCGTTGCACAGTCCTGTTTGCTGCACTCACACACCTCAGATTTCTGGGTCAGTAGACGCAGATCAAGGTTCCCCAGCCTCGCGCTGCTGACATGGTGGGATGCCTGACTCCTCGTTGGCACGAGGGCTGTGCTGGGCACTGCGGGAGGCCCAGCAGCATCCCTGGCCTCCACCCACTAGATGCCGTTAGCGCTGTCTCTCTCCCTTCGGTTGTCATTTAAGTTGTAGTGGAAACAGTGTGACAGTGAGCATTTGTATACACGGGACTTTGGCACATGCACTTGAGTTTATCTGTAGGATACTGTGCTGTTACACTCAGTAAATACTGGTGAAGTTTACATACGAATGAAAGGAGCAGAATGTGATCTGGGAGCTTCCCAGCCCTATCCTCTCCACCAAGCGGGGGAAAGTGTGCCCAGGGCTGGAGGAAGTGAGGCCCGCGCAGAGGGAGGAACGGCACCGAGGTGGAGTTCTCACTTAAGCCCCTTGATCCAGCCATGCCTGAAGCCAGCCCGGCCTGGATGTTCCCATTCTCTGAGTCCATGTATTCTTTCCATGGCTTGAGCCTGTTTGCGTTGGGTTTGTAATTTACAGCTAATGAGTAACCCGGGTATCCACAGAAGCATCACTCCCCTGGAAGCCTGTCCTGCCCCAATCCTCTTCTCTGGGCTCCCACACGCCTTGCTGTGTGTGCTCGGCCAGCACGTCCTCTGGAGGCCACTGTCCCCTCATCGGTCTCCTTGCCCCCGTATCCATAGGCCCAGACTGGATGAATGGATGGGGGGAGTCCATACAGCTCACAGCCTCACGGCCGCTACTAAGCGGAGACTTGATAAGTCCATGCAAGGAGCCTTCTGGCAGCAGGAGAAGCTCTTAGCTTGATTCGGGAAGCTCTGCCAAAGGAGCAAAACAATCCCCCCTCCAGGACCTGGGGCTGCCGGGGAGGGAGGGTTCCTCGCGGGTGGGGCCGTCTTCCAGGAAAATCCCTTCCGTCCTGAGCCGCCTGCTAGACGTCACTGGGCACGTGGCCCAGTGGCCCCTGAGGTCTCTGACTGTGGCTTAAACTTTCCACTCACTCCCAGGACAGGTTTGACCTCACAGGGAACCATCCTGCGCCAGGGCACCACGCCCCGCCTGCCACAAACAAAGCGCACCATTTACATCGTAATGTTTCCAAAGTGTCCCAAGTGCCTGGGGCAAGAGCCTCCACACCAGCACAGGCATGACAGGCTGGGAGAGGGACAACCTCCTGAAGATGTTCCACCCTATAAAGTGGCCCAAGTCCACACGCATGCGTCCTGAGGATCCCAAAAGACGGAGGAGGGAGGAGAGCAACAAGCACACGTGCACATCTCGGTGCTGGGCGTGCTCACATTCGTCCCAGGCCGTTAAATGAGCACCTACTGTGTGCCAGGTAGACACTAGCTTCATTCTCGGAGGGGGAGGCAGACAAAGAAAGAAATGAGTTATTTCAAAGGTAAACAGGGTTATAAAGGAAAGAGAACAGTGGAGGTGGGATAAAGAGGGACTTGGAAGGGAGCCGCTTGAGGTGGGAAAATCGCGCTGTCTCTTACTCAATCCCCACAGCCGCGGGATGTCACTGTCCCTCTCTATGGAAGAGGAGCTGCAGGTAAGAGAGGGCAGGGGCCTGCCTCGGTCACACAGCACAGAGGGCAGACTGTTTAAAGGTACCCGGGACTTGTTTTAATCAAGTTGGTAAGACACTCCGTCCTGAAGATGTTTATTATACCCACAGATCCGTGGGAAAAGGGGGCACCGCCGCCTGGGGAAGCACCAGGGTTGGCCAGGAGCAGTGGGAATGGGGTGGGGACCCGGGGATACCCTTTACCATGGTTCCCACTGGAAGGAATGGGGAGGCAGGTGAGCAGGATTAGAAGGGCCAGTCTGATCATTTCAGAGGGCCTGGGGTGTAAGGCTGTCTGCAGTCGGGTGCCCTGGGGTAGGTGGGGCAGGTGCCCAGGGGCCAGAGTGGGAGAGCCCGCTGCATAGGGGTGTGACTGGGGTTCTGAGCTCTAAATTGGTTGGTTTGCATTAGGAAGGCATGCTTCCTAGTGGGTGGTCTCGTAACTCTAGGGATTGGCCAACTGTGGGAGAGGCAGTCCCTACAGGGCAGCCAGGTCCCAGGACCTCAAAGCATCAGAAAACAGAAAATAAATGGCTGGTACAGAGACTCAACCTGCGACTCAAGATGCCCCCTCGGCTGCCCAGAGAGCCAGACCCTGGCCACTAGCGACTGTCCACCTGTGAGGACAATGCCACAGGTTGGCTTCAGCTACAAATGGAAAGAACAGCAGTGCTTTTCTGTCACCTAAGACGCTGTCTTCCCACGGGCTCATTCATCCTCGCGAGCCTGAGGTCTGCCCACGTTGCTTTAATTTGTTGGGACCAGATTGTCCAGCCCTCGTGGATTTGATCCCAGGCAGGCTCGTTTGACTTCTTCTGAGAAAAACTGTTTTCAGACACAAGCTATACCCCTCGCCCTGGCCAAATATGTTGCAATTCTCGCTAAAGGTCCCAGCAGTCGTTGTCCAGGAATCCTGAGCCTGCCTTCTGGGTCCCATCTCCAGACGCTACCCGTATGCCTTCCACACGCCACTGGTCCCTAGAGGAGACCACAGAACTGGTCTAGGCTAGCAGCAGAGTGAAGTGAGATGAGGGACAAGCATAAGGTAGGGGTCCATCATTGTTTGCTGAATGAATAAGTGAACAGTTGGACAGATGGATGAAAGGACAGATGGATGGATGAATGAATGAGTCGGTGGGTGGGTGGATGGATGGACGAATGAATGAGTCAGTAGGTGGGTGGATGGATGGACGAATGAATGAGTTGGTGGGTGGGTGGATGGATGGACGAATGAATGTGTTGGTGGGTGGATGGATGGATGGACAAATGAATGTGTTGGTGGGTAGGTGGATGGATGGATGGACGAATGAATGTGTCGGTGGGTGGGTGGATGG
>NW_006283826.1:1418948-1428832 GCF_000327345.1 Myotis davidii
ATCTCGGTGCTGGGCGTGCTCACATTCGTCCCAGGCGGTTAAATGAGCACCTACTGTGTGCCAGGCACCGTTCTAGACACTAGCTTCATTCTCGGAATGGGAGGCAGACAAAGAAATAAATGAGTCATTTCAAAGGCAAACAGGGTTATAAAGGAAAGAGAACAGTGGAGGTGGGATAAAGAGGGACTTGGAAGGGAGCCGCTTGAGGTGGGGAAATCGCGCTGTCTCTTACTCAATCCCCACAGCCGCGGGATGTCACTGTCCCTCTCTATGGAAGAGGAGCTGCAGGTAAGAGAGGGCAGGGGCCTGCCTCGGTCACACAGCACAGAGGGCAGACTGTTTAAAGGTACCCGGGACTTGTTTTAATCAAGTTGGTAAGACACTCCGGCCTGAAGATGTTTATTATACCCACAGATCCGTGGGAAAAGGGGGCACCGCCGCCTGGGGAAGCACCAGGGTTGGCCAGGAGCAGTGGGAATGGGGTGGGGACCCGGGGATACCCTTTACCATGGTTCCCACTGGAAGGAATGGGGAGGCAGGTGAGCAGGATTAGAAGGGCCAGTCTGATCATTTCAGAGGGCCTGGGGTGTAAGGCTGTCTGCAGTCGGGTGCCCTGGGGTAGGTGGGGCCAGGTGCCCAGGGCCAGAGTGGGAGAGCCCGCTGCATAGGGGTGTGACTGGGGTTCTGAGCTCTAAATTGGTTGGTTTGCATTAGGAAGGCATGCTTCCTAGTGGGTGGTCTCGTAACTCTAGGGATTGGCCAACTGTGGGAGAGGCAGTCCCTACAGGGCAGCCAGGTCCCAGGACCTCAAAGCATCAGAAAACAGAAAATAAATGGCTGGTACAGAGACTCAACCTGCGACTCAAGATGCCCCCTCGGCTGCCCAGAGAGCCAGACCCTGGCCACTAGCGACTGTCCACCTGTGAGGACAATGCCACAGGTTGGCTTCAGCTACAAATGGAAAGAACAGCAGTGCTTTTCTGTCACCTAAGACGCTGTCTTCCCACGGGCTCATTCATCCTCGCGAGCCTGAGGTCAGAAGGGTAGAATGGGGTACAGAGAGGCACTTCAACGGGGAAGCTGATGAGAAGGAAATGGGTCTGTGCTGGAATACCCAAGAATTGTTTTATTTTCTTACAAATTCTGCTGCACTTCCATTCAGAGCTTGCTGTCCAGGGCACGGGGTGGCGGGGGGTATCCTTGATTAAAACAATACAAATACTGTTTTCAGAAATGTGGCTGGCTGGTGCCCACGTTGCTTTAATTTGTTGGGACCAGATTGTCCAGCCCTCGTGGATTTGATCCCAGGCAGGCTCGTTTGACTTCTTCTGAGAAAAACTGTTTTCAGACACAAGCTATACCCCTCGCCCTGGCCAAATATGTTGCAATTCTCGCTAAAGGTCCCAGCAGTCGTTGTCCAGGAATCCTGAGCCTGCCTTCTGGGTCCCATCTCCAGACGCTACCCGTATGCCTTCCACACGCCACTGGTCCCTAGAGGAGACCACAGAACTGGTCTAGGCTAGCAGCAGAGTGAAGTGAGATGAGGGACAAGCATAAGGTAGGGGTCCATCATTGTTTGCTGAATGAATAAGTGAACAGTTGGACAGATGGATGAAAGGACAGATAGATGGATGAATGAATGAGTCGGTGGGTGGGGGGATGGATGGACGAATGAATGGGTCGGTGGGGGGATGGATGGACGAATGAATGGGTCGGTGGGGGGATGGATGGACGAATGAATGGGTCGGTGGGGGGATGGATGGACGAATGAATGGGTCGGTGGGGGGATGGATGGACGAATGAATGGGTCGGTGGGGGGATGGATGGACGAATGAATGGGTCGGTGGGGGGATGGATGGACGAATGAATGTGTCGGTGGGTGGATGGATGGACGAATGAATGTGTTGGTGGGTGGATGGATGGATGGACAAATGAATGTGTTGGTGGGTAGGTGGATGGATGGATGGACGAATGAATGTGTCGGTGGGTGGATGGATGGATGGACAAATGAATGACTCGGTGGGTGGGGGGATGGATGGGGTGAGTTCAAGTTCTCCTGGGCTGATAAAAAAAAAAGTTTCGTCGGACAGGGGTGGACGGGGAAAGGTCAAAGGGGAGAAAGGGGGGACATATGTAATATTTTCAACAATAAAGTTTAAAAATAAAGTCCAAAAAACAAGTTTCTTCTCTCTTTTCCTGGGAAATGTTTCCATCCCCATATTGACGAGAACCGTTCTCTTCTTTTGAAAAGAGCCACCTCCTTCCTCAAAAACACTAAAATTGCCACATGACCCCACAATCCCACTTCCGGGGAGAGATATGTCTGAGAGAAATGGAATCAGGATCTTGAAGAGATGTCTGCACTCTCAGGGTCATTGACGCGTTACCACAGCAGCCGAGACCGGGACACACCTTGTAGTGTCCGTCGACAGATGAACGGCCAACGAGGATGTGGTACATACACACAATGGAATAGTATTCAGCCATGAAAAGGGAGAGAAGGCAGTCCTGCCGTTTTCAGCAACAGGACCCGGGAGATCATTGGGCTAAGTGAAATAAGCCAGACGCAAGAACACAAATCCTGCCTGGTATCGCTTACACGTGGAACCTGAAAGCGCTGGTCTTGCAGAAGCAGACAGTAGAATGATGGCAGAAGGAGAGGCTGCTGGTGGTGGTGGTGGTGGTGGTGGGGGGGTATATGGGGAGATGTGATCCAAGGGTACAAACTTTCAGTTAGAAGATGAGTAAGTCCTAAGGTTCTAATATCCAGCAGGGTGGCTATTGGTGTCAACAACACTGCATTGTATGCTTGAAATCTGCTGAGAGGATAGACTTAACCATGAACAATAAAATCATAACCATGAACAATAAAAACAAAGGGTTCCACTGCTGTGTCTTGCATTTTATTCTTTTCTCTTACTTTATTCCTCAAAACAAGGTTGGCAGCCCAGGGAGCCCAGGAAGATCAGCAAGACGGCCTCTCCTTTAGAAATGACCATGATCTCACTTCCCTCCACCCCCCAGTGGAAACTGGAGCACAGCTCAAGGAGACCTGCTGTCACAGAATCCTGCTTACGGGCACAAAAGCTGAGAAATTTCAGAGCCAATCTGGGCCAGGGGAGGCCAGAGCTCGTGAGCTGGGCCCAGATGATTCCTCCAGACTGCAGAGAAGCCAGTGGCCTCGCCCGCTGGCCAGCCTGCCCAGCAGCAAACAGGAAATCCCAGAATTTATAGATGACCCCGTTACGAGGCAAATGTTTTGGAACAAATTGTTCTTCTTTTAAATCCTTGTTTTCCACTAGTTTCTCTTTCTGGATTCCCCCCTCCTTTCCACCTTCCCGCTGTCCTTGTTAAACCAGGGCCACAGTGCCACCTGCTGTCCGTCGTGGGCAGCCGGGATGGCCCTGGGTCCTCTCCCCACCTCCCCTGCTTTGCAATGGGTGGGAGAGTGATTTTCTGGCTTCTGTCCGGAGAGTCTGTGCTAAAGCTCACGTACCAAGTCGCAAGAGAGCTGCTCCCAGGCCGGTTATGCGACCTGTCCTCGGGGACAGCCAGGACGGGTGGAAGAGCACGTCACCGCCCAAGGCCAGGTCTCCACTCCCTGCCCACCACCGGAGCCGGCTTTGGTCAAACCGACCAGCCTCAATTTCTTCGGCACCCAACTGCGGCTACTTCCCCAGGCGGCATGGACACCGTGGGCACGTCCTGGCCCACAGAACACCTGGGTCCTGCGGGGTGTCCCTCCCTGGGGAGGGAGCCAGAGGGGCCAAGGCGGAACCTCAGAAAAACGGCACGTTCCTCTCCCCACGGGAGTGAGAGCTCCGCGAGGACCGACCACACCAGTGCCCACGGGTCTCAGCTGTGTCCCCGCTTATGGGCGGAGCGACCTTGTGGGGTGGCGTCTAACCTCTTCCGTCTCAGGGGCCTCGCTCGTATGCGGGGACAGTAACAGTAACCAGACCACAAGGGTGGCTGGGAGCAGTGACTGCGGGTGCACAGAGGATGCGGTAAGGGACCTGCAGGGAGTAACAGCCTCCATGATCCCAGCTCTAATTGTTCTTATGAGATGAGCACGGTGCCTGGCACAGCAAGCGTTCAGTAACTATCCTAGGAATGAATGAATGAATGAATGAATGAATGAATGAATGAATACATCAAGGGACTTCGATTAGTTACAGTCCAGCCACTGCCTGTCCCTGCTTCTCCTCATCCAGAAACATTCCTTTATGAGTGTAGGGCCCTCTGCCTGGGACCTCCGTTTTCCCACCTGTCAGATGGGCAGGGCATCCACTTCCCTACTGCTCAGACATATGGAGGCATCTGTCAGAGATGAATGTGAAACCGAGTTGCAAAGCTTAAGGAATCAAGGAAGGGAGTCCTTGTTTTCACCCCATGTGCCTGGTGGCTTAGCCCTCATCCTCTGAGGGTCCCTGGGGGCTCTCTGGGCAAATGGGGACCCTCGTGCCACTAAGTGGTAGCTACATCCTGAGCCCCAACTCACTGGGGGTGTCAGATCAATCCGACTGTTGATATAAAGGCTGGGCGAGTTAACTCTTTTGTTACTGATACAAATTGAAGACACTCAGCAGGTGGGTCTCCCTCTGGGAAACCTCTTTCTCTAACCCAGGGAGAGAGAGGAATTCGGGGGGTGGGGGGAGTGTCTCCCCTGAGGCCACTATTTGAAGTGATTCCTGGCAGGTGACCAATGGATCAGATGATGGTAGGAAGCCAGGGTAGGGCCGCCTCCACCACCATGAGGGGTTAGTTTTAACCTAGTGTGGTGGGTGGTGGGGAGCCACAGAGAGTTCATAAGTGAGGGAGGAACAGGTGGAGAAGGAGAATTCAGGAAGCCACGTGAGGGTTGATTACAGCAAGGACTACACAGTTCCTTCCATGTCATGGGTGTTCGGTGACCAACTAGCCTGGTTTGCCCGGGACCCAGGGAGTTCCTGGACCATGGGGTCTTCAGGTTTAAAAGTGGGAAAGTCCCGAACAAGCTGGCCACCCTGATTCAGTGTCAGATCGCTCCCTGGAGCCCGCAATACGGTGATTCGGTCCCCGCTCTGCCAACCACGCTTCCCTGAGCCTCCTCATCTGCTCTCAAAAGAACCTCTCCCCTGCCGGCTCTACCCTGCAGAGCAACACCTAACTCAGCAGGTCAACGCGTCAGCAGGGGCTGTGCTCATCCCTTCCAGGCGGTGTCTGCACTTCCACAAAGGCCTGCTGGAGACATGCTTCCATCCAAGGGGGGACTAATCGCATCAACATTTCAGCCCAGGAGAGGCAGGGGGTGGGGGGCGCATTCAGAGGGTGATGGGGGACGGCCACATCCCATCCTGTCAGCAGTTATCCGGCTCACCTTGCACAGAGCAGGCTCTGTCTCCCTGGCGTTCGGCTCGCCAGCCTGCCTTGCCATGCGAGCCTGCAGGAGCCTGGGCTGCTTAAATATTCTGTAAATAATGCTGACTCCGGGACTTTGTCCGTAGACTCACGGAATCATAGCAATAGAATCACAGAATGTCAGGGCAGAAACAGCTGCGAGACGTCATAGAGTGCGGGGTCGGGAAACACACTGCACGCCCGCTGACACTTCCCCTGCCCTGCCCGTCGCAGACATCACTAATCAATCACGGCCGGCTGCCGAGCTCGCGGGGAGCCTGAGAGTCTTTCCAGGCATTCCAGGAAGCAGCTGCCGACGGTCGCGTACTGGACACACGTGCTGTGTTCCTTTCCCCACACGCTTTCTCCTTGTGACCACGTCCATCCCCAGCTGTTGGCCAGGCCCTTGGTATCAGGGTTTCTCGACCTTGGCACCACTGACACTTGGGCCAGACAATTCTTAGCAGAAGGGGGGCTGTGCTGGGCACGGTCGGGTGCTTGGCAGCATCCCTGGCCTCTACCCACGAGACACCAGTAGCCCCTCCCCACACCCACCCACCCACCAAGTTGTGACAACCAAAATGTCTCCAGGCGTTGCCAAATGTGCCTATTTATTTGTGTGTTTTCTCTCGTCTTCATCACACGTCCCTGAAGCAGACGCCGTGGGTTGGGGGGTTGTGCTGGGCACGGTCGGGTGTTTGGCAGCATCCCTGGCCTCTACCCACAAGACACCAGTAGCCCCTCCCCACACCCACCCACCCACCAAGTTGTGACAACCAAAATGTCTCCAGGCGTTGCCAAATGTGCCTATTTATTTGTGTGTTTTCTCTCGTCTTCATCACACGTCCCTGAAGCAGACGCCGTGGGTTTTCGTTTTATAGATGAGGAGACCAGAGACGGGGGCTGGGAAGGAGCCTGGGACGCGTGAGCCACAAAAGCAGGATGCAGGGCCCACATCCCCCTCCCGCGCCCTTCCTCCTCCAGCGGGAAATTCCGCTCAGCTCATTGTCTTTGGCTGCAAACTCTGGGACCTGGGAGGCTGAGAGAAACCAGATGCCTCATCGATGTCCTGCGTTTGACGAAGGCACTGGAGGTGGACGGCCCGGTGCCGCGCGGCAAACATCCCGGGCTCCTTCCCACCCAGAAAATGGCTCTGGGTGCGGGGACAGTCCCGGAAAAGGCTGCCTGGGACCGTAGGACGCCTGCCAGGCTGTTGGAGAAGCGTCGTGATAGCACGGATCATACGGATCATACACCCCTCCCAGAGCACTGACAGGCCTCCCGCTGCTGCAGGGAAAGGGGGGGGGGCGGGGGGGCCTGGCTGTGCCCCCAGAGAGTCGCGATTGAGAACATGACAGTTTGGACATACAGCCCGTGGGCAATGTTTCCCTTCTCCGGTGCCAAGAATTCCTAACAAAGGGGGGGAAATTAATTAATTTTAAAAACCCATAAGAAACACTCATGAAACTGACTGGTGAGAAACTGTCCATTTTTCTCCTTGGTAGCGATCAGAATGTCGCGCGTTTCTCCACACGTATTCTACAGACGTTCCATAAATCTCCCCGATGCGCCTCTTCCCCGTAAGCGGGGTCCCCTGGGAAGCCATTGCTTTTCCTCACGACACGTATTCAAGGGAAAAGTGGATGTAACGCTTAGGGAAGGCGGGGGCGGGGGTTATGGGGGGGGAACCTGAGAAGAAGCAAGACTGAACATTCAGTGCCAGGAAGAGGGACGCCCCTTGTCCTGGAAATTCCTGACATTTCTAAACTGTCTCACTTCTCGTGCACAGATCACCTGTTTGTGCTGTCTTTTTACTCTTTTTATGTACTTATTCCCGACTGCAAAAGTAATCCCCTCCACCTTTATTTGGCGCAAAATCTGAAAGGATAGAGGAAAGTAGAAAGAAGCAGAAGAGACAGACCAAAAAAAAACCCTTGTTCGGCTTTGTTGTGTTTTGAAGATTTTCCTGGGCAGTTTGATGGCCCCGGTTCAGCCACGGGGTCCACCAGCAGTCCGCCACCCGGGGAGCTGGTGAAAACGGCAGAATCCCAGGCCTGCACCCCTGGGAGGGGGGACCTGGAGGTCGGGGGTGGGTCCCCCGGATCTGTGTTGTTCATAAAGCCCCTGGGTGACTGATGTGGGCGGCCACTGGACCACACTTTGAGAAATAATGAGTTTCAGGTTTTTCAGATGCTGGGCAAATCAGAGACGCGAAAAGCCAGATTTGAAACAAAAAAAAAAAAATGGGGGGGTAATGATTTGTTTTCTGGAAGGGCTCCGCTTAAATAGGCATTTCCCTCAGTGCCGTGAACATATGATTCCGTTCACACTCGGCGACGCGGCGACGCGGCCAGGACTCCATCGGCAGCACTCCGGGCCAGCGCGGCACACCGCCACCTTTTTACAGAGCAGCGCTGACACCCATCTGCTCAGATAAATTAACGTTTCCATCTCAAATAACTCATTTGGCTGGATCATCAAGGTTACCCGCCAACTCGGAGGGAGCGGAGCGGGGTGGAGGCGAGGCCGGGGCCGGGGAGGGGGTGGAGAGGCGTCTGCAATGTCTAAGGTGCAAGTAACACCGCTGCATTTCTGTAGCCAGGAAAGGGGGAGGGGTGGAGGAACGCGCTGTAATGTAATTCACATGGACCGCCACACCACTGTCTCCTTTCATAATTCCTGCTAACGCCTCAGGGCGGGTCAGAGCGGAGCTGTAGGAGCTGATGGGAGCTGCAATCTGGGGCGACAGTCCTGTGCAAAGACACAGCGGAGTCTGTGTGAGCGTGCATGTGTGCGTGCGTGTGCATGGTGGGTCTGCGTGAACATGTATATACGCATATGTGCACTGCATTTGTGGGTGCGCATGTGCATGTGTGCGTGTGTGTGTAAACGTGCATGTGTGTGCATGTGTCTACGTGCATGTGTGTGTTTGGGGGGCGGGGGGGACAGTGGCAAGAAGGGGAGACTATTCTGGATGATAAGACCAAGAAGTTCAGGGAAAGGTACTATATAGTAGAAAGAGCAAATCGTTTTTCTTTTAAACATCTTTACGGTATGTTGAAATCATTTTAGGGTTACAAGAAAGGTGCAGAAAGAGTACAGCGATAGCCCGCGTGGGCCTCACCCAGCTTTCTCTAACGTTAACGTCTTACATAACTATTGTACAATGACCAAAACCAGGAAGCGGACATTGGTACATGGCCGTTAGCTGAACTACAGGTCCTGGTCCGATGGCACCAGTCTCTCCACTGATGTCCGTTTCCCAGCGAGCAGGCGCGTTCGAGTCAGGGAGAGCTGGGCCCAAGTCCCACCGTCACTGGCAAACTGTCCACGCCACCACCCCTGAGCCCTGATTTCTGCCTGTAAAATGGGAGACAACCTCACCTACTACTCGGCTCCCACAGGCAAACACGTGCATCCAGAGCCTGGCACACCAGTGTGCCGTGATGTGGACTGTATTTCCCACCCTCTTTCAAAGGACCCTGCTCCATCCTCGAGGACGAACGGGCATTCGTGCACGTTCCTGTTGGACCAGTTTGACTTAATCTCCGCGGCTGAATCACTTTTGGAGAAACAGACAAGACAGGAGGCAGGGGGATGCGTGAAGAAGCTGTTGCAACAGCCGTGTGAGCTAAGTCTGTCCAGGGCAGCAGGCCGGTGGGGACAGGAAGGTCAGGAAGAATAAAGTCAGCTGATGAGGGAGGATGTGGAGCATGGAGGTGGGCGGAGCCAACAGTGAGCAGATTGTCCCTTTACCTGAGAACAGAGGTTCTCAACCTTCTGGCCCTTTACTACAGTTCCTCTTGTTGTGACCCAACCATAAAATTATTTTGTTGCTGCTTCATAACTGTCATGTTGCTACTGTTATGAATCGTCATGTAAATATCTGCTATGCAGGATGGTCTTAGGCGACCCCTGTGAAAGGGTCGTTCGACCGCCAAAGGGGTCGCGACCCACAGGTTGAGAACCGCTGCCTGAGATGCTCAGGGGGAGCCAGCTCAGGGGAGGAGAGAGCTGAGACACAATCGTAACCCCGGCCCGCACTTGCTGAGTGCCTGCTGTATGCGTGCCAGCCACTGTGCTCCGCACTGCCCAAGCACATCACAGAATTCACGTGCTAACCCAAGAAAACAGTGACGCGGAGAAATGAAGTTATTTGCCCACGTGCTTTTGGGGGGGGCGGGCGTGGGGAAGGGGTCCTAAAGTCCAAGGTGCCTGCAGGCAGGACGAGCTGGACAATTTCCAGGGCTCACTACAAAATGAAAATGAGGCATCCCCACCTTGTTCCAAATCTATGAAGAATGCCAAGACGGTGGCAGCTGAGCATCAAACGAAGTGTGGAGTCCATCCTTCTGAGATCAGGGCCCTGAGATCCCAGGCCCTGAACGGCCCTGCTGCAGGGGCTCCATCGAAGGGAGGCACGAAGGAAGACCGAGGAGAGGGGAGCTCAGAGGCGCACTGAGGGCAGGCCTGGGCTGAGGGCACACTCGGTGTAACCAGCAAAG
>NW_006283826.1:1429279-1432261 GCF_000327345.1 Myotis davidii
TAAATATCTGATATGCAGGATGGTCTTAGGCGACCCCTGTGAAAGGGTTGTTCAACCGCCAAAGGGGCCGCGACCCACAGGTTGAGAACCGCTGCCTGAGATGATGGGGGGTGCCAGCTCAGGGGAGGAGAGCGCTGAGACACAATCGTAACCCCGCCCACACTTGCTGAGTGCCTGCTGCATGCGTGCCAGGCGCTGTGCTCCACACTGCCCAAACACGTCACGGAATTCACGTGCTAACCCAAGAAAACGGTGACGTGGAGAAATGAAGTCATTTGCCCACGTGTGTTGTGTTTTTTTTTGGGGGGGGCTGAACGGCCCTGCTGCAGGGGCTCCATCGAAGGGAGGCACGAAGGAAGACCGAGGAGAGGGGAGCTCAGAGGCGCACTGAGGGCAGGCCTGGGCTGAGGGCACACTCGGTGTAACCAGCAAAGACCCCCCAGGAGCAGCGGCAAGTAGCAGAAGCAACAGGAAGACAGATGGCAGAGCCCTGGAGGGCAGGAGTCGCGGGAGAGGTTAGACGCACGGGGCTGAGGGCGCCCCCTGTTTGTGGGACTGCACCCCGCTGCTGGCCGTGGCCGTGGGAGCCCAGAGCCCGGCTGCTCAGGGTGCAGGAGCCCAGGCCGACTGTATTCACAGGGGACTGCATGGAGGGGGCAGCGGCAGAGCAGCCTACCTGCTTATCTCAAGAGATTCTTCCACCGCCAAGATCCGAGGGCAAGTTTGTGGTCACAACAAAAGTGATTTTTTTTTTAAATCAAACTGCCTACACACCGCTTCTCATTGGGGTCCTCTGGGCCCTAAGCACTGCCTTCCTCCTCCTTCCTCTGAGCTCCCCTCTCCCCTTTCCTCCTGCCACTCAGCCTCCCAGATGGTTGGTCGGCTCCGTCCTTACATTGTGGCCGGGACCAGGGCTGATAACACCTTTGAGGGTCCTTGTGCAGCGACTGCTGAGATCTTTCTGGGGGTGCAACTGCTGCCAAGGCTTTGGGTGGTCAGGGCCTCCGATCGGGGTGGCGGCTTCCCCTCCTGGGCACGACTGCAACCAGGAGGGCCGGTCAGCGTGGGCTGGCTACTTACAGGCAGTGGCTGGGCTGTTGGTCTCCTTCCGAGTAGACACGGAGGCAGCTCACGGTCCATGCGGACCCGGCCTCACAAGAAGGAACTCGCCTCGATTTCTCCATGTTACCTTCCCGAACGGCTCCGCTCCCCTTTTCCTTCCTAAGCCACAGTCCCAGAGCCCCCAAACGACTGGCAGCCCCCAACTCCTGGCCTTGTGCCCAAGTATGTGGATCGTCCCCTCCGTCGGCACCGGACACAGCCTTTCCCTGACTGATCGATTCCCAAGTCTGATAACCTGTGTTTTCAGGCACTTTTGTTCCTAAAGTCATAGGGATGGTCTGTACCACAGCAATATTTTCATTTAAAAAACAAACTTCGTTTTCTAGAGCAATTTTAGGTTCACAGCAAAACTGAGAGTTCCCATATGTACACACCCAATGCCTCCCCGACCGTGCACACCCCCCACCAGAGGGCGCCTGTCAACAGACCTACACAGACACATTATCACCCAGTCACCTTAGGGTTCACGCTACCGGTCTGGGGAAGTATATGATGACATGTGCCCACGACAGCATCACACAGACTAGTGTCACTGCCCTAAACGTACTCTGTGCTCCGCCGCCCTCCCCCAGCCAAACCCCCAGCAGCCACTGATCTTTTCACTGTCTCCGTAGTTTTGTCTTTCCCCGAATGCCATACAGTTGGACTCATAGATTGTAGCCTTCACAGAGCAAAGTTTTACTGTTAGTAAATTTTCCATCTAAAAAAAAAAAGCTTAATGCAGAAAGATCCGACTGCACAGCAGTCTACCCAGTGTCCATGGGGAACTAGCCTGCTTGGCTGTGCTGTGCTGCAGTAACAAAAACGCCCTGGCACCTCAGCCGCTCCCAGCGAGTTCATTTCTCATCTGGGGCAGGACGACGGGGACGCCCCCAGCTCGGCACACGGCTTCCGGAGCCACTGCCGCAAAGGGTAGAGAGACAGAAAACGCCGACCTGCTGTAAACACCTCTGCTGGGAATAGACACACAGACACGCGCACTCTGAGGCCAGACCCCTCACTCCGCCCCAGTCTGGCGACACGGAGACGAGGGAAAGGAAGCGAGCGTGACCGTCTCTGCCACAAACTGAAAGTCACCTGCACCCCCAATGCCACTGCGCAGAGGGAACGGCCGTTACCAGCAGGTCAGCGTCCTCCGGGCCCACCCTCCCACAGATGCACAGTTAGGGCTCAGGCCTCCGCTCCTGCCTGTCCACAGGCAGCACACAACCCTCCTTCCTGCACAGAAACCGCACTTTGCACGCACTCCTGCGCTTCGCCCTTTCACTGGACAGGGTCTCCTGGGCGCCCATCTCGACAGGGAGGAGTGAAAACGTGGATTCGCAGCAAAACGGCGGCATTAACCGTGCCCGTGGGTGCCCTCCGCTCTGGCTGGAAGTCCTGGGCACATCCCTGGCACGTGCATGGGCACTTCCTGTTCCCCGCAAGGTGCTGAGTGACCTGCCCACCCCACAACGCTCTGAGGCCCAGGCCATGACCTCCTCTCTCCAGGGTTCAGACCAGGTGCCGGCAGCCCTGAGAGCTGAAGGAACGTCCTGTCCAAGGTCACAGCCAGGCAGGGGCCGGAGGCGGTCCGCGGGGCTGCAAAGCCCGGTTTCCTCCTCCTCTGGCCCGGGGAGCATTGTCAAGCCGCAGCCCGACTCACTGGGGCCATCACAGGCCCTGAGTAATCTCTTCCTGGACACGCAGCTGACAGGCGCCTGGGGCTGGCGGGGCAGGACCCTCACGGCCCCTGGGTCTGTCTGTCTGTTGCTTCAAGTGTTTGGACCAAACAGACCCAGGGACGCCCCTTCTTCCAGCCTCCGACCACCTCCAACCTCTTTCCCAGCCGCCGCCTCCCGAGCCTCCCCGGCCTCCGAG
>NW_006283826.1:1432328-1459193 GCF_000327345.1 Myotis davidii
CCCAGCCGCCGCCTCCAGAGCCTCCTCGGCCTCCGAGACCGGCCGACACCGCTTTCAGAGCCGAACACCGTCTCACCGAGCCACCAGGAGCTCCCCTGTCTGCCAGCATCATCCCACCGCCAACCAGACCCCCCCAATCCTCCAGCATCATCCCACCGCCAACCAGACCCCCCAATCCGTCAGCATCATCCCACCGCGTGGCGCCCGCCTGGCACCTGCCTCTCCGGCCTCGCGCACCTACCTCGCTCTGGGCTTCTCGGTGCCCGGTGCCCGGGGCCCGCCAGGCGGCCCTGCAGCGCGTGGCCACTTCCGGGAGGTGCCGGCGGCTTTTACAGAGGCGGACCCAGCGCGGTGGCCGCGTTCTCCTCCAGGCCGAGCCGGAGCCTTCCCAGGCCAGTGGGACGACACTCAGGACGCCCCGGAAGCGCCACGGCCTTGGAGAGGAAGCTGACCCCGGGCCTCTGGGACTTCCTGCAGAACCACTTCCTGGGTGAGCAGGTGAAGCTCACCAAGACGATGGCGACAGCCTGGCTCACCCCCACAGGCTCACCCTCAAGCACGACCAGGAGCCTTCGGAGCCCAGAGACCTTTGAGGGGCCCCCACCTGCCCCCACCCCCGTTCCTGGTGCCTGGCTTTTGCACGATGGCGACAGCCTGGCTCACCTCCGCAGGCTCACCCTCAAGCAGGGCCAGAAGCCTTTGGAGCCCAGAGACCTTTGAGGGGCCCCCACCTCCCCCCACCCCCGTTCCTGGTGCCTGGCTTTTGCCTGAGCCTCTCCCTAAAACCGCTCGGTATCTTTAGAGGAAGGGAGAGGAATAGAGAGCTAGAAACATCGATGAAAGAGAAACATTGATCAGCCACTTCCTGCACACTCCCCACTGGGGATGTGCCCACAACCAAGGTACATGCCCTTGACCAGAATCGAACCTGGGACCCTTCAGTCCGCAGGCCGACGCTCTATCCACTGAGCCAAACCGGTTAAAGCTAGACAACTTGTTTTTGTCCTTGGATGATATTGCCAGTTCCAATGAACCTAAATCCTTTTTTTTTTTAAATCTTTATTGTTGAAAATGTTACATAGGTCCTCCTTTTCTCCCCACTCCCGCCTCCCTCACCACCCCACTGTCTGTGTCCACAGGTTATGCATATATGCCCACAAGTTCATTAATTGATCTCTTCCCACTCACCCTTCCCTGCCTTCCCCCTGGAGCCCTCTGCTATGAATTGGACCAAATGGAAACAATAAAGCTTTTAGCAGCAAAAAAAAAAAAAAGACAGAAAAAAAGACTGAATGGAATTTCCAAAACCATGCGGCAATGGCCGTGAGCAGCTGTAATACTTACTCTAGCTCCGATCATCAGATGCCTAGACAACTTGTTTTTTTGTTTTTGTTTTTTTAAATATATTTTACTGATTTTTTTACAGAGAGGAAGGGAGAGGACTAGAGAGCTAGAAAAATCGATGAAAGAGAAATATTGATCAGCCACTTCCTGCACACTCCCCACTGGGGATGTGCCCACAACCAAGGTCCCCGCCCTTGACCAGAATCGAACCTGGGACCCTTCAGTCCGCAGGCCGACGCTCTATCCACTGAGCCAAACCGGTTAAAGCTAGACAACTTGTTTTTGTCCTCGGATGATATTGCCAGTTCCAAAGAACCTAAATCCTTTTTTTAAAAAAATCTTTATTGTTGAAAGTGTTACATAGGTCCTCCTTTTCTCCCCCCTCCCGCCTCCCTCACCACCCCACTGTCTGTGTCCACAGGTTATGCATATATGCCCACAAGTTCATTAATTGATCTCTTCCCACTCACCCTTCCCTGCCTTCCCTCTGAGGTTTAACAGCCTGTTCATGCTTCTATGATTCTGGGTCTATTACTGATCATCAGTTTATTTGGAAGCTAGACAACTTGTTTTTGTCCTCGGATGATATTGCCAGTTCCAAAGAACCTAAATCCTTTTTTTAAAAAAATCTTTATTGTTGAAAGTAGGCTTTGAACAAGTACTTTCTCTGTTGCAAATGGTAGGAGTTCCTTCCTTTTTTATTACCGAGTAGTATTCCATTGTGTAGATGTACCACAGCTTTTTAATCCACTCATCTGCTGATGGGCACTTGGGCTGATTGCAGATCTTAGCTGTTGTAAATTGTGCTGCTATGAACATAGGGGTGCATATATCCTTTCTGGTGGGTGTTTCAGGTTTCGTAGAATATAATCCCAGAAGTGGGATGATTGGGCCAAATGGAAGTTTCGTTTTTATTTATTTATTTTTTTAGTAAACTCCATACTGTTTTCCACAGTGGCTGCACCAGTCTGCATCCCCACCAGCAAGGTACTAGGGTTCCCTTTTCTCCACAACCTCACCAGCACTTGTCGTTGGTTGATTTGTTGATGGTAGCCATTCTGACAGGTGTGAGGTGACACCTCATTGCTAAGGACCTAAATCTTGTGTGTCCTACTATGCACCTTGACCACCACCAACACACAAACCTGGCAGAGTTGCAGATGCACAGTAAGTATTCAGCATCCGGTTCTCTAAGTCAGGCCTCCCCACACATCCTGTCCAGATGATGCCAGCAGCCTCCCCCAGGTCCCCCTGGCCCCCTGGGCTTCCCACAGGCCCACGCAGCCACCAGAGGGGCCGTGGGAAGGGGAAGTGAGAGCATCGCGTGTCCAGGGCACTCAGGCTGAAACCCCCGGGTCTGCCAGGTGCACCTCCCCCAGCCTCTGTGCCTGTCCCCTCTGCCACAGTCGCCCTTCCCTCCCCTTGGCTCTCTGCTCACGTGTCCCTCTCCTGGCCCCGGGGTCCTCGCCTCAGCACTGTGACATGGGGGCCAGCCATTCTGTGGCGGCGCTGTCCGTGTGTGAGGGGATGTGGAGCAGCACCCTGTCCCTCCCTCTAAGGACGCATTCTTCTGGAAACCACCCAGACCACCTTCCCTGGCAGCTCCAGAGGAACCAGGGCTGGGCGGGGAACAGAATCGGGCCGCCTGAGCCACGGTTCTCTGTGAAACGGACTATTGGGGATCACAGGGGGGACGCTCAGGGTTTTCCTTCGCTTCCTCACCAGCCACAGAAGGAACGTGGATAAGGGAAGTGGCAGCCGCTTTTCACGCAGCCTCGAAATTCCTGCCTGAGGTGCTGACTCACAAACCAGGTGGAGCTGCTGACAGAGCGCTGGGCTGAGGGCGGGCCCCCAGCTGGCAGACAGCTCCTCCTGGGGCTCCCCCAGGCCAGGGAGCCGGGGGGGAGCTGCCTCGTAGCTAAACTCACCCAATACTGCGGCTGAGTGTGCAAGTGCATGAGCTCGCAAAGAAATTCGTGCTGTAAGTGGTGGCCATCAAGCCACGAGCAGTAAAAGGCATTCCCAAGGGACACCCCTCCTGGGGGTTCCGGCTGCGAGGGCACCATCCCAGTGTGTGCTCCAGGCCCCGTCATTCCTCCCCAGCTACGACCCCAAGGCCATACACCAACCAGGAAGCCCACACCAGCCCTCAGCGGGGGGCCCACTGCTCCGGGAAGTACCTGCAGGCCCCAGTAGGGAATGGGATCACTACTTTGCTTCCTGGAATGATTTTCTGGTTCATTCATTCACACCTTCTTCACGTGCCGACTGGGCCCTGGCGAGGCTCCAGGCGGTTCACGACCGAGTGGTTCAGGCTGCCGCTAGCTCTGCAAGCAGACGGCTCGCTAAATGCCAGCTCTGCTTCTTACCAGCTGTGTGAGCTTGGAAAACTTCCTTAACCTCTCTGAGCCCAAGTTTGCTCATCTGTAAAGCAGAGCTAAAAAAAATACCTACCTCTGGGCCTGTGGTGATTAAACCAGAAAACACATGCGAAGTGCTTAGCAGAGTAGCGTCAAATGGGAAGTAGATGCTGGTGTTATCATCAGCATTATTATTATCCTACATCCAGGAAAACCTAAATAGCTCCGTAATCCTTGGATGCAGCTTGCAAAGGGACGGGGGTGGGCCAACAGGATGGTTGGTAGGTAAAGCAATATCATTTCTGACAAAGAGGACATAGAAGCGTAAAATGTGAGAGTGGAGAGGAAGAGCCGCGATGATTTGGTTCACTTTACAAGTAAGAAAGTAAGGCCGAAGACCGCAGATGCAGGTGATGTGACTTATTCAAGGTCACAGAGGAAGTCAGGGGCAGGTCGGGCCTGGCTCGGCTTCCTGACGCCCAGCGGCGGCCTCCCATCGCCTCCTCTGTCACAGAGGAGCGGACGGAGGGAGGTCCTCCTCCGTCACCGTCAGCCAAGTCCACGGTCACAAGCAGATGTTCCAACACGTTGCTGCTGGAAAACTCAAGGGGAGGCGTATAGTATTTTCCAGGAATGTTTCCCTAGAGATGCACAAGTAACTGGGAACAGTTCTCCTTGATGCAGACAGAAAAGAACCATTCATTCCAACAGGACGTGGAGGGAGCGTGGGGGGGGAGGAGGGGGGCGTGCCTGTTATAGGGGAGCGTGGCGGGAGAGGCCAGGCTTGGATCTGGAAGGTCCAGAAGGGGGCCTGAGTCTCCCGTCCCTCCTGGACATCGGGCCCGGCCCGTGCAGCTGCACTGGACAGACCTGCGCTGGGCCCTGCCCAGCTACGGTGCTGTCCACACGACGTCGGCCCTCCCTCGAGGAGCGTTTCTGCCCGCGTCCGTTCCCTCCTGCCGCTGTAACCAGTGGCCACAAATCTACTGGCTGAAAACAACACAGAGGAATTGTTTCGCCGTCTGGAGGCCAGAAGTCTAAAATCCCGGTGTCAGCAGGGCCGGTTCCTCGTGGAGGCTTCAAGGTGAGTATCGGCTTCCTCGCCTTTTTCTACTCCTGGAGGCTGCCTGCTTTCCTTGGCTCGGGGCCCCTTCCTCACGTCGCATCTCCTACTACTGACGACAGCACAGGGGCAGCACGCGATAGCTGAGGGACAACGGGAAAGGTACTCAACACCTCTGAGCCCCAGTTTCCTCATCAGAAAGAGGGGGGTGATGAGAACACATCCCATGAGGCTTGTGGAGATGCTGAGCACTGTAAGGACTCAACAAAGGCTGGGATTTTGTAACAGCGATGATTGCCATTACCGCCATCGTCATCATCCAACACTCTCATTTCCATAGCAGAGCTGGGGGGTGGGGGGGAAAGACACACAGATGGAGAGGCATGATGACCTCTGCCTGGGGTGTCAGGAAAGACTTTCCAGAAGAGGTGACCCTTGACCTGGCCGAAGGAATCTGACCAACAGCATGGGGAGCGAGGGTGTTCTGGACAGAGGGACCTGCACAGGAAAGACCTAGGTGTCGGAAAGTATTCGGGGTGTTGGTAGAACCCGGAGGAGTCGGTGCCAGGAGGCGGGAGACGGCGGAGAGCTCGGGGCCCAGGTCTGTGGAATCAGGCTTGGTCAAGTGCCGCAGCAACACTAAGAGCTCTGTGGCCAGGGGCCTCCTCGTCCCGTCTCCTTCTGCCTTCAGGAGAAGTGGACAGTGATAGCCTGTCAGGGTTACAGCAACGAAAGGCGCTGAGGTCTGTGAGGGGCGTCGGGGCCCCTGGAAAGGACGCTGCAGACTTAGCCGTGGAGTCCGGATTCTGGAGACGCGTTTTCGGTCTTCTCACCGGCCCTCTCCTCCGGGCTCTGTCCCTGGGCCCCGGGCCCGCGGGAAGTCTGGGCGCTGACCTTCCCAGGCTCTCCTTTCTGCCGCCGTCCTCCCAGTTTCTCACGGGTGCGAGAGGTGCTGCGAGACCTTGGCTTGTCTAGAAAGTGGAGACGGTGGCAGCAACCTCCTGTGGCTGCCCTGAGGGTTCACAGAGAGGATGTACAGAAGGTGGCCACCGTTCTGTTATATTGTAGGAGGTTAATGGCTTAGGCTCCGAAGTCAGACAGATTGGACCCAGGTTCTGCCTGTGTCCGTGACTGGCTGTGTGACTGTGGGAAGTCACCGTACCCCTCTCAGTCTCAATTCCTCATCTGTGAAGTGAGAATGATAAGACCACCACAGAGGTCCTTTGGGGGGATGGGTATGCTCATTACTTTGCTGTCATCATCACATTATTGTTGCTATTCTGCTCTGTCATTTACATGTGGGGACAATAGGCTCAGAGAGGGAAGTGCCCTGCCCAAGGTCACACAGCAAGCGGACGGCAATCCACCCCACGGGCAGCTTCCTGTGGGATCAGAGGTCCGGGAGGGTGCCTGGCACGCAATCCAGGGACCGAAATCTGAGACGTGCAAAGCCCTCCCCTTGCGTGGGCTGTTTTCCTGGGTGAAGGGCACGGTGGCATCCCCCACCCGCAGCCTACGGGCCGCCCTGGTGGCCCTGCGTCCCAGGGCCAGGCAGCTCTGCCTGCTGAGGAATCAGATGGCACCAGCAGACGGTCTCTCCATGCTACTGGAGCCTGCACCGCTCTCATCATTTATTTTGGACAGAACACAAGATGGGACAGCACAGGAGTCAGCTGCTGGTCCGAGGAAGCAGCTCGGGGCCAGGACTCCTCCCGGGGCCTCCAGGAGCCGAGTAAACACCCCGTGCAGATCGGAATTTGGCTCCCATTCCAATCGCACTTCAGGAAGTGAGACCTCACCGATTCAAAGATAGGACGCAAACTATTTTCTTGGCATAAAGCTTTCTACTAAAAAAAAGTTAGTTATGCTTTTTTTTTTTTAAGTTGGAGGTTATTTATAGATTAAAGTTAAGACTGGAGAGTTGCAGGTAACAGGTGAGGCCAGTGAGCAGGAAGGGTGAGGGCTCCTGGCTCCCACCTTCCAATGCGTGGGAGGATGGCCTTGGCCACATGCACTCAGGGTTTTATTTCTCGATCTTGCTCTGCTGCTCAGCTGAGTTCCCCAGGCCTTTCTGGAACAGATGCTGGTATGAACAAGTCTTCCTTTGCTCAAGGCAAAGCAGACACCCCCTAATGCCAGCCAGTGGGCCCCCCGATTTCAACTATTATCCAGGCCAACAGGCACTATTGCAACTATTAGTAAAAGATGATTGTCAACAGCCGGCTTTAACAACGAGACCGCTCAAGGAGGAGCTTCTGGGGAGGCTGGCTCTTCGGGGCCACAGACATCAGGGTCGTCCGGCTCCCCTTCCGGGTGTGGGTGACCAGGTCACAAATGTGTGGATACCAACATGTTTCCTTGGCAGATGGGGCACAGTGGAAAGAACAATGACCTCAGGGTCAGGAGACCTGGGGTCAGATTCCAGCTGCAGCTCAAGCCTCCCCTCAGCTTCCCCATCTGTAAAATGGGAATCCCCAGGAGCCTGCCCACCAAGTTTTTGTTTTGTTTTTAATAGACTTTAATTTTTAGAGCAGTTTTAGGTTCATAGCAGTATTGAGCAGAAAGTAGATATTTCCCATAGACCTCCTCCCGCTACCACACACACAGCCTTCCCATGATCAACATCTCCCACCAGAGTGGTACCTTTGTTATCATTGATGAACCTACAATAGCACATTATTATTATGGATGAAAGGGGCCTTATGCTAACCTGACCAGCTCAGGGAAGGCCTGCATGGCGGTCTTGCAAACTCAAATACCTAAAGTAACCACAAAGGATGGTCTGAAATTAAACTGTAACTAGAAGTAGTTATGGTGGGCAGTCTCCTCCTAGGCCAGTATCTTCCCTGACAAGGTCAACCTTTGCCTTACCTGAGCCGATTGTCGTTTTGCATCTACGATAACATCCTTGAAATGTCAGGGTAGCGTGTAATTTCCCTTTTTGTTCTAGACCCCTCAGGGCACAACCAAATGCCCTGGGTGCCAGGACAGAGACCACAAAGTCCTTCATTGTTATTGTTATCATGTTAATTGTTGACTGTTAACTATCCTGCACCCCCCTAAGTAAAAGAAGTATGAGTCTATCATTTTACTCTTTATCCAATCCCAGAGGTTTCCCACTTTGCTTTCTCCCGCCTCCCTAATCTATCACCAATGGATTTCATGTATCCCACCTACATCTCCTCCTTTGATTGCAATGTATAAATATAGATGGAACCCGCCATTCTCTGGAGCCTTATCCCAATCAGTTGAAATTCAGCTTCCCGGCAATTTGTCGACAGTTTGGCTCAAATAAACTCACAAAAATTCTTTACAGGTTTGAATGTTTTTACATTAATATTACCATCCAGAGTCCATTGTTTACATTAGGGTTCACTCTTGGTGTTGTACGTGCTATGGGTTTTGACCACGTATGACCCGTATCTGCCGTTACAGCATCATACAGAAGTTGCCTTGCCCTAAAAGTCCTCTGTGCTCTGACTATTCATTCCTCCCCCCACAACCACTGGCAACCACTGGTCTTTATTCTGTCCCCATAGTTTTGCCTTTTCTAGAATGCCATGTGGTGAGAATCATACAGTATGTAGCCCTTTCGGGGGGGCTTCTTTCACTTAGCGAGATGCACGTATGCTTCCTCTATGCCTTGTCACCACTGGGTAGCTCATTTCTTTTTAGCGCTGAATAATGTTCCATTGTCTGCATGTACCACAGTTTAATCACCCTCTTGCCTACGGAGGAACATCTTGGTTGCTTCCAAGTTTTGGGAATTATGAATAAAACTGCCAGAAACATCCACATGCAGGTTCTTGTGTGGGCACACATTTTTAACTCCCCAAGTTCTTGGGGTTTGTTTGTTTGTTGATGTATTTTTAAATTAATTTTAGAGAGGAAGGGAGAGAGTGATAGGAACAGCAGTGATGAGAGAGAATCATTGATCAGCTGCCTCCTGCATGTCCCACTGGAGATTGAGTCCACAACCGTTCATGTGCCCTGACCGGGAACTGAACCGTGACATCCTGGTTCATAGGTCGGCACTCAACCAGAGAGCCATGCCGGCCGGGCAACTCTCCAAGTTTTAAAACCAAGCAAGCTGTGCCTCAGCTGTGCAGCACCCTTTGAACAGTTTGCAGTGTATAGGTGAGCCCGAGGGGACCTACTCTAGTGGTGGGGGTCACATGAGTCACCAGAATCCGGAAGCACATAGTGGAGACTACCAGGGAAATGGCTGACCTGGGACCAGGGGTAGGAGTTGTCTTTGTACCTGGGCGAAAGAGCAACCTCATGTTCAGCCAGGTTTTTACAGCAAAATCAAAAGGTTATCAAGGAACACCCACACCCTCCCCATCCATTACTGTTGTTAGGATGAATAACAATAGATTGCCCTCCCCTTCAACCTGTCTAGGATTCAAAAGTGCTTTTGGAATGCTAATCCATTCGTCTTTACAGTAACCCTGGAAGCATCCCATTAGGCAAAATCGGTATTATTTTTACCACTGCAACATGCATAGTGCCTTCTCTTGGTGGAAAAAATAATTGAGCTGTGATCTGAAAGGAATAACAGGGAGAGATTGCTCGGGGTGGTCCGAGCACGCAGGGACCGTGTGGCTAACTCCCAGAAGGGAGGGTTGCACCCAGACCCCTGCTGGGGTGGGGAGTGTCGCTTTGGAGGGTCTGGGCCGGGAAACACCTTCTCATGACTTGAGGACCACCGGCCCCGCGAAGCTCTGAGGTTCACGGAGTTTGACTTTACTGAAATAACAGTATTTATTATTCTTGGCCACGAGGCCCAGGTGCTGAGGCCTTCAGGAAACCATGTCGCCTCTCACCTGCAAATGGGTTCCCTGTACTTGCCCACCTCTTGGAGGTGCTGTGTCGCCCAAGCAGTGAATGGTGGGACGGAAAGGCCTTTTGTCATCTGGTGGCTGCCTCAGCCTTCCCAGCTGCATGCAGTACCAGAGCTAAGTGTCCACTGTGGATGGATGTCCGTGGCCCTGGAGAGCAGTCACCCCTGGGGATCCACTATGGCATAGTGACTATGCAATCAGCAAACCAGAGGCCAGGTGGGGGCGGAGGGGAAGTTTGGGGGGAACCAGGCAGTGCAGGTAAATGCAAGGGCATCAGAGTAAGAAAGACCTGGACTCTGATCCCAGCTCTGCCCCCTGCTGGCTGGCTGGCCTGAGGGAGGTGGCCTGACCCCTCTGAGCCCGTCTCTCAGTCAGGGTCGCTGTGAGGATGAGCAGGTGCGTGAGGGAGGACAGCTGCCACCAGGGCCTGCCATTTCCCATCAGGTCTTACAAACTCAACGCCATTTCCAAAGTGTGCGGCACCTGTACCCCTGGCGGGAAGCTGGGAGAGGATTTTGGGGGGCGGGGCGGCAGTGGTACGTGGGCACTCTCAAATGTGCGGAATTGGGTACAGAGAGAAGGGCCTGATCCAACTTGTGATTTTGAGTGTTATTAGAATGGGGCTACATTTTTAGAAAGTGAGTCCATTTAGAAATGACAGTAACTAAATAACTGCACAGGTGGACGCAGGTGGCGTAAAGCAGTTAGAAGGGTGTGTGAAAGGGTTCGCCCACACGTGGCTGATGGCACAAGAGCGATGGCGCTGGGCTGGTCCGGCTCCCACTCAGTCGTCAGCTCCCGAATGTCTCTGAGCCTCAGTTTCCCCGTGCGTCACACGGGATAACAACAAGGGGGAAGGGAACACGGGGTAATAGGAATGGAAGCTCCTGGGACGCTGCAAACGCACTGTCCCGCGAAGAGGTTGATGGGTCGACCCTCACGTGTGGTTGGACAGGGATTATCTACACTGAGCCGCCCGCTGAGGACACTGTATCCGTGAAGTTCAACGCCAACGGTGGTTCCAGTCCCCACCCTGCCTTTCAGAACCCGGCAGCCTCCAGCCAGTTATTTAAGGGCTCAGCTCCCACCTCCTCAACTGGAAAACAGGGTTAACGGTAACAACGCGATTTGCAACTCAACTCAAAGGGCCCAAAAGGCCGATAACCCACAGAAAAGCCGGCGAGGGGTGTGGCCAGGCACTTTGTACCAAAAATTCAGTACCCGTGGCCCTTCAACACAGAGACAAGCTCTCTCTCTCACGCCTAAACATATGCTAATGAACGCTACACTGAATGTGATTTTTTTTTATCATCAAACCTGCAAAGATCAGTTTGATAAAGCTGCCTTGGTAAGGTGTGGGAAATGGGTTTCCCTTCATGTGGACGAGGAGAGGGAAATTGTTACAAACCCCGTGGAGGGCAACTTACAACTGACCCAGAGTATAAAACACAGGTGCATCAAGGTAGGTTGAATGCTGGGGCTCACACCCTAATCTCTGGGGGGTGTGAATGTGACCTGACACGGCAAAACGGACGCCACGGGTGTGAGTAAGGTAAGGATCTGGAGGTGGGGAAATGACGTGAGGCTGTCCTCTGGGCCTGATGTAATCACAGGGTCCGAAGAAGAGGGCGGCAGAAGGTCAGAGAGAAGTCTCTGGGTTGACAAGCAGAGAGTAGAGTCGTGTCCTCTGAAAATGGAGGAAGAGGCCACAAGTCAAGGAGTAAAGGCAACAGATTCCTCTAGGGCAGCAGTTCTCAACCGGTGGGTCGCGACCCCAGGGGTCGCCTAAGACCATCCTGCATATCAGATATTTACATGACGACTCATAACAGTAGCAACGAAAATAATTTCATGGTTGGGACTGTATTTAAAGGGCCAGAAGATTGAGAACCACTGCTCTAGGGCCTGCAGAAGGCACCTGGCCAGGCAATACCTTGAGTTTTAACCCAATGAAAGTGACTTTGTACTTCTGATCTCCAATGCTGTGAGAGAACAGATTATATTGCCTTAAACCACGAGTTTGTGACTAAGCAGACATTGGAAATGAATACACACCCGTCCATTCAGCATTTCCACTTCGTCACAATGAATAAAGGAGTTTTTTATTTTTTTAAAATATATTTTATTGACTTTTTACAGAGAGGAAGGGAGAGAGATAGAGAGTTAGAAACATCGATGAGAGAGAAACATCGATCAGCTGCCTCCAGCACATCTCCTACTGGGGATGTGCCCACAACCGAGGTACATGCCCTTGACCGGAATCGAACCTGGGACCTTTCAGTCCGCAGGCCGATGCTCTATCCACTGAGCCAAACCGGTTTTGGCAAGTTTTTTAAAATGCAGTCACGAGGGCTAAAGGGGACGCTCTCACACACGACCACTCAGCGTCAGTTACACCCCCAATAGGGGGAAGCACCGATTACAGACCCAGGACTGGGAGACTCACGCCCTGTGTTAACAGGCGGCGCCTCTACTAGCCCGGCAGGGGGAAGGGAGAGTTTCTCCTTGCCCGTCAACAAGCCAATGGAAACCATCACAGCTCAGCCAATGAGAAGCCCTCAGCACGGAACTCTCACTTTCCTCCCATGAACTTTGATTCAAAGCACCCCCTCCCAACTTCCTCCTTTTTCTCTAAAAAGTAACATTTCTCTGGTTGGATTGCTGGACCTGCCATAGTTTTTACTATAGCCGGCTTGTCCCGAACTACAGCTATCTGCTATTCCTGAATAAACCCGTTGTGCTGGTAAAATGACAGGTTGTTTTATGTTTCAAGGTTGACAGCTTCTAGGAGTTCATCCTACAGAGGCACCCGAATAAGTGTGAAGCGATTATGTGCGGGGTTACTCATTGGTGTCCGCAGTCGGGTGCCCTGCAGATGGCCAGGCACCCAGGCAGGACACGAGGCCCTCCCAGGCCAAGGCAGGCTGTGAGGCCTCCCACACTGAGACCAGAAGGTGACGCCTCTCCAAGGTGCCTTCGCTCCACACACCCCACACCCAGCAGGAAGGTCACCCCTCTACAGCGAGCTCCAGCAGCACCCCAGGGTGAAGCACCCAGGAACTCCCCAATGACTGGCCCCTGGGATCCCCGCACCTGTGAGCCTCAACCCAGCTCGTCTCCACCAGCAGACACAGTCCGCAGTTCTTTGTCTTTGTTCTGTGCGGAGCAAGCCCTTTTCCTGACAGGTGAGAAATACTCCTGCGTGATGCATTAGAATTCCTCCAAGAGGGAGAAAGGAGGGCAAAATAGATGCATTTCCACGGCTCCGCGTACAAAGCCCTGGCGAGGCCTCCCGCGGTCCTCGGAGCTGGGCGAGAGCTATTTTAAAACTAATGTTGTGCATGAGGCAAACCTACTCAATTGAAAAATCCTCTGTTACAGGATAGAGACGGGCAAGACACCAGCGCCGGCTCCCGAGTGCTCGATTGCGGTTATCGGCAGGACCGGCTGCCTCAGCAGAGCGGCTCGGAGTCGACCATAAACCTTTTGCAGGGGACGCAGGAGGCAGGGCTGACGAGGCAAGTTCAAATCCTGAGCCGTTTCACACGGAGTGTCCCCAGGCTGCTCAAAGACCCAGCGATCTGCCCCAAGCAGGACCAAGCAAGGGACACCTTCTCTCCCACCCCCCCTACCCCCAGCCTCCCTGTCCCCCGAGGGGAAAGGGACCGATGAGGAGATGGGGCTGGCAGGGCCGGAGGTGAATTCAACAAACGTCAGGGGCAGGGATGCTCGCCTTGCACCAGGGACACAGAGGTGTCACCTCACCCTGAAGGCCCTTAGACTGAGGTGAGGGCCCAGCGTGGACTTCGGAGCCAGAGAGACCTGGGTTCGAATCCCTGCTCTGCCAGTTATACTAACTTAAATGACTCTGAGCCCAAAGCATGTGGCTTTATAAGCCTCTGTTCTTCCAGCTGTAAAATGGAGCTAATAATACCAACCTGTGGGTTGCAAGCTGTAGGAATAACGTATGGCAAGCATGTGGCATGGACTGTGCCCTTGACAGATGGTAGCTATTACGGGAACGTGAGAAGCCAACACCAGAGCAAGGCCAACCCTAATGGTAACGGGGAGGGGGTGGGGGAGGGGGGCACCAACCTCCATGGCAGGCATTAAGGGTGGTAGAAAAGATGTTTCTGGAACAACCGTGGAGCCCCAGACTCTGGGATAACACAGACCACTCCTTCCGTCTTTCTGAAGAAGAATAAGAAGTCACGAAGACACAACCCAGGGTCTCGGGGGATTCTGGCCCTTTCCCTGCATCTAATTTGTTTTCTCACGCTTGACTGACTCAACCTCCAATGCGGCAAAGTGACTCAGCCCCGGGTCTGTAGAATCGAGGAAGTTTCTGGACTGTGTCTCTACAGGAGCCAAAGGTGGGCTCAAAAGCCCTTGGGCTGATGGCTCTGCACCTCCCTCCCTGAATCCACCCACCGTCCGCGTTACAGGGGCACAGAGGACTCAGCATGCGCGGCAGGCTGGCGCAGCCCTGAGTCCTGCCTCCTGCGCCTCCTCCAGCCGCCTCTCAGCCCTTCACAGCCTGCCAGCGCTCCTTTTGGAGAGGGGGACACTCAACATAGCTCCTGCCACCACCTGGACACCTGTTTGGAGAGAAAGGATGGAGGGGAGGTGGGAGATCTGGATCTAAAATGATGACTCAGGTTACCAGTTCCTCTCGGTGATTCATTCACAACGTGCCTGGGGATAATTGAGATATAGGAGGAAAGCAGGTGCAGAAGAATATTCTGGATAACGGGTAAGCTACTGAGGAACAGGTAGATTAGAGCCGCAAGTTCCCAGGAACTGTTCAATTTCAATGAGCTCGGCACCCACCTCTTCAGTGAGTTAGACATCAGAATGCACGTTCCCAGGCCCCCTGTGGACACGGGCCCTGGGACCCACACACAGCACTCCCCCTGCAGGAGTCGGGAAGGTCCGTTTGCGTGGGTGCAGGCGGCCAGAGCAGCCGCGGCGGTGGCCCAAAGGCCGTCATGTTGGGAGGTGACCTGGGGCTGGGCAGGCACCGTGTGCCAGGCTGGGCTCCCAGCGTTGGGGGTGCAGCAGCTCGGAGATGGAGGCACCGGGTCCCTCCGCAGGCACTGTTTTGGGAGCTGCTCCTGGAAGCTTCATGCCCAATCTGCTTATCTCCAGTCCTGCAAATAACTTTGTGAGTGACCTCATCGTCTTCAATATAAATCTCTTTCCTGCTTAAATTAGACAGAGTGGATTCTGTTGTTTAGCCTCAGAACTGACTAATAGACCCCTCTTCAATCTGCTCTCCAGTCGGCAGTCAACATGGTCTTTTAAAAACGGAAATCAAGTCACTTGTCTCCTTGAAAGGCCCTGTAGGCTGAGGGTCCCGCTTAGCTCCGCAACCTCATCTGACCTCGACCTGCACCGCTCCCTCGGCCGCAGCCAGGCTGGCTCAGACACACGTTCCCGCCTCCGGCTTCCGCACCAGCCCCTCCCCTGCCGGACACGTGTCCCCTGAGGCCTTCCCATGCTTGCCCCCTGGATGGCAGCTTCCATGTCACCTCTTCAAAAAGGCCACCCTGGACCACCCTATAGCCAAAGAGCACGCCTCCCGGATTGCTCTCCGTCTTGACCACACTGTTTACTTCCTTCAGAGGACCTACTCCCAATCGGTAATGATTCCACTTGCCTACTTGCTTATTGTTGTGTTATATTGTTGTTTATTGCACCCTCTGTTGCACTGTTGTTGTTTTAAATTTATCTTTATTGTTGGAAGTATTACAGATATCCCCTTTGTTTGTTGTTATTTTTTTCCCATGGACCCCTCCACCCCACCCCTGTCCTCCAAGGCCTTCACGACTCTATTGTCTGTGCCCATGGCCTATGCATATATGCATTTAAGTTTCCCAGCTGACCACTCTCCAGCCCCCCACCCCCTCACCCTCTCCCCTCTGAAATCTGCCAGTCTGTTCCATGCTTCTCTGTCTCTGGATCTATTTTGTTCATCAGTTTATGTTGTTCATTAGATTCCACATATGAGTGAGATCATGTGATACTTATCTTTCTCTGACTGGCTTATTTCGACCAGCATAGTACTCTCCAGGTCCATCCGTGCTGTTGCAAAAGGTAAGAGTTCTTTCTTTTTTACAGCTGCGTAGTATTCCATTGTGTGGATGTACCGCAGCTTTTTTGTCCACGCATCTGCTGATGGGCACTTGGGCTGTTTCCAAATCGCACTGTTTATTGACCATCTCCTTCGCTGCACTATGGACTCTCTGAGGGCAGAGATCATGTTTTCTCATGTACCCAGGGTCCACAGACCCAGTTCAGTCCCTGCTCATTATAGTAATTCGGTAGATCTTAGCTGAATGAATCCCAAAGACGTTAGCATGTATTGAGCAACTAAGTGCTGAAACTGTTTTAAGCACTATATATGCATATTAAATTGGAACTTCGCACTAACCCTATGAGGCAGGCACTGTTATTCTCCCTGTTTTACAGATGAGAAAATTGAGCACAGAAAGGTTAAGCCATTTGCCCAAGGGCACACAGCTGGTCCATGAAAGAGTGGAGTTTGTATCTAGATAGCCCAGCTGCCTCAGAGGAAGAAAGGGCAGGAGGGCGGGGGGAGGAGGAAGGAGGGGAGAAAGTAATGAGCGAGCGCCTGAATAAAAAGCACTATGTAAGTCCAGCATTTCCAGAAGCAGGGCCATCTAGAGAGATTCCTTCGAGTGCTAGCACTTTCTCAAGTAATTGGGCAGAGCTGACTGTGCTGCACATAATGAGAATTCCACTCGTGGAGCACTTGGGTATTTTACCAACCCCCTCGCCAGACACCAGTAAATATTATCACATCCACATCTCACCAGGGAATTGGGGTTTCAAACTCAGAGTCCCCGATCGTTCACTGTGTGCTGAACCACAGAACCTCCTGTGGCTCAGACACTCCGCGGGGGAGGAAAGTTCGAGCTTAACCCATTTCAACCCTACAGGAGTAACGGGCCGGTCAACAGGTCTAGACATGAGCAAGGAGAGTGCTCCAAGACTCTTCGTTTCACTCTGGAGCGCCGTCAAGTCCACGCACTAGGTAATGATTCTCTTAGCGCCCTCTACACATTTTTGGACTGAATTCTGAACAAGTCAGAGTGAGTTTTTCATCAGCAGAAGTAGAAAAAGACCAAAACATCATCAGATTATGTTGGGAGTCGTAGAATCTCCATGTTTGGGTCTCTTCTGAGTATCCTATATAATAAAGAAGGAATATGCAAATTGACCATCACTCCATCACAACGGTGGTGGTGCCCACAGCGGAGGCGGGGGAGGGGATGTGTTTCCATAACACAAGATGGCTGCATCCACAGCGGAGGCTGAGTTCCCATAACTAGCCTTAATGAGAGCACAGCAGGGACCTGAGGCTGTGTGGTGCTGGGCCGGGGCAGGGGACCTGAGGCTGTGACCCCCGTCTGGTGTGGCTTGACAGGAGATCTTAGGCTGTGTCCCCCGGCCCTGGAGCCAGGCCAATGGACCTCAGGCTGTGCCCCCTACCCAGCGGGGCTTGATGGGGGACCTTAGCCCGCACGGCCCCCACCTAGGGGGGCTTGACGGGAGACCTCAAGGTGAGCCCCCCACCCCAGTACTGGGCTGGGGACCTCAGGCTGCTTCCCCACCCCTGCGCCAGGCCAGGGGACCTCGGGCTGTGCCCCTCTGCCCGGTAGGGCTTGATAGAGGACCTCAAGGTATGCCCTCTGCCTGGCTAGGCTTGATGGGAGACCTCAGGCTGCACCCCTGCCCAACATGGCTTGATGGGGGACCTGAGGCCACGCCCCCTCCCGCCCAGCAGGGCTTGATGGGGGACCTGAGGATGCGCCCCTTGCTCAGTGGGGTTTGACAAGGGTGGTACTGGCTGGGTCTGGCTCTAGCTCAATGGGGGTGGGGCCGGCTGGGTTTGGGTCTCATGTGATTTTTGAGGCGCGTGCAAGTGGGCAGGGACTTGACTCTGGGTCCCTTGGTGCCCCAGACTCTGACAGGAGGAAGATTTTCATATACATTTTACTAATTTTCTCTCATCTCTGACACTTCTATTATAGAGAAAGGGTAAATAGCAATATTAAAATATTCCCTCTAATTAATCCCCTTTTAATGTGCATGAATTTCATGCATCGGGCCACTAATCTATAATAATAAAAGCATAATATGCTAATTAGACCAGACGTCCTTCCAGATGACTTTCCAGACGAAGCTGGGGCTGCGAGGAAAGCCCAGGTCCTGGGTGCCAGAGGGAAGCGTGTGCTGGCAGACAGGGGAAGGAAGGCCTATTCTTGCACAAATTTCGTGCATCGGGCCTCTAATCTAGAATAATCATGATGGCTGTTAAAGAGTAAATGAGTGGAATCTAACATTGGCCGGAAGATGTGTGACTTCGCTGTTTTAGAGACTAACGAAGTGGTCAGCACAAACACATTGGCAGCGTTTTCCACAAGAGCTGAGACCCACCCTGACCTCTGCTTTGCTCTCTGAATTATAGTCTCTGTGTGTTTATAGTCTCTGTATGTTTCTCTGCATTTTCTAAACGTGTTGCTATTCTTTGTTGGTGAGCAGGTTCCAGTTGCTTTTATACTGAGAACAAACAGTAATAAACCTGTTTTTGGACAAGTCACCCGAGGAAGGGGTTTGATAACTAATTCTGGGCATCCATCAACGTGGCCATTCCGCAAGCTCTCCAGAGCCCTGAAGCTAAAAGGTGGGGGTGGGGGTGCAGAGCGTTGCTGAATGGAGTTGAGGGGAGACCAGAGAACCCAGGCAACGGAAAGAATCAACCGAGAGGGTTTAGAGCCCAGGACGGTTGTGCGGCTCTCTCTTTTTAGCACTGAGAACCCCATGTCCCGGGAAGCCCTATCAAGGCGTGGGGGCAGTGCTGCAAAGAGACAGCAAACGTAGAAGGCAGCTGCGACCACCCCATGGCTTTGATCTGTCACCTTCGTGAACGTTCGGGATCCTTTAATAACCTGGACTTTCTCATTCCCCGAGAGGCCCCCTTCATTTCCTGAGCGAGGGCTGGCCCCTCCGTGTGCTTTCGCAGTGGTCTCTTTAAAGTCGCAGCTGTTCCACGGAGAGTAAATAGGTTTTAAAATTAATTATCAATTAAAGGGAGGTTAATTGGCACCAGGCTAGTCATCTATTTTGTCTGTAACTGAGGCAGCCCACCCTTCCCTCCGGCCAGAACCCAAAGACCCAGGCCAGGGCCACTACACCCAGCAGTGGAGGCTGCTCATGTGTGACCCGGGGGCTAATGACAGTATAATTCTTGGTATTTACATGATTTCCCCCCCACCTCCCGTTGGAAGGCGAGTTCTGTGGTCGTTTTGACTTTCCAGTTCATCAGTATGTAAGCCAGCCTTGCCTGCTAGGTGGGCTTACCAATTTTTTTTTTAAGTGTCTTGCAAATATTTTTATTGGCAGAAAGATTCGTCACGGGTCCCCACTGCACTTAGGGAAATTACCCTGATAGAGTCAACGAGAGCGGCGAGGCCCTTAGAAGCAGCACGTCCGTCACCGGGCACGTGGTCCCCGTAATTAACATCTTGCTCATCTTCTCCTGCCCCGTCTGTCCGTCCGTCCGACCGCACTGCAGCTCCGTCTGTTTTCCTTCAGCTGCTGGAATGGGATCCTGCGGCTCCCTGGCTCCTGTGGGAAGGAGGGGGGAAGACTGGCATTTCCTTTACATATATATATTTCAGAGAGGAAGGGAGAGGGTGATGATGATCCTTTGCTGAATTCCACGGCTGCATCTGACCTCATCACTGATGAATATTTATAGAGAGTCGATAGGGAGCATTTGCAAACTGAGTTCAGCTCAGACAGGTGAGCGCTGGCAACCAAGGCAATGACGTCACCGGGTGTTAGGGTGTGCACGCACATTGGAGGCCGCCAAATTGCAAACGGGACCCAACAAGACAGGGCCCGGCTCTTCTCTGCCTGTTATCACCCACCCAGGATGCCGGCCGATGAGAGAGCCGGACTCGCCAAAGCTCACATCACGTGGGTGTCCTGGGAATACCCACTGCTGATTTGAAAGGAGCACGTCTCCTGGGAGTTGGTGTGGCGTGATCAGCGCTGGTGCGTCTGGGAGCTGCCCTGTAAACACGGCCACGCTTCTCCCCACTCCCCAGCCCCGCCCGCCTCGCGGTCAGGCCCAGAAGGCGAGAACCCATGCACAGGCCGCGTCCAACGTCTCAAAGCACCTAACGAAGTGGCTCTCAGCCTGTCAGACACCATGAGCTGCGGAGGGTCCGGAGGCGGAGGGGAAAGGGGGCTTAATGATTTGGGAGCCGGTCGGGGCTCCTTGGAGAAAAGAAAAGCCACGTTCGTTTCCTGCCTCCGGGGCTGTAGTTCTGTCTGTGGCCCCCGATAGTGTAATCTACTGCTGTTTCTTTCTCTCCGTCCTCAGGCCTCCCTTCTCCACGTCAAAGTCCATTTCCTTTATATATATATATTGATTTTAGAGAGGAAGGGAGAGGGAGAGATAGAAACATCAATGATGAGAGAGAATCATTGACCGGCTGCCTCCTGCACGTCCCCCACTGGGAACCAAGCCTGCAACCCAGGCATGTGCCCTTGACTGGAATCGAACCCGCGACACTTCAGTCTGCAGGCAGACGCTCTATCCACTGAGCCAAGCCAGTTAGGGCATTCCTCGCATCTCTTAACCTGGGGTTTCTCAACACTGACACCGCTGACATGCAGGGCCCGGTAACCACTTGTCTTGCGTCAGGGGCTGTCCTGAGCCCTGTAGGATGTGTAGCAGCATCCCCGGTCTCTGTCCATTAGATGCTAGTAACAACCCCCAACCCAGCTGTGACCAATGTCTGCAGACCCTGCGCGTGCCCCCTGGGGGACAAAGCTCCCGTGTTGAGAACCGCTGTCTCAGATGGACCAGCATCCTGGGGCCGCTCGGGCCTAAGTCCTGCTCCCTCGCCCTGGTTCTCCTCGTTCCCCGAAGGCTACCTACCAGCTGTCATTTCTGGGTCTCACACCCTCCTCCAGAGTCTCTCCAGAATGTTCCACCTCCTTCTCCAGTTTCACCTTCTCCTCCGACGACCCCAGTGCAAAGCGTTCTCCGTGACCATGGTGACCACAGAACGCCTGCTCCAAACCTGGAGCCGCCTGGGCGTGCAAGGGCGTGGCATGAAGAGCGACCTGGGCGACAGGTGTAAACCCAGACAGTCCTGGGCAGGCGGGACATGTGGGAGGGAGGCACCTGTGTGTGTGTCTAAAGCCTGACCAAGGGACCTGCCAATGTCACGTTCAACTTCTAAGTCTCTGGCATTGCACACCTGGACTGGGCTCACCTGACTGTTGTTATGAGGAATAGCTCACTGAGGGAGGTACAGGAAGTAGATGAGGACTTGAACTTTTTAAAAAAAAAAAAATGATCTTAGAGAGAGGAAGGGAGGGGGAGAGAGAGAGAGAAACATCGGTGTGAGAGAGAAATATGGATCACTGCCTCCCGCATGCACCCCAATCGGGGATCAAACCTACCACCTTTTGGTGTACAAGACGAGGCTCCAACTGAGCCACAGGGGCCAAGGCGAGGACTAGAATTTTAATGAAGGAACAGGACTCACCCATGTTCACAGCAGCACTGTTCATCATCACCAAAAGGTGAAGCAACAACATCGCAAGTGTCCATGGGCGGGTGGACAGAAAAACAAAAGGCTGTACGTACACGCAATGGAAGGTTTTTAGGCTTAAGAAGGAAGGAAAGCCCTCGTCTCTGATTATATGGGCGCCTGCCCGACAGGCACAGAGGGAGACGCGGCACTCGTCCTAAGAGTTGTGCTCTCCTCGGCCAGACACACCGGTTATCAGCACGAGCTCGGAGAGCTTTCGCTAGTGCTCCAATCCTGCGGCCCCCCACCCACTTTTTAAAAATCAGTCATCGTCTAACCCAAGCAGCTCACAGGAATAGCAACATCCTCCTGGCATGTCTCTGAGTGGCGTCCCTGGGGTCTCTTGTTTGCAACGATTTTCTTGAGACGCTATTTTTAAATCCCCTCTTAGCAAAAGGGAGACGGCACCTCCACCTCTGGCTGCAGCAGCCCCTCCGCCCAGCCCCACCCCCGGACTCCTTCCGATAGGAGAACCGGAACAGTGTGTTCGGATCGGCCACCAGCCACCGGGGTGACAGGAGGAGGCTCCGCTGCCACCTCCATGGGCTTTGTGCAAAGCGCTCCCTCCAAAGTGGCCAGGCCCGCTACATGGGGCTCCCAGTGGGATCTGCCCTGAATGGGGTTAATCTATAGGATCCAGAGGGAATACCAAAGGGCGCATAAAAGCAACCGAGTGCCACGTTGGGGAACCTCGCCGCTCGGGTCCCGGCAGAGTGAAGCTGGCCCCGCCGGAGATTAGGAGAGGCTGGGGCAGAGTGTAATGGGTCCTGAAGGGGTACGGTGGGTGCGGTGGGTGCGGTGGGTACGGTGGGTCCTGTAGGGGTACAGTGGGTGCGGTGGGTGCGGTGGGTACGGTGGGTGCAGTGGGTATGGTGGGTACAGTGGGTAGGGGGTCAATGAACAGTGAGAGGTGCCCATTTAGCAGGTGCTTCAGCACTCTTTGTTCACCCGCCAGAAGCAGGTATGAATGAACTGGATGCCAGGGGCAACTGTGTGAGTGTGTGTGTGTGAGTGTGTGTGTGAGTGTGAGTGTGAGTGTGTGTGTGAGTGTGTGAGTGTGAGTGTGTGAGTGTGTGTGTGTGAGTGAGTGTGGGTGAGTGTGTGTGTGAGTGTGTGTGTGTGAGTGTGAATGTGTGTGTGAAGTGTGTGTGTGAGAATGAGTGTGAGTGTGTGTGTGTTTGAGTGTGTGTCTGAGTGTGAGTGTGTGTGAGTGTGTGTGTGAGTGTATGTGTGTGTGTGTGAGTGTGTGAGTGTGTGTGTGTGAGTGTGTGTGAGTGTGTGTGTGTAAGAGCTGAGTCAATTAAGATTTCAGGCAGAAGTGAGACGCCCTGCTCTCTCTGCTGAGCCGGAGCGCCGGCTCGGACAGCTGAAGGTCAGAGCTAGGAGTCTGGGGAACAGACAATGGCACAGCGATTATTTCCAGCGAAGTCAGGCTGTTTCACCGCTCGCCGCGCTCCTCGGGAAAATGCGTTCCGGAGCCGAACTGTTTCCAGGCATAAAACGAAACCCGCTCATCTCGGGAGTTAAATACGGAGGGCCCCGGAGTTGAGCGTGTTTCTGTAAATAGTCATTAATTCAACAAAACGGCCGAGCCTGGGCCAGGCACTGTGCCGGGTAGCTCTGTGGATGGCGAGATAAGAGCGCTTTAAAATGACATGTTTAAGTAAAAGACCTGGTGTTTGAACACCAGCCTGTCTCCCCGGTTTAGGCCCGAGCGCAGATAAAGGCCCGCGCACACAGCGACGTCCCTGTCCACGGCGCAGGGCCGGGCTCTTGTTTGATGTTCCTTCTGCTAACGACGTTCCCAGAGTGAAGACAAACATGGAAACCGGGGAGCTTCGCAAATATTTGCTCTTCGGTGAATATCAATGCCGGTTCGTGTTCCCCGCATGTTCAGTGTCCTCTGGATGGGGCTCACTGGCCTGAGGAGCTGGCCGCAAAGCCGCTAAGAGCGCGGTGGCGGCGCTAGTTCCTTCGAACTGTTTCCAGAGCCTTACATGGTGTCCGGTGTTCTTTCCCTGTTTTCCGTCTTTATCACCAATAGGAAGCCCCCGTACTAAGGGAGAAGAAACCCACACTCCCCGTAAGTGCTTTCCGTTCTCGCCCCATTTCGCCCCCTTCTTTGGCCTCCACTAGCCTCTGAGCGAGAACTGCCATTCCCATTGCACAGACCTGAGGCACGGGCACAGACTGAGGTCCCTCACCCAAGGTCAGACGATTGGAGCCCCCATCTGTTTCGCTCTAACCTTCTCCATGAGTAAGCAAATGAATGAAAAGATACACTTCCTTTGAGAAGCATAGAAATCCGGAAAATTGGTGAGATCAGAGTTCGTTTTCCCTAGCGTGTTGTAGGAGTCGGTTTGTCAGATTGTTAATCGCTTGACGGAGAACAGGGAAGGGATGGGGAAACTGGGGACTCAAGTATCCGATGATGAAGCGTTGCTGAAATCAATGCGATCGGCGGGAAGATACAACTCCATTTGAAATGTCTGATCGACACCCGCCATTTAGTAAACTCATGGAGAGCACAAACTGAAACAGGTCCCAAGTGCAGAGGGGCAGGGGATGTATTAGGAAGACGATGGGCTTTGGGGTCAGTGATTCAGGATCCGGATGCCCCCGCCCCCCGCTACCTCTAAGCTGTGTGGCCTGAGGCAAGACACTTAACCTCTCTGAGATTCAATGTTCTCATTCATGAACCAAAGGTGCATCATACTCACTTCCACCGGGTGAGTGTGACGTGTAAGCAGGATACACAAAGCACCTATCTCATGGGGGATGATTAATAAATTTCATGTCCTCCCCCGCCCCGTTCCCTAGATATACAATTGTTACTGAAGTGACTGCAGCTACTTCTAAAGCTGGATTGAAAATGGTATTAATAGACCACGAGGAGATTAGAAAATAACCCCACTGGGAAATTATTGGAGGCAGAAAAATGATCTATCTTTATGACCCACATATGTGCAACTGTGACCCGTGGGCAGGCAGTTGTGACCAATGTGAAGAGGTGCCCATTTCCGATTGGAGCCACGAGTGTGTCAGGAGACACAAGCCTGCTTCCTCAAATGGAAGAAGCCATTCAACACAGTCCTTCCCCAAGTGTGTATCTTAAAGCTCTAAGATCATGAATATTTCCTAAATGGAAAACTCAATGAGCCTTAAGTTTGTAAATCACAACATACTGTATCATCTCTGCCTAGGAAATTTTAATACACTTTAATAGCAAACTTACTTGACCATGGAACCCTTTCCCACTTAACACGTATTATTCATCTTATGAAATTAGCATCCTAATAACACATGCTGGAAACCTCCTGCATTTCAGCCAGACTGGTGTGGCTCAGTGGTTGAGTGTCAACCTATGAACCAGGAGGTCACAGTTCGATTCCCGCTCAGGGCACATGCCCAGGTTGTGGGCTCAATTCCCAGTGTGGGGTGTGCAGGAGGCAGCCGATCAATGATGCTCTCTCATCATTAATAATTCTATCTCCCTCTCCCTTCCTCTCTGAAATCATTAGAAATATATATTTTTAAAACGAACAATAAACCTCCTGCATTTCAGCAGAATTAAAAGAAAGAAATACACATTCCTGGTCACTTCTCACTTGACCTCTGCAATGGGAATCATTCCCACTGGCTTTCTCTTTCAAAGGCATTTCAGCTTTTACATGGACCCACTTCAGTTTACCTACTGTAACCAAGGGCAACTTATTCCAGTTTCAGAACGTGAGAGCCGGACTGTGACACCGCGGAGGGGAACGACATCGCCAAGAATAAGAAGTGCTTCCTAAACCGAGTGTCCACCACAAGAAACCAACAGCAAGACCGTGCTTGTGCCCAGACGGGCAGATGCTAATTTTCTGTGCTTAAAATTCCTTAAAAGTTCCACTGTCCGCATTTGGCACATCCAAGAGGGTTTTACTGGGCACATCAGAAGGGTATTCCTTTCAAAAGAGCCACCACATCCAACAGTTCATAAAAGTGCAATGTGTCACTCTGTCGAGGTTCTGCACGGGGTCGGCCCACATGCTAAGAGCCCCTGACGCCAATAGGAGCCATTCATTCAACAACTGGAGACAAGCGTCGTAGAGACAATATCAACGAATGTGTGGAACACGGTCATGCTTTCAACATGGTGACCAAGGTCAGCCACAAAGCCGGGGTTTCTTGCGTGGCTGGTGCGTTAAAACATTTTGAAGCCGTGGTCAGCAGAGGTCCCGTGAGTGTTCGTGCAAATGCCTGTGGGAAGCACAGGTCTGAGAAGGCCCCTCCAGCCTCCCAGCTCCGGCTGAACGTACACCTTCTCCCAGTTAGTCAGTCGGACCCTAATCCAGGGCCGCTGAGCAGGGACGCTGCCGAGTGATGACGGTCCCAGATCCACGGACCTGGAGGGACAGAGGTTACTCGGGGGACCCCCCTAACCTGAGCCCTGCATGATGTCGCGGCACCAGAGACAGTCAAGTCAGAGTCAGAGAACGAGGACTCGTTGGAGCGCCGTCCCATACACCAAAGGGTTGTGGGTTCAACACCCAGCCAATGCACATATCTAGGTTGTGGGCTCAGTCCCCAGTAGGGAGGCATATGAGAGGCAGCTGTTCGATGTCTCTCTCTCTCTCTCTCTCTCTCTCTCTCTCTCCTCTCCCCCCACACACACCTCCTTCCTCCCTCTCTAAAATTAATAAAAAATATATCCCCAGGTAAGGATTAAAACAAAGAACCCCACAAAATCACTGCCTCATGGCCTGCAGGTCAGAAGTCTAGAAGGGGTGGCAGGCCGTGCTCTTGGAGGCTCTAGGGGAGAGCCCACTGCCCTGGGGTCCCCCGCTTCTGGCCCTGCATCCCTCACACCTCTACTTCCAAGTTACATCTTCTCGGACTCTGTCATTCCATTCAACTCACCTGGTTAACCCAGGATAACCCCCATCTCATGATCCTGAATGTAATGGGATCTGCACAGTCCCTTTCGCCACAGAAGGGCGCATGGTCACAGGTTCCGAGGATTAGCATGTGGGCATTTCAGGGGCCATAATGCCGCCTACACAGACACCCTTCATGCTCTGCCTCACCCATCAGAGGGGAGAAAAGTCCTCCCAATGGACCTGGTTTGGTGTTTTTTGTTTCTGTTTTTTCCCAATTGAATATCGTGGGAAAAGATGAAAATGTGCATTTAAGTACATTTATAACCAGCAGACCCTTTTACATGTTCAGGAGCCTATTAAATTAGGAGACGTAGCCCTGGCCGGCGTGGCCCAGTGGTTAGAGCATCAGCCCACCCATGGAAGGGTTTTGGGTTCGATTTCTGGTCAAGGGCATGTACCTGGGTTGCAGGTTCCATCCCCAGCCCTGGTTGGGGCTCATGCAGGAGCATGCATGAGGCAACCAATCGATGATCTCTCTCTCCCTCCCTCCCTCCCCCCCTCCCTCACTAAAATAAAATCAATAAAAATTAAGTTAAATCAAAAAACAAAATATAAACTTCCCCAGTCATTTGTCTTTTCCTGATTTCTTGTCCTCCAGCTAACCTGTACTTCCTTCTCCCTGTCCCAATTCTCATTTCTTCTAATCTTTTCACCACATTTCCTAAAAGATCCTTTTGGCTGTAGAAGTCATAT
>NW_006283826.1:1459397-1460155 GCF_000327345.1 Myotis davidii
GAAGTGTCTCAATTATAGCTCAATAAAGCTCTTTTTTAAAAAAAGACTCAGTCCAATAGGCTCAATAAATAAGAAAAGATCAGATTTCCTGAGGAAGTGGGCCTGTTTGCTTGGTTATCCAAAAGGCTGCATCTTTATTGTAGTATAAATAAATCCTAGCGATTTAATAAGTAAGCTGTTGCTTCCTGGGTACCAGGGCTCCTATGGGGGTGATGGGGGAGATTTGGAAGCAGATTGTAGTGACAGTTGTTCAACATTGTGAATGTAATTAGTGCCACTGAATTGCATACTTTAAGATGGCATATTTTATGTATGTATTTTTTGCCACATTAAAAAAAAAATTCTTTTTTCAGGTCCAGCCAGCGTGGCTCAGTGGTTGAGTGTCGACCTCTAAACCAGGTAGGTGGTCACTGTTCAATTCCTGGTCAGGGCACATGCCCGGGTTGCTGGCTCAATTCCCAGGGTGGGGCGTGCAGGAGGCAGCTTAGCCATGATTCTCTCTCATCATTGATGTTTGATTCGCTCATCATTGATGTGTCTAGCTCTCTCTCCCTCTCCCTTCCTCTCTGAAATCAATACAAATATATTTTTAAAAAACTTTTTAAGTATGAGAAACATAAATGTTCATAGCAGCATTATTCATAACTAGTGGCCCCCGGCACAAAATTCATGCACATTAAAAGGGAATTAATTAGGGGAAATATTTTAATATTGCTATTTATCCTTTCTCTATAATAGAAGTGTCAGACATGAAAGAG
>NW_006283826.1:1478839-1480243 GCF_000327345.1 Myotis davidii
ATTGTTGTATGTTGTGCTTTAAATGAGCTTAGCGGTTGAGTCGTGTTGGTGCTGGCGGGGCTTGCTGATTAGTTCTTTTCTTCCCCCTGCTGTTGAGAGTTGGGTCCCTTCTTAGTCTCTGGGTGTGCGTGAATGGCTCTCATTCATTGTGCTAAGTGAGTTAAGTGACACTAAGTAGAGTTGCTGGCTGAAACTGGACCATGTAATCACATTGTTCATCAGAATGGGTTTTAATGTTTACATGGGGAGAGAGGGCATCATTGCCCTGGTTGGTGTGGCTCAGTTGGCTGGAGTGTTGTCTGATACACCAAAAGGCCGTGGGTTCGATTGTTGCGGGTTTGATCCCTAGTCGGGGCGCATGTGGGAGACAACTAATGGATGTTTCTCTCTCACATCGATGTTTCTATCTCGCCCTCTCCCTCCCACTCTATCAAAAATTAATGGGAAAAATATCCTCAGGTGAGGATTAGCAACACAAAAAAAATGAAGAGACTTAGAATCCCCCAGGCAAGTCACGTACCTCATACACATAACAATGAGGACAGCAGACCCTCAGATAATGTCCCTCGCTTTCCTTTAAAACGTCAGAATTACCACCAGCAACACTGCTGCTGCTGCTGCCTGTCCGCAGCGCCTGCCATCAATGGCACATTCACCCCGACCATCTAATTTCCATGACGTCACCGTTTCTTTTGACAGAAAAGAACTCTGCAAAGTTTCCCAAAGAAAGATGTTTGGCTCGAGCCCGAGGTATTCCTCTTCATCGTCTACTTCCTCTTCTTCTGAGAATCTCCTACGCCAGACAGTCCCAGCTTCTTACATATCTGCTGCCTCTCTGCCCCATCGCGCCTGTCCCCTCCTTCCTTCCTCTCGCTCATCCTCTGCCTTAGAAAAACCTTGCTGACAGATGTTCACCAGCACATCCAAAGGGGAGGGGGTGTCTAGAGCCCCAATACTTACGGCTCAGTCTAAAAGGAGTGAAGTGGCTTCCCAGGGCTGGGCCAGGTGGGCTCAGAATGGGAAGTGACTGCCAACAGGGCTGATATTTTTGGGTGATGATTGCACACCTTTGTGAATATATCAAACACCGCTGAATGGTGCCCTGTAAGTGCCTCAATTATAGCTCAATAAAGCTCTTTTTTAAAAAAAGACTCAGTCCAATAGGCTCAATAAATAAGAAAAGATCAGATTTCCTGAGGAAGTGGGCCTGTTTGCTTGGTTATCCAAAAGGCTGCATCTTTATTGTAGTATAAATAAATCCTAGCGATTTAATAAGTAAGCTGTTGCTTCCTGGGTACCAGGGCTCCTATGGGGGTGATGGGGGAGATTTGGAAGCAGATTGTAGTGACAGTTGTTCAACATTGTGAATGTAATTAGTGCCACTGAATTGCATACTTTAAGATG
>NW_006283826.1:1480276-1501707 GCF_000327345.1 Myotis davidii
TGAAATTGAACAATTTTATATTTCTTTTTTATTTTATTTTAATTTTTATTGATTGGTTTTTAGAGAGAGAGAGATAGAGAGAGAGAGAGACATCAATTTGTTGTTCCACTGGTTTATACAATCGTTGGTTGATTCTTATATGTGCCCTGACTGGGGAACAAACCCACCATCTTGGTTGCATCGGGCCAATGCTCTAAACAGCTGAACTCTTTGGTCAGGGCCTTTTGTAGTTCTTACAGAGTTAAACTTGCACTTCCTACACACCCAGCAAATCACCTCTTAGGCATTTACCCGAAAGGAATGAGAACAGGTCCACCTAAAGTATGAGAAATAAATGTTCATAGCAGCATTATTCATAACTAGTGGCCCGGTGCACAAAATTCATGCACATTAAAAGGGAATTAATTAGGGGAAATATTTTAATATTGCTATTTGCCCTTTCTCTATAATAGAGGTGTCAGAGATGAAAGAACATTAGTAAAATGTATATGAAAATCTCCCTCCTGTCAGAGTCTGGGGTGCGCTGCGGGACATAGAGTCGAGTCCCAGACCACCACTGGCACGCGCTTCGAAAACACAGGAGACCCAGACCCGGCTGGCCCCACCCCCATCAAGCCTCTCTGGGTGGGGGGTGCAGCCTCAGGTCCCCCAGCCCGGTGCTGGGGCAGGGGTGCAGCCTGAGGCCCCCCGTCAAGCCCCGCTGGGCAGGGGGCGCAGCCTGAGGTCCCCGGCCCAGCTTCGGGGCAGGGGGCACGGCCTGAGGTCCCTCGCCCCAGCCAGGCGCCAGCCTCAGGTCCCTGCTGTTCGGTCATGATGTTGCGGCATCCCAGCTAATTTGCATATTCCTCTGTTATATAGATAGATAGCCAACATGTGGAAGCTACTCAAATGTCCACCAGCAGACGAATGGGTAAGCACACTGCGTCTACCCGTGCAATGGAACATTACTCAGCCATGAAAAGTAACGGAGGACTGGTACTCGCTCCACAACACATGCTCAGTGTAAGAGCCAGACACAGGCAGCGACACTGCGCGATTCCATTTCCATGAAACGCCCGGAAGAGGCCAATCCATTGAGACAGACTGGTGACTGTCAGGGCCTCGGGGAGGGAGGCCTGGGGGTTCCTTTTGAGGTGATGGAACTGTTTTGGAGCTAGATACAGATTATGGTTGCACACATTTTGAATGTACCGAATACACTGAATTATATTCTTTAAAATGGCTAACTTTAAGTTCTGTGAGTTTTCCCTCCATTTCTAAGTATGAGATGGAATGCTTCCTAGCTCCATAGACACCTGTCCCACAATTTGAAGGGTTTACACCGCGGAGCAGACCCCAAACCCGGGCAGGGCCTCCACTCCGATGCAGCATTCTCCCAATTCCTCGGGAACACCTGCCAGCCAGTCCCCACCTTGCAATGCTGCCACTTTGTAAGTGAAACTGAAGGTAAGTGTAGTGTGACATGGGCAGTTTCAAGGCCATTTCCAAGTAGGGAGCCCTGTCTTCCCCCCTTGTTTCAGCCACAAAACACAACTTCTACCTAAGAGGGTGCCCCTCTGGTCTCCTGCGCCGGTGGGAACCCCAGCAGGAAGCATTGTGCCTGGGCGCTCCGGGGCAACCGTCTGGATCCACCCCCCAGTCCGCCCTTCCACACACAGTTTTTACATTTCCTCCAGTGACTTCCACCCCTGGTTTTTAGTCTTTCTTCCAAAACACAGTCGTCTTCTTTCTCGTTCAATGAGTTGGGGAGAAACTCAGCAAGGGCTTCAGGAGATGCTGGGGCGTCAAGAGTGGCGCTAACATGTCGAGCCCTGGCTTGGTTTCTCGGTTCCGCAAGTCCTGGAGTTGTTATACACAGGGGCACTGATTTCCCCTCTGCGTGAATGAGGCCACCCACAGGTCCCAGGTGGATAGAGAGAGGCAGCAGCAAGGAAAAGATGAGGATACTATTAAAAGAAAGCAAAATAAAGAGAAACTTGGATGATTTTTACAGCCTTTACATTAAGATTTCCAACTACCTTATAGAATCCTACAGTGGTTCTCAACTGGGGGTGATCTGCCCCCAGGGGTGCTCGTCAGTGTCTGGAGACATTTTTAATTGTCACAACCGGGGGAGGGGGTGCTACTGGCATCTATTAGATAGAGGTTGGGATGCTGCTCAACACCCTACAATGTACAAGGCAGCCCCCACCTGTTAAAGAATAACCGGGAACAGAATACCAACGGTGCCAAGGTGGAAAACACTCCGCTATACCATATTTACACAAATGACTCTTTTTATTTTCTATTTTGAACATATATTAGTCCGTTGGGAAGACCTGTAGATAGAACCCCAAATGTTTATCCAGAGTCTTTTCTACGGATGAAATTCCTAAAGCAGAAAATTAAATGACACCGCTTCCTGAAAGCTTCCTCATCCTTTTCATGAACCTACACATGGACAGACCAGGGGTTGCTGGATATGCACCTGAAATGCCCAAAGGGAACAGCTACTCCCCGGAGGAAGTCCAGCTCTGAGCTCTAGTCCCAGGTGAGCAGGGTGGCTTCTGCCCTCGGGTGGCACACGATGTGGTAGACTGACCAACAGAAATGCAAAAACGTGATCAAGATGGGCAAAGAGGTGATTCACCTCTTCAGGAAAAACAGCCAAGAAGGTGAACTGGGTCCCCTAGTAACACTTAAAGAGACCAGAATAAGGGAAAACAGTGGAGAAAGAGAAAAAGCTATTTGTTGAACTCTGTCCACCATCACCACACACACACACACACACACACACACACACACACAGATATTGAAGTCCTAATTTCCAGTCCCTGAGAATGTAACCTTGTTTGAAAACAGGGTCATTGCAGATATAATTAGTTAAGATGAGGTCATCCTGAAATATGTGGTCCTTTAATCTAATATGTCTGGTGTCTTTGTAAGAAGAGAAGAAACACAGACACACACGGAGAATGTGAAGATGGAAGGAGAAATTGAAGTATGCATCGCAAGCCAAGGAATGGCAAGGATTGTGAGAAAATAAAGCTCTGTTGTTTTAAGCCACTCAGATTGTGGTGCCTTGCTATTGCAGTCCTAGGAAACGAATATAGTCATACAAGAGCTAAGCAACACAAAATTCTTTCTCTTTGAACAAGCGATAATTTTTTCAATCAATGTGTCTTGGTGAATAAATGAGGATTCAATGTTGAAAAGACACCAGAGAACCTGCCATCTTTGAAGGCTCCATGGAGGAGGTGTGACTGTGGGAGCTGTGAAAAGGGGCAAAGTGATAGGAGGAAGATGGTTTGATGAGCTGAGACTTATGCCAAGAATAGCTGTAAATTCTGAGACAAGATATAAAGTAGCATCAATGCCAATTCTTGACTAAACCATCAACGGGGACCTTTTCAAACCCTCAATATCATCCTTGACAAGAAGATTTATTTAAGGTGTTAATGGCAGGTTACAGTTAGGAAGGAAGAGATAACTGAAGAAGGAGGAGAGGAGGAGAAGGAGGCAATACACAATTGGAAGTAAATAAAAATACAATTCCATTTACAATACCAAAAAAAATGAAATAAATTTAGCAAAGTGTGTATTAAATCTTCACAGTAAAAACTACAAAAGGCTGCTGAAAAAAATTTTAAAGGACTAAAATAAATTATGTACCATGTTCATGGATAGAAACAAATTGTTAGGATGCTGATTCTCCCCAAATAGATCAAAAGATTCAACATGACCTCAACCAAAACTCCAGCAGAGTTAATAAAATTGACAAGCTGATTCTAAAATTTATGTGGAAATGCAGATGTCCTAGAATAGACAAAACCATTTTTAAAAAGAAAGACAAAGGTGAAGGAATTACCTGACCATGTGGAATTGGTTGAAGAGATAGACATAAAGATCAGTGGAATAGAAGAGAGAGTTCAGAAATACACCCACGGGTATATGGGCAATTGATTTTTTTTTTTTATAAAAGCATGAAGGTAATCAAATGAAGAAAGAAAACTTTTGCAACAAATGGTGATGGGACAACTGAATGCCTCGATGGAAAAAAATAAACACCATAAATGTAAAAGCTAAAATTATAACAGTCGAATAAAATATAGGAGGAAATCTTTGTGCTCTTGGGACAGGCAAATATTTCTAAGATAAGACACAAAAAACACAGACCAGAAAAGAATTCATAACACTAGACTTTATCAAAGTTTAAAACTTTGCTTTGTGGAAGACACAGTTAAGAAAATTAAAAAAAAAAAAAAAGCCCCAAGCAATAGACTGAAAGAACAAACACACAAACACACACACACACACACACACACACCCCACTTACTTGACAAAGGGCTTGTAGTCAGAATCTAAAATGAACCCTTACAAACGTATCATAGGCAAACAGCCTCACTTTTTAACGGATAAAAAATTAGAAAGGACACTACTAAAAGAAGGTATGTGAGTGGCCAATAAGAACATGGAAAACTGCTCAACACTAGTCATGAAGAAAATGCAAATAACAACCACAATGAGATGGCCCCACACCCGTTAGAATGGCTAAAATTAAAAGACTGATAATAACAAGTGGTAGCCAGGATGTGAAGTGACTAGAATGCTCAGACATTGTTGGTGGGAATGGCACATATATTTTGGAAAAAGATGTGGCAATTTCTTAAAAAGTAAAGATATCCCAGCTGCTCTTAAGGACTTACCCAAGAGAAACGAAAACATATGTCCATAAAAAGACGTGCACAAAAATGTTTATAGCGGCTTTATTCATAATATCCAGACCCTGGAAATAACCCAAATGTCCAACAACAGGTGAATAGATAAACAAATATGGAATGCTGCTCATAACAAAAGGAAATGAATTACTGATAGATGCGACAATGTGGCTGAATCTCAAGAGTACACATTGTCAGATTCCATTATATGAAATTATGCAAATTGTACATTTAGAGTGACAGAGACCAGATCAGTGGCTGCCTGAGGCCAGACATGAAAAGGGACTGACTTCAAAGAGACTCAAAGGGATTCTGGGAGGTGGTATACATATTCTAGTCTTTAATTGAGGCGATGGTTACTTGGGTGTATACATTTGTCAAACCATCAACCTGCATACTTAAGATGGGTGTCGTTTATCCTATGTAAATTATTCCTCAATAAAGTGGATTAAGAAAAATAATGAAGGCAGAGGCAAAGACATCCTTGACGTTTTTTGGAGCCTGAGGACGTTTTGCTGGGCTGCGGTTTGATTCTGCTCTGCATGTCAGCAAGCGACAGTATCCGGGCATCTTGCTGCCATGCAGCGAGGGGCCTGGGCTGGGAGTTTTTCTCTGTGACTTACGAGCGCGTCTCTCCAGCACTCAGTAAACGATGACAGTAAAAGGTTTAAGATCAATTCTCATCTGTGTGCTCTGCGGCAGGAAACTCTCGGATTGCGACTTGCGCCGTTCTCTCTCTGTCAGCCTCTCTTTGAAAACGCAGACAGAATAGAAAACGTGCTGTTTAACTGAAAGGGGGGGGGGCGGTTTGGCTAAGCACCAGCCTGAATCAAGAGCCACTTCACACAGCCTCCGATTGGGGAGAGCTGGGAGGCGTGGCTCCTCCCTGGTGATCTTCAAACCAGGAGCGCTAGTGGGGTCACCTGGACCCATTAGGAAGTGACAGTCCCATTGATTGACTCCCTACCACGTAAGCGTATGCCACAGAATCATAGGACCACATGGAAACATGAGAACCATGGAAAGGCTCCCCCATTCTCAGGCCTGATGCTGGCTAAACCGGCCTGGGCAGGTGAGGTGGTAGCTTTTGTCCTACACTTTGGGGAGGAGGAGTCCTTGGTCAACCAACCGCTGTGTTGACAGTGACTGACAGTGTCAGATGTTAAAGGAGTAAGAGACAATCTGAGGTTCTAGGTGTGGACAATCCGGCCCACCCAGCGTGGCTGAGCACTTACCCATGAACCAGGAGGCCACGGTTCCAGTCCCCGTCAAGGCACATGCCCGGGTTGTGGGCTCGATCCCCAGTGTGGGGTGTGCGGGAGGCAGCTGATCAATGATTCTCTTTCATTGTTAATGTTTTCATCTCTCCCTCTCTCTTCCTCTCTGAAATCAATAAAAATAGATTTTATAAAAAAAAAAAGATGTGGACAATCCAAGGCCCAGTGTCAATCCCCCTGTCACTTTGGGGGACCACAGTCTCTCTCAGTCACTGCCTGAGGGTCTAGATAGCCAGGGAGGACCCGGCACGGGGCCCGGGATTGGTTAATGAAGTCCAGAGCCGGTCTGCGCAGTGCTCCTGGCAGGGAGGAGAGAGACAGAGGGACAAGGGAGGCAGCGTGGACTTCCGTCAGCCGCCCAAGTGGTCTGTCCACCTCCCTCCTTATCCCACTCAATTCCTACCCTAGAGGCAGGATGTGCTTAAAATGGACTGTGTCGTTTCTCTTTGCATTTAGGATAAAATGTGGACTATAAAGCCGGCAGAAAGAGCTCCCCGAGCGCTTGCTCACTCAGCAGATTCGGGCTCTTTGTCCAGAGAGGCTGGTCCTGGGAGTCTGAGGTGGACCCGAGCAGCTGCATTTGCGACAGCCCCTGAGATGATCCTGATGCACGTGGCCCTGAATCCTGCTTCAGAAGTTCTGTCCTCCAGGTCAGCCTCCCCGGCCTCTCCTCTCCTCCTGGGCTGCTGGCGCTCCCCGGCCCATCGTCTCCACCTGCACGAGTCCCCTCTCCTTTGAAGCACAAAGTCCTTCCCCAATGGCAGGCCCAGGAGGGCCTTGCCTGGCCGTGAGCCACCAGCCGATCTTCGCCAGCTCCTCCCGCATGCATCGATGTAGACAACTCCCATTTCCTCCGAGTCACATGATGTGCTCTTCTCAAGGCAACGTCAAGCCAAGGTATCAACATGCGTCTTTGAGATAGAAAATTCTGGGGCTACCGTTGTTCTTTCCTGTTTCAAGATGTTCTGATGGCCTGTACTTCTCTACCTAGAACATCAATCTCTGCCCCATGCCACCCTGTCCCATTCGAGTTAACCAAGTTAGCCCAAGGTCTGGGAGGCCGCCACAAAGGGAAAAGGCAGGTTAAGAAGAGTGAGCAGATGGGTAGGTCCTAGGCCCGAGGGGATCAGCGGCCTGCCCCCCTGTTCTCCGGTGGGGGGCAACGCAAAGGCTTCCCCCTGTGGTCTGGGGGCAGGAGAGAGGGGTTTGGTCCTGATACCACTTAACACTGGACCTTTTCAATCCTATCACATGACGTCACAGCTCAGCTTTGCTTCAGGAAGGACCTGTGACCGTGGACCCTGTGCTCCCTCCTGTGCTCACTCCCCTCTCCAGGGGCAGAGTGACAACCATGGGGCCCAGGAACTTCCGCGCCCTCACCCGACCTCAGACCCCTGGGAAGCAGGTTCACTCGCCTGGAAACCGGCTGCCTTAGGTATCTTTTCTGGGGGAAATAGAAGAAGGAGATGCCCTAGGGAACTTGTTTACTTGGTTTAAAGGTAGGAAAGATTTGGGTCCTTTTAAGGACCCTTCTTCACTTTACTGAAAGTCCTGCTGATTTGTTTTCCCAGCAGGTCCACTGTGGTAACTAACTGGGACCCCTGGAATCTGAGTGGGAGGTGCAGGGCCCTGGGAGGTCACGACCCCCTTCTGTACATTCATGTGGTTTGATCGTGAAAGATTGAAGACCTTTAGTCTAGCAGGAGCAGCAGCATCCCTGTCACCGAGCGCTTGTGTTCAAACCCCAGCTCTACACCTTGCAGGCCATTTCCGCCCCATGAGTCCCACGCAGGGCTGGGGAGGGGTCTCTAGCTCATCCACGTGAGAGCCCTCCGCTATAAAGGTCAGAGTGCACGCGTGTCCTCTGAGAACCCCAGCTGGGCACCGGCCTCCCCTCGCCCACGGGATGTGGCCCCCCATCACGGGATGCCATCTGTACCGGTGGTTCCCACCCTACAGAGAAGGAAACTGAGGCCAAGGGAGGTTACTGAAGTCCCGATCAACCACTGAGAGAGGCTGAACCTCGGAAGTAGAAGAGAAGAGAAAAAACAAAAAAAGAAAAAAATATCCAAATCATGCTTCTCTGTTCTCCTTCTGGAACTCAGCCTCCCAGCTCTCAAGCGAGCCCTGCGCCGAGTTCTGGAATGTTCTTTGAGAGGAAGCGAGCTCTCGCCTGCTGTCGTGGTTTCTGCTCTCCTCGGCCTCCCTCCTGCTTGTTGCTGTCTGCTGGTGTCGCACCTTCCGCACACTCGGGCCTTGGAGCAGAGCCGGCCGGGAACCGGGGCTCCATCTGCCCGCCCGCTTCCTGGGGGGCGTCTGAAGGTAACATAGTGTGGCACCTCTGCCAGGAGCCCGGGAAGCCTTCTGCAGCACCACCCGGCACCGAATCCAGCCCCTGGTGCCACCGGGCCAGATGGCAGGGGAAGCAAAACAGAAGTGACCTTGTTAGCGGAGCGCGCCTTCCCCGGGAGAAGCTATTTCTGTTGTGGTTGTGAACTGAAGCTGTCTCCGCTGAGCTCGCGTCCCGCGCGGGCTGGGGAATGTTAATTTGTTCCAAAGTTCAGTATTTTGATTAGAAGCAGGAGTGCCAGATTCTGCAGAAACGTTCGGAAGGGGGTAGGCTGGTGTGCGCCTGCTCTCAGTCTGGCGCTCTCTCTCTCTCTCTCTCTCTCTCTCTCTCTCACTTGGCCGCTGTACAAAGTAAATGTTGTTGCAGCAGCTGCTCTGGGGAACAGCCCATCACAAAAGGAGCTGAGGGGTGAGCTGGCTCCTCCCTGGATGTAGCCATGACTTCATCGCCACAGGGGCACAGGCCGGGGACAGGAGCGAGCAGGGCCCTGTGGATGGACGGACGCGCCCTGGGTGTGCAGGGACAGAGAAAAGAGCCAGGGGCGCCTGGCACCTGGGGGTCCTGAGTGGGAGAGTCTGCCAGGTAAGGGAACGCCTCCCAGGCTTAAAGCTGCCGGAGTTCCTGCAGCCAGGAGGCCATGCTCACAGGCAGTTCTGGGTCCTGAAAACCCTCCATCTCTCTTGACCTTTGGTTCTCGTCCCCTGACCAGCTTCCCTTTCCCTCTCTCTTCTTTAAAAATATAATTTTATTGATTTCAGAGAGGAAGGCAGAGGGAGAGAGAGAGAAACATCAGTGCTGAGAGAGAAGCATCGATCAGCTGCTCCTGTGCGGGCTCCGAGGGGCTGGTTTTTACCCTCATCTCTGTGATTCTCTGGTCACTCGTGGTGCTGAGCGCAAGCCGCCAGCCCCCGCCCACACCTTCCCATCCCAGTTCAGTGTAGACGGTTTCCCGTATTTCCCGGCTTCCACACTAACGCTGGGAAAGGACTTGGAGCAGTGGATTCGGGGCTTCTGATCCAGTGGCCACAAGGCCCTGCGGCCTCACACCCGCCTCTTCAGTTCGGCCAAAGAGGAAGAGACCAACCCCTCAGGGCGCTGTGGCCAGGATGGCTAAGGTCCCGAGGTCAGAGGACCCCGGGAGGCACAGAGACCACCGAGGCAGAGCCGGACCAGCACCGACCAGAGGCTCTCCCTCCCCCTCCCCCTCCTTCTCTCCCGCTTCCCTCTCCCTCCCCCTGGCCAGCGCCCACTGGCGTCTGGAAGAGCTGGGTGGAGGAGGATGCTAAGCACAGAGCTTGCTGGGAGACAGACGCTGATAGGGATGTAGTGCTTGGCTGTGAACACACGAGGAGGTGCTGGTGCCTGCCACCCACCTGCTCCCTACTCACCTCCCACCGCCTCGGCCCCTCACCCCCGCTGCTGTGCCTACAGGAAATAGCACCTTCACTGAGAGGAAGGAATAGAACCTCACCGTACCCAGGCCTCTTAGGCTGCCTTTCGGGGCCTCTCTTCCTCCACCTGACCAGAAGGGGCCTCGGTTTGGGGTTCGAAAGGGCTGAACAGCCTGTGAACGGTCACCGGCAGGAAGGTTGGATGCCCGGGGCCACTCCCTCATCCCTTTGGCCGCAGTGAAGGCCTGACAGGCTTCTCCCGGTATTGAAACCTGTAGTAGCACAGGCCCTGGGCAACGATCACTTAGGAGTATGAGCGAGCCTGCGGCTAGACGCGGCTCTCCCAGATGCCTTGGATCAGTCCTGGGAGGGGAGGGGCAGATGTGCACACCATGTCCACAGAGGCTGCCGCTGCCGCTGGAGGCTGTGCTCACGAGGAGCCTGGCCGCCCCTTCATGTCCCTTCGTGGGGCCAGGGGGCTGGGGAGGGCTCTGCCCGGCCTGCCATCTGCTGCTGCAAACATCTGGGCCTGCGGCCTTCCACGAAGACGCGCTGTCTGTCCTTCCTCCCCCTTCCCCGCAGCTGCTCCTCCCTCCTCTCCCCAGAGAAGGTCATTAAAGGGGGGTGCAGACTGCAGGCAGATGTTCAAGATGCTTCCTGGCCTGTCCAGGTCCCGGGCAGCCAGCACTTCATCGGCCCCGAGAGCTCGCAGGTGTGCCTGCTCTGAGACAGCCCAATGGCACCAGGTCCACATCTGCCAAGCACACGCCTGTGAGCACAGCGCCTGCACTGCACAGGGACCGTTCGAACCAGTCGAATGGCTCCTCTCCTCCACGGCTCTAGGTTCTCAGCCTGAAGAAGAGGGGCGCCTGCTTGGGTTGCCGGGAACGTCTCTGACATTCACCTGTCCGGCCCCCATGTTTCCCACGCCCAGGCACATCAGACGTGGGAATTACTGAAAGGCGTCTGTAGGGCCCTGGGAGTGCTGGCAGATCCCCTCACGCACCGCGGCCACTGCCATCCCGTGCAATTCCGTTTCGATTTAAAAATCAGTCCTTGCCTGCAAAAGGGGAAAGGACCGTCTCTTCAGCAAATGGCACTGGATGGCCACATGCAGAAGAATGAAGCTGGACCCTTACCTGACACCATGTGTATAAAGACCTAAACAAGACCTTCAACTATAGAACTCCTAGAAGAAAACATAGGGGACAGCTCAAGACATTGCACTTGGCAATGCTCTCATGGATTTGACACACAAAGCACAGGCAACAAAAGCAAAAACAGACAAATGATACTACATCCAACTTAAAAACCTTCTGTGCATCGCTAGGCTGGCGTGGCTCAGTGGTTGAGCGTCGACCTATGAACCAGGAGGTCACGGTTCGATTCTCGGTCAGGGCACATGTCAGAGTTGCTGGCTCGATCCCAGTGGGAAGTGGAGTGTGCAGGAGGCCGCTGATCAGTGATTCTCTCTCATCATTGATGTTTCTGTCTCTTTCTCCTTCTCCCTTCCTTTCTGAAATAAATGGAAATATATATTTTTAAAAACACTTCTACACATCAAGGGAAACAATCGACAGAGTTGAAAGGCAACTTACAGAATGAGAGAAAAATTTACAAACCACATATCTAATGAGGGGTTAATATCCAGAATAGGTAAGGAACTCCTACAACTCAACAACAAACAAGCAAATCACCTGATTAAAAAATGGGCAAAGGACTTGAATAAACAATCCTCCAAAGAAGACATACAAATAACCAATAAGCACATGAAAAGATGCTCAACATCATAAAGAATGTGAACCAAAACCAGAGCGAGATGTCACCTCACACACATGAGGATGCTGCCTTCAAAAGGATAGAACATGAGTGCTGGCAAGGATGTAGAGAAGGCGGAATTCCTGTGCACTGTTGGTGGGAATGTAAAATGCTGCAGCCATTGTGGGATCTTTGGAGGCTCCTCCAAAGATTAAAGTAGAGCTACCAGTTGATCCGGTAATCCAACTGCTGGGCATACGCCCAAAAGAATTCAAAGCTGCCCTAGCTGGTTTGGCCCAGTGGATAGAGCGTCAGCCTATGGAATAAAATGTCCCGGGTTCGATTCTGGTCAAGGGCACAAGCCTGGATTGTGGCTTGATCCCCAGTAGGGAGCGTGCAGGAGGCAGCTGATCAGTGATTCTCTCTCATCATTGATGTTTCTATCTCTCTCTCTCTCTCTCTCCCTTTCTCTCTGAAATCAATAAAAATATTAAAAAATAAAATAAGCACCTAAGGCATGCTCCTGCCTCCACAGATATAATTTTATTTCATAGAGCAGTGGTTCTCAACCTTCTGGCCCTTTAAATACAGTTCCTCATGTTGTGACCCAACCATAAAATTATTTTCGTTGCTACTTCATCATTGTCATGTTGCTACTGTTATGAATCGTCATGTAAACATCTGATATGCAGGATGGTCTTAGGCGACCCCTGTGAAAGGGTTGTTTGACCACCAAAGGGGTCGCGACCCACAGGTTGGGAACCGCTGCATAGAGGAATCTGTTTGTGAGTAAGCAGGACCTTTAGCGATTCCTACTAAGGACCAGGACTCTGGGAATCGACCTGCCCCTCCCAGTGCGTGTTGGTAGAGGCATCTGTTTGTGAGTAGGCAGGACCTTTAGCGATTCCTACAGTCTCCTTCACTAAGGACCAGGACTCCGGGAATCGACCTGCCCCTCCCAGTGCGTGTTGGGAGGCACAGTTCCATCAGTTCATTTCTCTGTATCTGCATGGAGAATACAGGACCCTCCCATTCAGGGACTGTCTGCTTTGCTCACTGTTATATCTTGGCCTTAAGTGGGCCCTCAGGAAATGTTTGCTGATTGAATGAATGAATGAATGAGCTTGTGAAAGGACCTACCGGTGAGTGTTGCGTCATGGGGATCCGTGAGAATGAATCCCCGTATCTGTGTCATTCGAACATGTCCCCTTCTGTGCATGTCTGCATCACTATTGCATGTTTTTGTGAACTGACCATTTATTCTTGGAGATGACCTAAATAGACACGCAGGGGCTGCCAGCTAAGATAATTCTATTCCAGGACCAGAAGTTTTATTATTCCGTTTCATAACTAAGGACACAAGGAGTACATAGTAACCTCTCAAATCATGGAAGGCTTGTTCTGAGAGATTCTCTGGGAAAAAGAGTTCCAAGGTCAAATGAGTGAGAAATCTGGGGTTAAACAGAGCTAAGGAGGCCCTAAATGTGGAGGGTCTGGAAGTCAAAATGAGGAGAGAATGTGTGTGTAGCACTCCTCCAACTCACGTGATGCAGGGGCCCTCTGGGTCCCATCCTGGAGGGGGATTTTGCAGTAAATGCAGGCAAATGCTGAGCTAGAAGAATTCTGCTTGCAGCAAGAATTCACTATGGCTGGGATTAGAGAGAGCTGGAGGCAGGCCGAGGCATGCAGAGTGAGAGAGGCTCCTCCATTCGTTCACTCACCCCTCCCTCACTCACTCAGCACACATGGCTAAGTGTGCGTGAGAGCCAGGCCGGGAAAGACACCGGGGAGATGAAGATGGACGAGAAGGGGCGGCCGTGCCCACCCTGCGTCACACGGCCCGGAAACCTCTCCACACCAGGGCTCCCTGCTGCGAGCACCAGAGCCCCACCAACCTGACTTAGTCAACAAGGGGAAGTTGTGAGCTCGAGTATTTGGAAAGTCCAGGGGTTGGGTGGAAGGTGGAAGGAGAAATTATTACAAAGGCCCTGGAAACGGGAAAGATTGGCCAGCTCCTTCTGTGCCAGCATCACAGATGTCCTGACACTGGGGACCCAGGAAGCCCCTTGGGTGACATATTGAAATGCTACACCTTTTTGCTCCCACGATAAGCGGAACAATTCCAGTGTAAGTGAGGAAGGAAAGTGAATGAAACAAGATCCAGTGTGGGGGTAAACGAGCTGAACAGCACCACAAACGAGAAGATCGTGGCAGTCGCCAGGCTGTGCGGTGCCGAGGCCAGAGCCGGCACCCGAGGTCAGGTGTGACCGCAGGCCTCGGGAGGAGAAGGCCTCCCACACCTCCGGTTACACAGCAGCCCCCAAAGGTCTGAGTCTCGTGCACAGGTTAGGGGTCACGTATTTGAGAGGAAGGATGTGGGGGTCAGGGGTGGCATTCAAGGTGGATGTGGATGTTTGATTAGTTTCCTCCTGGCATTTCTGGGTCTTCAGGTGGCGAGCTCAGAACACATGTTCCCTTTGCGCGTTCCGGGCTGCGCGATGATCTGCATCCTGGGGGCCTGCGGGGAGGAGGATGGCCGGAGTGTGTCCTTTCATTGGCGAGAACTCGGAGGCTGCTTCCGGGCAGCCTGGGACACCCAGCCCTGTGGATGCCACCTGTCACTAGGACACCTTGCCAGGCAGAGCTGGGCATGGCTGCTTAGTGCACGCACAGCAGGAAAGCGTGGGCAGGGAGGCGGGGAAGGGAGCGAGGGAGTGGGACGGGGGCTGTTGGTTCCTCCATAAAGAAAAGCAGGAAAGGAAATCCTTTGGTTTGGGCCTGGGTTCCAAGTGACTCTACGTTGGGGAAACGCCCAAAGATCCTGGGCCAGCCGTGACCCCGCCGCCCTCGTGTGTTTTCAGTAAGTCACCAGGCTCCTTATCAGACACGCGTCTCTTCTCTAGGCTTGGGCGTGAGGGATGGTGCTAATGGTGACAGGCATCCATGATGCTGAATGTTCTACAATGCGGCTCACGACTCCTTTAACCTGCGCCTCCCAACCCCACTGCACCTCCCCTGGGAGCTCTGCTTTCACTCATTCCCATTTTACGGACCCGGAAGCTGAAGGTAGAAGGGGAATGTCCCTTGTCAACCAGCCAACAGCTGACAACTCCACGACCAAAGATTCCAACTTCTATATTTTCTGAATCCTGTTAGGCCAAGAGTTGTCATACTGCGGCCTGGAGGCCAAACCAGGTCCAACCTCTGCAAGCTAAGAATGGTTTTTACATATTTAAATGCCTCAGGTAAGAGAGAGAGAGAGAGAGGAAGAAAGAAGCAAATGAAGAAAACTATTTCACAACACCTGAAAGTGACATGGAATTAAAACTTCTGTTCATAAAGAACTGTTTGGCCAACAACCATGCCGGCTCATTACGTGCACCTACGGCTGCTTTCATGCCTGGACAGTGGAGTTCGGTGGCTGCAATAGAGCTGGTTGCATGGCCCTGGGGGAGGAGGCATTCCCAGCGGCCTGGGTGTTGGCTGCTGGAGCTGGAAACCCCCCACGGGAACTGGTCTCCGAGCGCTGCTCGCCTAAGACGCTTCGCCCTCCCTGCAGCAGCCTCACCAAGGAGGCGCACGGCCCGGCCCCCTGGCTCCGTGGGATGTGTCTGAAAGGCCAGCCCCGCTCCGGGAGGCCTTGCATCTGCCCGGTCTTGTCCTCACTCCCTTAGGGTGCTGCTCCCAAGCACACAACCCATAGAGCTACCTGGAATCTCTGTCTCAGAATCTACTTCCTGAGGACCTGATCTAGGATGGGGACATAGTGAGGTTTAGGGGAAAGGTTGTCTTTTCTGCTCCGCTAACCACAGACCAAGCAGCCACGTCTCATTTCTTCTTAACGTGGGTGTCATTGACGCCTGACCAATTCCAGACAGGTTCTCCTTCTGCTAATTAGACTTAATACGGAGAACTTGGGTGCAACTCTGGTTTTCTGATCAACTTTTCCTATTGATACCTTCAGAAGACATTTGGTGCCCCTTTTTGAATCATCAAAAGTTTCCCACTGCTCTGGGGTAAAGGTCATAGTGATTTTCATAGCCCGTATGGTCCTGCCTTCTCTCTAGCTTCACTTTGTCCATGTGTCCCCTTATTCTCTGAACTACACCGCACTGACACTCCTTCAGTGTTCACTCCCTCTACCACAGGCCCTTTGCACGTGCCACTTTCACTGCTGAGACCCCACTTCACACAGGTTCACCGAATTAACTCTTTTTAGTCTGCAGATCTCAACTCCACTGTCTCTTTCTAAGGGAGGCCTTTTCAGGACTGATTTCCTCATAGACACAGCAATTACTGTGCCCAGGGACCACAGGACCCGCAGGGGCCCAAGGAAAAAGGTCCAATTTCTTGTAAAATCAGAAAAAGAACAAAGAGACTATAACAATGATGAATCCACTCTGGATTTATACTAATGCAGTTGTAAATGTAATTTTTAAAAATAAGGACAGGGCCCATGAGTCATGAATAATACCACCTGGCCTTTCCCGACCTCCCCCACCCTCCAGACCACTAGGTCAGCTCCTCCCAGTAGAGGCTCTCACTGTACCCTGAGCTCTCCCGACAGAGCCCACATCACAGTTGTCATTTTGCACTGGTGCCTTAAACCACGACCTCGATGAGAGCAGGGACCGGGCCAGACTCACTGTCCATACATCATGGTGACTAACGCAGGGCCTGGCTCAGAGCACAGGCTCAGTCACTACCTGCCGCAGGCATGGCTACGTGAAGGCCGTCCACCCGCCCCCGTGGCCCCGCTTTCTAAGCAAGAGCATGCACAGAGCCTGCTTTTAACGCCCCGCCTCGCCTGCGGGTCTGAGCGGAGCGGACAGGATGGAAACCGAGAGGAAAGGCTCACAATGGACACGGGAGAATGGACGGTGCCAAACTTGTCCCCTCGGGGAGCAGAGGCCAGGGGCACAGAGAGGGAGCATAAACAAACATTTCCTCGCCTGGCAGGTCAGTTTGTAATTATGTGCAGGTCAAGTGCTCTAGACTCCCGGAAGCCAGACCATATCTGCTTCCAGAGGCCATTAGCGCTGGAGAGCCCGGAGTGAAGGGACTTCCATTCGGTCTTGTCCCGCGCAGGCAGGAAGCGTGCTGAGTGACAGTCCAACCAACCACGGAGCCAGCAAACAGCAATAGGAAGGAGCGCTGACCTCAAAGTGTGGAGATGGGGAGGGGAGCCAAACAAATATAGGAGCCGGGGACCTGGCCATGCGCAGCAGCCCGAAGCCCTGGGCGAGGGGCTCTGGGGAGAGAGGGGAGAGTGGCTGACTTGATGCTCTGGGGGGCGGGGAGGGTGGCGAGAGGAGTGTGGGCTGGTGCCAGGGCCCCTGGAACTCTCCAAGGACACACCCCTTAGGGAGAGGAGGAAGCAGGGGGGCTGTTCCCAGGGGCGGGGCTGGGTGTTCCCCACCTGGCCACGCTCATTCCTTTTCACTCTGCGAAGATGGCTTTTCAGTTGGTTCTGGTTGCTGGGGTTGCAGTGTCCGGAGGGCGCGGAGGGTAAAGGGGAGGCCTGGCTGACAGCCAAAAAGAAAACTTAACCACGAACACAAAGCCTCCAACTGGTAGCAAACAGGATGGACAGGTGGCCGCGGGCCAAGGCCCTCTGGGCTCACATTTGGCCTCGGCCTCGGCTCGGTGGCACAGCAGCGTGCCAGCATTCTCAAAATTCCCCTCGCAGGCCTAAATTAACACGACTGTTTTACAGAGTGGGCTATGCATCTGGAATATCACAGGGGTGAATAATACCATAAAAATCCGTGATCCCCATGTCTGAATTGCAGTTACGTATTGCCTGTGGCTACCAATCGCTACTGCATTTAATAGGTCACAATTATGGGCAATTATGTCACTGACCTTTGTATTGAAGGAGGGAGATCACTGATGCTGTCCCCGCATATGGCAAAGATCACCAAAGAATGAAGCATATAATCTTTCTCTTTAAATAGCCTTGTGAGATAGCATTCGCACAGCATATAATTCAATGGTTTTTGGTATGTTCGCAGGGTTGTGCAACCCTTACCACAACCTAATTTTAGAATGTTTCCGGCTTCCCTATAAAAAACCCTGAGCCAATAACAGTTAGTCCCAAGTTCCCCTTCCCTCCATCCCCTGGAAACCACTAATCTCCTTTCTGTCTCTATGGCTTTGCTTATTCTATATATTTCATATAAACAGAACGGCACAGCGTGGACTTTTAGGACTGGCCTCTTCCACTCAGCATAATGTTTCCAAGGTTCATCCAGGCTGTCGCATCTCTCAATGACACCCCACTCGTCTTCACTTCCAAGTTTTATTCCATTGTATGAATATGCTACGTTTTTAAAAATATATTTTCATTGATCTCAGAGAGGGAGAGATAGAAGCATCGAAGATGAGAGAGAACCATTGATCGGCTACCTCCTGCACGCCCCACACTGGATCAAGCCTGCAACCTCCGCATGTGCCCTGACCGGATCCGAACTGTGACCTCCTGATTATTAGGTTGACGCTCAACCACTGAGCCAGGCCGGCCGGGCTGGAGATGCTACATTTTGTTTCTCCATCAGCTGATGGACATGCGGGTTGTGTCCACTTTGAGGTTGTTATGAATAGAACTGCTGTTAACATCCATGGGCATGTTTTTGTGGGGACATGTTATGATTTCTCTTGAAATATCTGAGGAGGGGAAATTCCTGGGTCTTATGGGGACTCTATGTTTAACTTTTTGAGGAAATGCCAGACGCCTCCACAGCAGCGACGTCATTTCGCATTCCCACCAGCGACGCAGGGGGGTTCCAGTTGCTCCGCGTCCTCCCCAGCACTGGTGACTGCCCGTCTCTAGCACAGCCGTCCCAGAGGTCTGTTCTCACTGCGGGCTTCATTTGCATATCCCTCCTGGTGAAGGATGTTGGACATCTTTTCATGTGCTTATTGGACATGTGTATATCTTTTTTGGAAATTGTCTACTCAACTCTTTCGCAAAGTTTTCAATTGGGTTGCCTTTTAATACAGCATCGTGAACGTTTTCTATGTATTCGGGATACAAATCCCTTATTGGATATATGATGCACAAGTACTTCCTCCCATTCTATGAGCTGTCTTTCACTTTCTCGATAGTATCATCTGCAACGCAAAGGTTCTTATTTTGATGTAGTCCAATGTATTTCTTCTTTTGGTCCCATATCTAAGAAACCACTGCCTAACTCGAGGTCACAGAGAGTTATACCTATATTTTCCTCTAAGTGTTTTCACAGCTTTAGCTCTTACAGTTAGGTCTTTGGTCCATTCTGAGTTAATTTTTATAGCTGGTGTGAGGTAGGAATCCAAATTCAACCTTTTTTGCATATGGCTGGCTATTCAGTTGCCCCGTCACCATTTGTTGAAAAAACTATTTTCCCCAATTGAACTGTTTTGGCACCATAGTAAAAAATCAATTGACATAAATTTAAGGCTGTATTTCTGGACATTCCACTCTTCCCACTGACCTACATGCTGTGTTGACTATGGTAGTTTCGTAGTAATTTTTGAAATCAGAAGTCCTCAGATTTTGTTCTTTTGCAAGATTGTTTTGGCTAGCTGGGCCCCTGGCATTTCCATGTGCATTTTAGGATCAGCCTGTCATTTTTTTGCAAAAAATTCCAGTTGGGATTTTGATAGAGATTAGTTGGGCCACTATGTCACTCCTTACACCAACATACATTCCAAATGGACTAGCATTCAATTTCAAAATTAAAGCCATAAAAAGACTAAGGAGAAAAATATTGGCCATTAAAAATATATATCATTGTGGCGAGGAAAAGGCAAAACAAAAGCCATGAGGAAAAACAGACAGATCCAACTACATAAAAATTAAAATCTGCCGAAACCGGTTTAGCTCAGTGGATAGAGTGTCGGCCTGCGGACTGGAAGGTCCCGGGTTCGATTCCAGTCAGGGGCATGTACCTGAGTTGCGGGCAAATCCCCAGTGGGGGATGCGCAGGAGGCGGCTGATCGATGTTTCTCTCTCATTGATGTTTCTGACTCTCTATCTCTCTCCCTTCCTCCCTGTAAAAAATCAATAAAATATATATTTTTAAAAAATTAAAATCTTCTATAATATAGTATCTATATGGTGAAAACAATTACAAACGCAAACAAGAAACTGGAAAATATTTGTAACACATTTCTTCCGTATTCAGAGAGCTCTTCTATTACCTCCATGAAAAGACAAAGCCAAAACACAACATGTACAAGGGACACGAAGAAACAGCTCATAAAAGAAAAATAAATGGCCAATAAACACATGAGAACGTGCACTCATAATGCAGGCGGATTAAAATGAGCCCATTTTTCAACAGTCGGATTGGCGAAGCTTAAACAGGTGGATCGGCCCAGGGCGGGGAGGATGTCAGGCCAGCACTTCCCTGCAGTCCTGGGGGCGGGGAATCGGTGCAGCTGTTTGGAGTGCAATTTAACGGCCTCTCCTACATGTAAAGCATGCCTGCCCGGGGACTAGAGAGTCGACTTCTAGGAATTCCTTCTACAAATGCGTTTGCTCAAGCACTCCAACACATACATGCGTGGATGCCGCAGCAGCGTCACTATTTGGAAGAAGGCATTACACACAGCCCAGACATCCATCAACAGGCAAATGACGAAGTGACTAAAATTAAGCAGACAGCAGCATATACTAATCTGAAAAGATCTCCAAGATACCTGATATGAAAGGAGACAGAAAGGCAAGACAGGACCGGCAGCAGACGAGCCTTGACTGGCAGTGGCACCTCCTCTCCTGCCTCCCTCAGTTCCAGCCCAGTGCCAGGAACTGAGGGACCTTGGGTATGTCACTCAATCTCTCTGTGCCTCAGTTTCCTCTCTGGTGAATGGAGACCAAACACGGTGCCCCCATTATAGGATTAAATGGGTTAATGCATAGGTAACGTTCAGAGGAGTTCATGGTACCTGGCAAGCACTATCTAAATATTAGAGTTTTAAAAGTTATTACTATGAGTCCTGGCCAAGTAGCTCAGTTAGTTAGACCATCTTCCTGATACACCAAGGTGATGAGTTTGAGCCACAGTCAGGGCACATACAAGAAGCAACCAATGAATGCAAAAAATAAGTAGAACAACAAAATGATGTTTTTCTCTCTCTCTGTCTCCCATTCTCTCTCTAAAAATCAATCAATATATTTTTAAAAATTATTATTATGAAACAAAAGAGCAAGAAATTTAACAGTGCAGACAACATGGTATATAGCTTTGTTTTTAAAAGAAAAAGAGAAAGAACAAGTGCAAGTATTAGTCTGCATGTGCGTTTCTCTGTATGAACACAAGCAAATGCTGACATGGGAGGGAGCAGAGCAGTGGGGGCAGCAGTGGAACAGAGATTTTTCACTGTAACACCCTTTGGAATGTTGAACCATGTGCATGCATTCACCAGTCAAAAACAGACACAATTACTGAAGAAGGTTACCCACATACATCCTCATATAGGAATAGAAAGCTTCTCTACAAGAAATTGCTAACAGTGGTGACATCGGGGGAGTGACACGAGTTGGAAGGAGACTTTTACTTTCATTTCTCTTTTCATGCCATTTAATTTTTTTTAACTTATATGCTTAGATGAGCTTTATAGCAAAACAAACAAACAAAAAAGCATGTCCAAGCCCCCAAAAGTAAAATAAAGAAAAGAAAAAGGCTCCCTTTCCACCTGGCTCGACAGGCCCTCCCTCCCTGCACAGTGGGCCCTACAGGGAGCTAGGCGAGCTGGGTGGCAGCACTCAGAGCACGGTTCCGGGCTGCGGTCCGACACAGCATCCCTTCCATCCATCTCCCATCCGTAACGGAATCAATATCCACTTAAAAACCTCCGCCGGCTTCCCACTGCCTACAGGAAAAGTCCAAACTCCCGTAACACGGTGTGAGAAGTCCTTTGCAATCTCTCCCCTCCACCTCTCCAACTCCACCTTCTCCATCCCAGCCATACC
>NW_006283826.1:1501771-1508152 GCF_000327345.1 Myotis davidii
GGGGGGTGCACAAGTTGGCGAGTGATGGTAGGAGGCTTAAGGGGAAATCTCAGTTCTCTACTCATTAGCCTTGACCTTGGCCGAGCAATGCAGTCTCGCCCAGCAATCAGCTGAATAACAGGGATAACACCACCTACTTTCTGCAGGACGTTGGAGACTTCAGTGAGATGGGGCACCTTTGAGCAGTGAGCGCCCAGTTTGGTACACGGGATGGCAACATCGTAATCAGGTGGTGCTGCTCCATGGCTCCAGCGCGCGTTGCCTCCCCTGGTCTTTGTAGAAGCTCCTTCTTCTGCTCCCAAATCTTCCTCCTTTTCCATCTGGCAGACTTCTCAGGGAGCCCCTCCTGACCCCCTCTGCATCCCCTGCTACTCATTCACTTTCCCAGGTGGCACCCGCCACTCTGTGTGACAATCACATGACCGGGCCTGGACCGTGTCTTATTTATCACTTAGCGCAGATACAAGAGATGCCGGCAGAAGGTGCTCAGCAAATGTTTCTTGAGCACATGCCACCCTCAGTGAACCTTCGGGCACCAACTTTATCACCTTCATCTTGAGAAGGGGATTCGTTGAAAAAAAGAAAAGAATAGATGCTTCCAATTCCAGGAAGCAGAAAAGAGCTGCCGCCTAGTCCCAGTAGCTGGTTTGTTTCCAAGAGAAAATCGCCTAGATCTTTGCCTTAGGTTCCATAACCCTTGGCCATTTCTCACTCAGGAGACTTCCCTTTAACTTACCTGACTGCGTACAGTGTAATCCTTGGCACAACATTGCTGCCTCCTCTTTCCAATGAAATGTTGGTGACGACATGGAGAGGAGGGGAAACCACTGAGCATTCCAATCACAGATGCACTAAGGCAGCAGCACCTGAGAAATATCAACTCCACTCTCTTCCTGTCTGCGACCCCAGCAAATGTCAGAACAGATGTTTCTAAACTGTGTATGAACCTAAACAATAAAGGCTCCCTGGCCGGCCCCGACACGCCCAAGGACAGCCCAGAGCGTGGTTCAATGGCCGTAGCGGAAACCCTTGACATGAGAGGTCGGCGTGGGAACAGTGCTTTGCTGTGTCTGTAATCCTGATTCATAGGTCGATGCTCAACCACTGAGCCACGCCAATTGGGCCAAATCAACTATTTTTTTGGCATCGATGATAGGGCTGGTGAAAGGCACGAAAGAATGAGGTGTCTGCCCTAACCGGTTTGGCTCAGTGGATGGAGCATCGGCCTGCGGACTGAAGGGTTCCAGGTTCGATTCCGGACAAGGGCATGTGCCTTGGTTGCGGGCACATCCCCAGTGAGGGGTGTGCAGGAGGCAGCTGATCGATGTTTCTCTCTCATCAATGTTTCTAATTCTCTATCCCTCTTCCTTCCTCTCTGTAAAAAATCAATAAAATATATTTTTTTTAAAAAAGAATGAGGTGTCTGGTGCTGTGCGGGGTGGGCAGCTTTTGTATAGATGACCTTATTTCATCCTGATTCATTCTGCGAGATGGGTATTCCCATTTTGCAGATAAGCAAACTGAGTTCAGAGAGAGAAACACACACAGACAGGCAGGTATTAGCAGTCAGAATTCCCCCCAGAATTCCATGTGGCTGCAATCCCTGCCTTTTTATACTACCCCCAGCAGCAGACAGGGCAGGACTTCACCCTGCAAGGAGGGGCTCTCTCCCTTTGGGTGCCTGTGAGCTTCCGTTCAGGAAAGGCAGCTGCTCTCTGTCTGCCTTTGCACAGGCAGCTCACGTACCTCCAGGCAGGAGGAAAGCTGCTCCGAGAGCAGCCGTGTCTTAAGGAAGGGGAGGAGGCGTCACTGCCCCCTAGTGTTGGACGAACCACACGCATCTCTGCAGCTCACCATTCTGCACAGGAGTTTCAGGGGGCCTAGGCTCTCTTCGGATAAAATGCCCTGCAGCCATTTTAACCAGATTTCGACTTAATAACGGAGAAGCACTCTGTCTTTCACCCTGTCGTCCATCCAGAATTCGAGAGGTGGCCCCGGCCCAGCGGTCATTATGCACAAAAGAGGCCACGTGTGCAAGTGCCCACAAGTCCTTGCAAGCCGTGGGCACTGGGAATTAGTGGAATTAGATTTAGGGCAATCTTCCCCGTCCAGGCACGTCCATCACCATGCGGGGAACAGAGGCTCTGCTCCCAGGCTCGTCTGTGCCAAGGCCGTGCTCTGGGCAGGCGCACACGGCCAGCCCCCACCCCTCCTTTAGAGCCGGATGACTCACGCCTAGGGCAGGAGCTCCACTCTGCTTGGAGGGTGCGGTGGGGCCACCTCTAGTGGGGGGAACGAAGTTCATGTATAATCGATGCAAGATGTCATTTTTCTGGATCAGATAAAAGATTTTCTGGTCTTCATCCCACTAAAGAGACTTTCAATAAGTTTCTTTTTATAATAGAAATACTCAGTCACCAGAAAAGAACACAATTCCAGATAAGCCCATGCTTTTAAAACGGAATTTTGGGGCCCCCTTTCCCCCTACAAGGGGTGGATCCCAGTTTCAGAACATCTTCTGCAACTTTCTGGACATGTCCCTGACCCTGCTTGCCTCAGTGTCTCCTATTGATAAAATGGAGCCGCACTCGCTGCAATTCGTGACGAGACTCGAGGAAAACCGAGGCTCTTAAAGAAGCTCCCCAGTAACCGGGACCAGGAATTCTCATGACAAGAGCTTGTTCCACCTGCAACGCAGCACAGCATTAACCAGGTCTGCCTGATCACACTGCAGAGAAATGGCTGGCGTTCATTTGGCCGAAAAGTGACGGAAATTGGCGTGGTCGTCTGTCAACAACGTTCCACCCCCGAGAGATGGCCACACAAACTCGCAGTCCAATCTGATTACAAAGAAGGGTTGGTGGGGTTTTGTTTGTCTTTTTTAAGGGCTAAGTACTGGGGGCATGATAAAAGAACGGTTCCTTTTTGGAATATGCCCGCTGTCATGGGTTTCCAGGCGAGATATTATTTCTGATAAATAGATACGGACAATAGATAATGTCTGTATTAATATCACCAGAACGTGGCCCTCTCCCGCAGCTCACCCGAGACAGGGACGCCAGTGTGTAAAGAGGCAGATGCCAGACAAGAGACTTTCTTCTCCTGACAGTCTGAGCTCCCTGCCGCAATTAACTTCTTCTCCCCTCCCTCTCCTCCTTCATCTCGTGCAATGCGGCTCAGAAGAAGGGGGACTGCACTTTCCTCCTGCTGATGGGAGTTGATTAGCAGTCAGGTGGAGTGATGCTCTGGGGACAACACAGCGGATTAATTAAATCACTTCTCCTGGCTAAGTGGTGACACTTTGATTTATAGCAGCGCTCACTCAACCAGACAGCAGCTTTTCTTGCATGCCGGAGGAAGAGGGGCCAAAGTGGCCACTGGTTGGAGGCCGAGGGCTTTGCAAAGTTTAAAGACAGGCATCTAGTCATTAAAGCGGAGGCCCCCCGCTGGGCTCTTCTCTCCGGGGCAGGGGGACCTGCAGGCACGGGAGAGGGACTGGAGAGAATGGAGCGGCCGACGAAGGCCGCCGTCTAACAAGGAGCGAGGGGACCCGTCTGGGAACTCTGTCACACCCCTGTGGAAAATGAGAAGCCAGCTCCGTGCGGGCTTCTCCGGCTCCGTTTCTACCCAACTGTGCGTGGGCATGGCACCTGGGCTCATCCCAAAGACACAGCCCTGTGATGGTCCTGGCACAGTGACTTGGGGTGTTTCTGACTATTTCCCGTGAAAGCACTGGGTCTTGTCCATGAGGAGCCTCCAGACCAAAGCGCGCCCACCAGCTGTGCTTCTGGTGGTCGGGTTTACATTATGGGCTGGATACATCTTGCGGCTGATCCGGTTTCGCTCTTTGCTTGGGCCGCTAAGAAGCTCGGAGGAGAGCAGGCAGCCCAAACTGCAGGCCCTCCACACGCTCCTGTGTATGAACTCTCTTTACCGGGAAAGTTTTTTTAAAATTTTGTCTTAAAATGTTTTCCGAGAAGCTGCCTCCAATGCCCTGAGGAACAAGGTCACACAGGACAGGAGTCACAACCCTAGACTTGGTGGCACGTTGAGCAAGCTCAGCTTCCGACAGCCTCCGCTGGAGTGGGTATTCAAGATATAAACCCCCGGGCCCCACTCCTGACCTTCCGAACCCCAGGAGCTCAGGACAAGGCCCGGGAGTCTTCATTTTTAACAGATTCCCCTAAGCAATCCTGGAACACCTGAGAAGGATCGTTTCAGAGTCCGACAGCACTAAAACCAAACTTCAGCTCCACTGATGAACAGCAGGTTAGCCCAAGTACGGCCCTTCATCTCCCCCAGGCGTCCTTTCCCAAACATATAACGGCATCGGTGAGAACTGAATTAGATGTTTGTATGCAGGTAAAAGCCTGGCACGGCTGGCTGCAAACGGTAAGATCCAGTAAATGGTAGATAACCCAAATGTCCATCAACAGATGAATGCGTAAGCCAACGGGCTCTGTCCACAAATAGACTATCACTCAGCCATAAACAGGAAGGGAGCTCTGACATTCGTGCTGCAACATGAAGGAACCTGGAGGACACTGTGCTAAGTGAAAGAAGTCAGACACCCAGGGAGAAATACTGTAGGGTCCCACAGCCTATGAGGTCCCGAGAATGATTAAACTCATAGACAGAGAGTAGAAGGCTGGTTACCAAGGGCTGGGAGGGAAGAAATGGGGAGTTTGTGTTTAATGGGACAGTTTCAGTTCTGGAAAAAAAAAAAAGGGTTTGTGGATGGGTGGTGGTGAGGGCTGCACAACAATGGGAGTGTGCTTAATGACACTGAACTGTACATCAAAAACGGTTAAAACGGTAAATTATGCTTTGTGTATTTCATTGCACAATAAAAAAATGAAATAAATGATATTGTTACCGCTACCACCACCAACAAACCAAATTTATTTTGTCTCCCCGGCCCCCATGTCCACCTTGCCCCTCAAATCCTCTACAATCAACTTAGCAACAAAGCACATGGCTGAGGTGCCTGAGGAAGGGGCCAGATGAGGACTGGGGAAGAAATGACAGCATCGAGCCCTCTTGTTGTTTGCCCTGAACCCGAGAGTCCAGCGAGTCCCCAAGAAGCCACAGAACGCTCATCCCGCCTGTGAAGGAAGCTGACGCAACATCAAATATTAAAAGGATGGAGGACCCAGCATAGTTTTCCATATAAATGAATCTGCTAACATATATGAAGATTGCTTTTAAAATTCAAATATAATTACTTTTTAAAAGGCATCCTGTGAGCTCTGTCTCTCTCCCAACACTGACACGCAGGCCCCTGTCATGCTCCTGGCAGCCAGCCCAAAGCACTTTGTAACATGCCCTCCAGATCCTGAGTGAAAACTGATCAAAGGATTGGCACTGGCAAAGACAAGACTGGAATCAGCTCTCGAAGGGGTGGGGCCGGGCTATTGTCCCTCTTTGTGGGAACAGCTGCTTAACGGGGAATTGGAGCGGAGTGATTATAATATGCATAGGGGCTGCTCTGTTAACAGAAGCCGGCTTAACGTACTCCAGGGGCCTCCACCTTGCGTTTTGGCAAAGGGCTCGGCGAGGATGCTGTGTCAAACCTTTTTGAAAATGTCTCCTTGACACTGAGGGTGAGTGAGGGCGCCCGCGACTGTCATTACAGCCCTACGCCTGCCTCTGCTGCTCTCCGGCCCCCTGGTCTGGGCGGCTGCCCAGTGGTCGCTGCAGGGGGCCATCCTGCCCCCGTTTTAATCAGGACAAGGACTGCAGGGCCGGAGCTGCGGTTACCTGAGTGGCCCTGGGAGCCCTGCTCCTGAGTCATATGGAGGATCATTTGTCTGCAGGTCGGAAGCTGGCTGGCCTGCGGATTCCCCCGGGGCCAGTGGAGTGACTTTCTCCCAAGTTCTCATAAATGATAATACACCACTGAGCAATTAGTCTTCATTGTGCTCCGTGCGGATGGCTCCTGAGTGGAAAAGGAAACAGGCCAGCCTGACACGGGGCCTCCAGGAGCTCCCTGGACACACCTGACCTCTGGTTCCAGGGCAGGGAAGGGAGCCGCCCAGGTGTTAGAGGCACAGCGCCAGCTCTTCCACGTCCCTCTGACGCGGAAGGAAACTGGCTAGAACCCGCTCCACCAGGGAAGGACACTGCACATCAAGGTTAAAGCGATTCCGCCAAGGTGTCACTGCCAGAAAGTGGGAGCGACTCTTCCAGGGAGACACACCTCCGGGTGGTCTGTCTCCCGCTCAGACCTTTTGTTTTGTGAGCTGGCTTGTTTTGAATTGCACCCGCCCAAAGGAAATGGATAGGGTTCTTTTTTCCAGGGAAAAAGTTGGCTGCTCCCAAAGCCCTGCCCTGCCCCAGCTGAGACTCGCAGGGCCTCCTCCCCCTGCCGGCAGCTGAAAG
>NW_006283826.1:1508201-1509276 GCF_000327345.1 Myotis davidii
CCGCCCGCTGCCATCTCCGCATGACTGTGGGTAGATGGGAAGGGAGGAGGAGGGCTGAGAGGGACAGTTTTCAAATGAATATATGCATGTGTCTCTCCTGCTAATCACTGGAATGCGTTTTCAGGAGAGGTGAGCAGAGGGATTAGCTGCAGGACTCCCATTAATGTTAACTTTATTTCAGTAATGAGGTGCCACAGCATAGAACAATCACGGTGGCTAATATGGTGTAATCACAGTGATGAGAGACGAAATGCTGCGGGATGGGAGGGGGAGAGGCAGGTGGGGGGAGCCACTCGCTTGGGGACCGAAGTCACAGAAGAGGCAGCAGGAGCAAAACTCTCCAGGAAAAGAGAGGAGGAAGGTGGACCTTGCCCGGGGCAGGCGGGGCGGAGCGGAGAGGTTAAGTGAGAGTCCGATGAGGAGGAAATAAGAGCAACCCCTGCGTGAAGGCTTCTCTCGGCCAGGCTAGGTGAAGAACACTGCTCATTTCAACCAATCCTCGTGGCGAAAAGGAGAGCTCTGTGTTATCCCCATTGTATAGATCAGCAAACTGAGTTTCAGCCACGTAATTCGCCCAAAGTCACCCAACGCGTGGAAGAACCTGGGCTTGAAGCCAGTTTCCTCCATCACTACACTTTCCCGGACTCCGCCTCGGCCAGGGTAGAGGGTGGAGAAACCACGTGCCAACACCAGAAACTCAGACAGCAGCACCGGAAGCAGCAGGAAGTGCTCTGCACGTGGGCCCACACCGGTGCGCGGCCGCTCCTGTGGCTCAGCACACGACACTACAGCCGTCCACGTGATGTCTGAGTGATGCTGGGGGGAATGAAGGAGAAGGAGACATCACTCGCATCCACCAACCGCTGGGGACCACGTGCAGCCAGGACGAAATCCTCAAGGCGCCCACGAACACGGGTCAGAGTGTCCTGCGAACCCCCAGACCACCAAACCCTCCCGTTTGCACAGGCTCTAAGGGGGGCAGTTTACTCTTACCAGCGCCAGGGTCTCTCCACGTGTGCCCTGCAGGAACCTCGGGTGTCCGTGGGAAAGGCAGCGTCCTGGGCTCCGCCCCCGC
>NW_006283826.1:1509376-1516285 GCF_000327345.1 Myotis davidii
CACCAGAAACTCAGACAGCAACGCTGGAAGCAGCAGGAAGTGCTCTGCACGTGGGCCCACACCGGTGCGCGGCTGCTCCTGTGGCTCAGCACACTACACCACAGCCGTCCACGTGATGTCTGAGTGATGCTGGGGGGAATGGAGAAGGAGACATCACTCGCATCCACCAACCGCTGGGGACCACGTGCAGCCAGGACGAAATCCTCAAGGCGCCCACGAACACGGGTCAGAGTGTCCTGCGAACCCCCAGACCACCAAACCCTCCCGTTTGCACAGGCTCTAAGGGGGGCAGTTTACTCTTACCAGCGCCAGGGTCTCTCCACGTGTGCCCTGCAGGAACCTCGGGTGTCCGTGGGAAAGGCAGCGTCCTGGGCTCCGCCCCTGCCCTGCCCAATAAGCACTTCCAGGAGGGGCCTGGGCTGCCCTTTAACAGGACGCCTGGCCTCGGTATCCTGATGGCTTCTCTGTGCTCTCAAGCAGCGGTCGCCAACCTTCCGGACCTCAGGGGCCACCAGTGGGCCACGGACCACCGGTTGGCGACAGCTGCTCTAAAGAACATGCAGGTGCCCTCGCCAGTTTGGCTCAGTGGAAAGGGCATCGGCCTGCAGACTGAAGCGGCCGGGGTTCAGTTCCGGTCAAGGGCATGTACCTCAGTTGCAGGCTGGATTCCCAGCCCTGGTTGAGGTGTGTGCAAAGGCAACCAATCGATGTGTCTCTCTCACATCAATGTTTCTCTGTCTCTCTTTCTCCGTTCGACTCTCTCTAAAAATCAGTAGGAAAATATCCTCAGGTGAGGATTAAAAAAAAAAAAAAAGAACTTGCAGGAGTCCAAGGCCAGCACTTCAATTTGTCTAGAAGCATAAAACAATCTGCCAGCCAGTCCTGTCCCAATTCCATGACCCATTGCCCCACGGGTTGTTTAGAAGCATGCAGTTCTAACATTCAGTGCATTTACTGAGCATCTACTATGCACCAAGCTCTACTTCTTGCCCTGAAAATGCAGGAGGGGACAAATCCAATCCCTGCTTTCCTAAGTTATATCCCAGTGAAGGAGACAAACAGGTGAGACGCCTGTGCTGTCAGAGCGCCCTGAGGAAACTGTGGGTCTCAGCCAGGGCAGCGTTGCCCTCCAGGGGACATGTCTGCTGTCACCATTGGGTGGGAGGGTACCATTGTTATCTGGTAGGGACAGGCCAGGGATGCTTCCTCATGACAGGACAGCCCCCACCACATGGAATCATCTGTCCTGAATGTGACTAAGGGCCAAGGTTGAGGACCCCTGAGCCAGAGAAAACAGATGTGTGCTCACATGTGAGCAGAGAGCCAAGGGGAGGGAAGGGCAACTATGGCAGAGGGGACAGGCACAGAGGCCGGGGGAGGTGCACCTAGCAGACCTGGGGGTTTCAGCCTGAGTGCCCTGGACATGCGATGCTCTCACTTCCCCTTCGCACGGGCCCCTCTGGCCACTGCGTGGGCCTGTGGGAAGCCCAGGCGGACCAGGGGAAGGCTGCTGGCATCTAGATCAGGCATTTCAAACTCATGGCCCACGGGCCACATGCCTTGTTTATTTGGCCTGTGTTAGCCTTTGAGTTTGACATGCTTGATCTAGACAGGTGCTTAATCTGAGCAATTAAGGCTGGTCCACTAAGCCAGAGGTCAGCAAACTATGGCCCGCAGCTGAATCCAGTCCTTGACCTGTTTGTGTAAATAAAGTTTTATTGTAACACGGCCATGCCCATTTGTGTACAGTAAGCATGTCAAACTCGCAGGCCACAGGCCTCATTTATTTGGCTTGTGATAGCCTTTGAGTTTGACATGCTTGGTGTACATACTGTCTGAGACTACGACAAAGAGTTAAACAGTGGCAACTATTAATCTGCCTTCTGTCTCTATAGATTTGCCTATTCCGGACATTTCATATAAATGGAATCATATCATATGTGGCCTCTGTGCCTGGCTCCTTTCACATTTCCAGGGGCATCCATGTGGTACCATGCACTAGTACTTCATTCCTTTTTACGGCCAAATCATATCCCATCGTGTGCACAGGCCACATTTTATCCACCGTATGTGGATGGGGGGCTTGAACAAGAGCAGGAGCGGTGGGGCGGCAAGAAGTGGTCTGGTTAGAGCGTGCAGTCAAGGCAAGCCTTTGGGATTTGCTAACGGATTGGAAGTGGATGTGGGACACAGAGAGGAATCAAGAATGAAGCTCGGTCCCTGCTCCAAATGCCTCCTGAAAAAACACTGACCCCAGGGGGTGAGTGCTGATCTAGTGGGCAGAGGCCAGGGATGCTGCTCAACATCCCACCGTGCACAGGACAGCCTCCGCCCCCCTCCCTGTGCCCCCGACACCTGTTACAAGTAATCATCTGGCCCCCAACGTCACCAATGCAGAGGCCGAGGGACCTGGCCCACCCATAACCCCTGCGGCCTCCTCTCCCCCAGGGCCTGGCCCGCCAATTTAGCAGGGACTTCACCGGAGCCTGGAGATTCCAAACCAGTGCACGTCGGCGGCTCAGGTCCATATTAACTACATCTCACTTGCTTCTGCCAGTGACACAGATCAGATGCTGCTGCTGTCGCCGCTGCCACCACATGACACAAGAATGTCGGAGAGCAAATTCATTATCCAGCTGTTCAGTGCGACAGAGCATGCACACCTCTCTCCAAGGCGGCGGACGGCGCTACCTGAGAGCCAGCCCTGCTGGATGATTGAGTGGCTGCCAGCCGCCTCCTCCCTGTAACCTTGACACGCCAGGGCAGGGCCTCCTGTACACAAGCTAACAATCCAAAAGGCAGCGGCAGCGGCAACAAATGGATGGGTTAATTTGTTTCATGGCCTTGTTGCCACCAGGCTCTTGCAGAAAAGAAAAAAAAAAACGAACAGAAAAACAACCTCCATTTGCGGTTTAATATCCAAGCTGCTAGGAATCAGATCAGACAGAAGGAAGAAAATGTGACGTCGATTGCCGAGATCCGTTTATATTGTTATGTTTGGTTAAAAACCGGTTTTCGATCTGCAGGTTATTCTGGCTGGCTTGGACCTCAAGCAACAGAATATCACACTTCCAGGTGGTATCTTTAAGGAAAGCTAATTAGGATTCTTGGCACTTGTAGCACGAAACATTTTACAATTTTCTTCGAAGCAATTTGCCAACATTAGCTAATTAAAACACCCAGCCTTCCATTGAGGGACAATGGGAAGAGAGCATCATTTTCATCTCTCGGCATCTGCTGCAGGATTGAAACTCCAGATTCCTGTTGCTTCCACTTGGTTGCAGTCCTTGTCTGAAGGTGGCTTTTCATTGTTTGCTGTAACCTTCCCAGGACCATTGAGGAAAAGACTCCAGTTTTTCTAGCACTTAGTCCAGGGGTGGGCAAACTTTTTGACTCCAGGGCCACAATGGGTACTTAAACTGGACCGGAGGGCCGGAACAAAAGCATGGATGGAGTGTTTGTGTGAACTAATATAAATTCAAAGTAAACATCATTACATAAAAGGGTACGGTCTTTTTTTTCAATAGTTTTATTCATTTCAAACGGGCCAGATCCGGCCCGCAGGCCGTAGTTTGCCCACGGCTGACTTAGTCTCTAAAAAAGGGGCCACTCTAAGAAAAAAAAGTATGAGCAATTAAGGCCCATAGCTGAATCCAATCCTCGATTTGTGTAAATAAAGTTTTATTGTAACACACCCATGCCCATTTGTGTACATATTGTCTGTGGTTATTCCTGAGCTAGGATAACAGAGTTACTAGTAAGCAGTGGAAACTATTACTCTGCCTTCTGTCTCAGTAGATTTGCCTATTCCGGACATTTCATAAAAATAGAATAATATAATACTAGAGGCCTGGTGCATGAGATTTGTGCACTTTGAGGAGGGGGGGGCGGGTTCCTCAACCCGACCTGTGCTCTCTTGCAGTACAGGAGCCCTCAGGGGAAGTCTGATTGAAGGAGGTTGGACATCCTTAGCGCTGCTGTAGAGGTGGGAGAGGCTCCCACCACCACTGCTATGCTTGCCAGCTGTCAGCCCAGCTTTTGGCTGAGCAGCGCTCCCCCTGTGGGAGCGCACTGACCACCAGGGGGCAGCTCCGGCATTGAGCGTCTACCCCCTGGTGGTCAGTGCACATCATAGCGACCGGTCGTTCCACCGTTCAGTCGATTTGCATATTAGCCTTTTATTATATAGCATGTGGTCTCTGTGTCTGGCTTCTTTCACTGAGCATCATGTTTTCAGGACATCTATGTTGTACCATACACTAGTACTTCATTCCTTTTCATGGCCGAATTATATCCCACTAAAGGCCCAGTGTATGAATTCGTGCACGGGTAGGGTCCCTCGGACTGGCAGGCAATCGGGGCTGATCAGTCCATCTTGCCCAGTCCCAATTGAGGCGATCAGGGCTGGCCGGCCAGGGGGAGGAACTGCGGAAGGTTGGCTGTAGGAGCACACTGACCACCAGGGGGCAGCTCCTGCATTGAGCATCTACCCCCTGTGGTCAGTGAGTGTCATAGCGACCGGTCATAATGGTCACTTAGGCTTTTATATATATTGTGTGATGGGCCATATTTGTTGATCCATCATCTTTTAATGGGTATCTGGGTTGTTTCCACTTTTTGGCTGTCGTGAATGATGCTGCTGTGAACATTCCTGTCCATGTTTATCTGCACATTATTTTAAAATCACATTTTGACTCATTTTATTAAAGACAAAAAGTTATAAAGACATGTCCTCTCACTGCACATTATAAATATTAAAAAATATTTATTTAGGACAGGAGAAGCATCCAAGTGTTGTATAAAGAAAAGTGGGTTAGGTGTCATCAGGACACAGAATTTAGTTTTTTCATTCATTCAATATATATTTTATTTCTTTTTTAAAAAATTTGAGAGAGAAACATCGATTTGTTGTTCCATTTATTCATGAATTTATTGGTTGATTCTTTTTTAAAATATATTTTTCATTGATTTCAGAGAGGAAGGGAGAGGAAGAGAGAGATAGGAGCATCAATGAATGATGAGAGAATCATTGATCAGCTACCTCCTGTACACCCCTTCCTGGGGATCAAGCCCACAACCCTGGCATGTGCCCTTGGACCAGAATTGAACCTGGGACTCTTCAGTCTGCAGGCCGACACTCTATCCACTGAGCCAAACCGGCTAGGGCTCATTGGTTGATTCTTGTATGTGCCCTGACCAGGGATCAAACTCACAACTTTGGCGTAGCAGAATGACACTCTAACCAACTGAGCTATGGAGCCAGGGCCATTTAATAAATACTTATTAAAACAGAGTGTAAGACATTACGCTAGGTACTAATGATGTTACACCCTGACTGTTGTACCACTCATTAAAAAAATATAAAGTTGTTGTGCATGCAGTTCTAGAAAACAAAGGTCCATCACTTATCTTTCTGGGGCCGCATTCTCCTCATTACAATACATTTCCCTGGGAGGGCTGGGAGATGCAGGTGTAATGATACCCCAGAAGAGGTTCCGGAGCATCAGAGGCCATACAATACCAATACGACACATGAAACGACCTGTATCCATTTTCCTTTCCTCTCCAGCATGACAGTTTTCATGTACCAGGAGTTGCCCATAGAACAAGAACCACGTTTCCTTGCCTTGTAGGAAGAGATTCAGTTTTAGTACGTGATTTAATATTTATACACTGGCTCCAAAGGGGAAAGACTTTTCGAAGCAGCAAGAGTAGGCCAGAATGGAAAGAATTAGCGGGACTTGACCATATGACATGAAAAGTAAAAAAAGGAAAAGGCCTTAGCTGGTTTGGCTCAGTGGATGGAGCGTTGGCCTGTGGACTGAAGGGTCCCGGGTTCAATTCCGGTCAGGAACATATGCCTGGGTTGTGGGCTCGATCCCCAGTGGGGAGCATGCAGGAGGCAACCAATCAATGATTCTCTCTAGTCATTGATGTTTCTCTCTCTCCCTCCCTCGCCTTCCTCTCCGAAATCAGTAAAAAAAAAAGGAAAATACCTGCAGAATCTTTGTTGCACTTTCCCATCATTGCCAGCAGATGGCGACATGGTCCTGCAAGGTTGCATTAGTGTAACTGTTGACAGTGAAGAGACAGGGACAGAAGGCACCTGAAGCTGTGGGACGGGGACACTTGTGCACCTTGTCAATGATGCGCAGAGGTGTGAGCACTTTTAAACACACCCATGGGGGAGAAACAGGCATCCACATGGCGTGTTTCTAAAGGCTTCAGGGATCTGACACAATTTGCAAATAGCTCCTGGTCTAATTCCAGATGTTCCCAGAATAAAGATATCAGTGGTGGTGGGAAGATGCCAAAAGCATCTGAAACAAAGAGCTCTAAACAATGTACAATCAAATAATTATCTCCCTATATTATAGCCATTCCAAGTGGTATTAGACATGACACCAAAAGCACAGAAACCAAAGAAAAACTAGATAAGCTGAACTTCATACAAATTTAACTTTTATGATTCAAAGAACACTATCAAGAAAGTGAAATAACAACCTACAGAATGGGAGAACACATTTGCAAACCATATATCCAATAAGGTGCTTGTATCCAAGATACATAAAGAGCTCTAACAATTCAGCAAAAAAGGCAACGCAATTCAAAAATGGCAAAGGATTAGGATAGACATCTCTCCAAAAAAGACATACAAACAGCCAATGAATATGAGAATGCTCAACATCACTAGCCATCAGAAATACGGGAGGGGGAGAACCAAGATGGCGGCATAGGTTAACGCCGGAGTTTGCTGCCTTGAACACCACTTCAAAAGTGAAACTAAGACGGAACGGACATCATCCAGAACCACAGGAACGCTGGCTGAGTGGAAGTCCTACAACTAGGAGGAAACAGTAACGCATACGGACACTCAGAGGAGGCGCAGTGCTGAAGTCAAATTCTGAT